>NC_058134.1:87855474-87939807 GCF_016433145.1 Gracilinanus agilis
TTATATCATGAGCCACTTGGTTATGGGGCTTGTCCTGATGGGAAACTTTCCTGAGAATGAATAAGGAATGACCAAAACAACAGTAATGGTGATTTCAACAAGGAAGCAGCTTTAATTTTCAAAGAATTCCAAAGCGCATCTTTTATGTTTTAGTAAAGCAGCCAGCTTCTGTGTAGGAACACACAGAGAAAACCGCAATAATGATATTGTTTATGTAGTATTGTCAGGGCCTTCTTTGCTCTATTGCCAGTTTTAGGGAAGAAAGTAGCTACTGTTTTCCAGCAGGCATTCTTATCTATGTTCTTGCCAACATCTTTTCCTTGGAATGGAAAAAAGAGCAGTGAATTTTGAGTCAGAGAACCTGACTTCATTTCTATGATGCTGGACAAGTTACTTAACCTCTGCAGGTTTTGGTCTCCTTACCTGTGAAATGATGGAAAAGGGTAGAACTAATTATCCCTCTATTTAGATGTCTGAGAGATCTGGGTATCCAGTCTTCCTTCATTTCTGTTTTGAGCTTCAGTGCCCCTTCACCAAATACCAAATTCCAAATACTGGTTAGGTATCTCAGACACAACATGCTCCATATCCCAAATAGAACTTATTAACTTTTCTCTAAAATCTAACCTTCTGCTAAACTTCCATATTTTTGTTGAAAATATTATTAACCTAGTCTGTAAGGCTTTTAACCTCAGTGCTGTCCTTTATGAAGACATTTTGTTTTACAATTGCATATAATAAAAATTTTCCACATAAGTTTTCTGATATTATATGATCCAAATTGTTTCCCTTCCTACTTCTCCTCCCCTTCCTGAAGCTGGTAAACAATTTGATCTGAGTTATACATGTACTGTCATACAAATCATATTTCCATATTGTTCGTTTTTGAAAGATTCTGTATGATTATGTAGAACCAAAACCCCCAAATAAGAACCCAAATAAACTAAAATGAAAAATTGTATACTTTGACCTGCATTCTGATATGTGTCCAATTAGTTGCCAAATATTGGCATTGTTACTTCCATTAACATCTCTTATGTTCAGCCTCTTCTCTCTAAGTACCCAGCTACCACCTTTGTTTGGGCCCTATCTTCTCTCCCCTGGATTATTACAATAACTTCATGATTGTCCTCCTTGCCTCATTTCTGCCCATTCCATGTCATCCTCTACCAAACTGCCAAAACCATTTCCCTGATATGACTGTACACTGTCCTACTCAATAAATTCTAGTGCCTCCCACTTGCTTCTAGGATCAAATATTAACCTCCTCTGTTCCTTTGGTTCTTAATGTCCTTCACAATCTGTTTCCGATGTGCCTTTTCAGTCTTATTATCCATTATCCTATGGTCCAGGCAAACCAACTTTCTATTCTTCACATATAGTCCCTCAGCTCCTGTCTCTGTCTTTGCCATTTCTCAGGCCATCCCCTTGCCTGGAATTTAATTATTCCTTTTAACTGTGCTTCAAAAAATTCATCACTTCCTTCAAACTGAAGCTCAATCATCACCTTCTATGTGAACCTTTGCTGCCAAATCAACTTTAGCACCCTCTATATCCACATGCTCAATAGCTTTGAAATATTTATTCTATATATACTTAGATAGGTATGTATTGTCTTTATCAAGCACAATGTAAGCTCTTTGAGAGGAGGGATTTTTTTTCCTTTTTTGTAGATCTGTCTTTTCATCATTTTGTTTAGTGTCCAGCACATTTGGTAGACATGTATTAATTGACTGATTCATTAGAGCTGAGGTCATGACTCAGAGACTTGCCCTCTCTCCAGTATGCCACACTCTTTCTTAACTGATAATGTTAATAGGGACAGCTAGGTGGCTCAGGGGGATAGAGAGCCAGGTCTGGAGACATGAGCTGGGTTCAAATCTAGCCTCAGACACTTCCCAGCTATTTGACTTGGGGCAAGTCATGTAACCCCAATTGGTAGCCCTTATGGCTCTTCTGCCTTGGAACTGAAACTTAATATCGATTCTAAGAGAGAAGGAAAGGGTTTTAAAAAGTAAGTTAGCTAATAATCTTACCTTGTTCCTCTCTTAGTTATGATTTATGGAGCAGGGTTGGGCCACAATATGACTATGTCTGTAATAACAATCCATTATACTCTGCTTAGGAAATGACACTCATATAAAACCGTAGCATTTTAAATCTAAATGAAACTTTAGAGTTCAATGGATAGCCTTAAGCAGAGATATGTGAATAAGTCTTTTCAAATAAGCCAGACTATTATTAAGGTTGGGGAGGGGGAGCACAATATTCCTTTGAAAAGTTTTTTTTTTTTCAGAAATGGAGGCAAATAATGTTTTTAAATGTCTCTTTCACATTCTGGCAAAAATCCTTCTGAAAAGCAAACCTCTTACTTGGTTAAAGGGTAAAGATGTGTGAATGTGGCCTCCCAGAAATTGTAATAATGTTCTAGCTGCTTATCTTTGTAAAAATCCGTAAGGTGTCTAGATAACCTCAAACTCTGTTTTCTTGTCATCCATTATTCGGTGAATAAAGCTTTTATTGACCAGGCAAGATTGTCACTTGGTGACAAAAGCAGTCTCAGAGTCCAGTACTGTCCCTTGTTGATAGAAGGAAGGTATAAAAGAGGGAATTGGTTTTTTTCACCATGTCACATAATAGAGTATTTCTAAGTCATGTTTAATGTACTTTTTTTTACCTTAGATTCACCAGAGAGATTGTTGCTCTCATTTTAGATGGTTCTGGCTCATTATAATAAGTATTTTTATTGTTGTCCTTGCCAGAATGAAAATGTGCATCCAGGAGGCAATATGGAGTAATAAAAGAGCTGAAGTTAGGATGATTTGAGTTCAAATATACCTCTTACTTACTTTCCAACTGAATGGCCATGGACAAGTCACTTAACCCATCTGACACTCAGTTTCTTCACTTTTAAAATGGGGATAATAGTTTAAGAAGTGCTTACAATAAACATTGAAAAAACTGTTAATTTTTATATATGGGTATATACACATTTTCATAACAGTTATCACACTCATTAAAGTATTGGAAACTTTTCTTTATTTCTCTAGATGCAGCTAGGTGGCACAGTAGATAGAGATCTGGATTTGTAATCAAGAAAACCTGAGTTTGAATATGATCTCAGTTCAAATACAACCTCAGATACTAACTAGCTGTATATCTCTGGGCAAGTCACTGGCCGGTAGTGCAGTATTTAGAGCCCTGGGCTTGGTATCAGAAAGACATCTTTCTAAGTTCATATCTAGCCTTAGATATTTAATAGCTGTCTAACCCCGGGTAAGTCACTTAACCAAATTTTGCCTCAGTTTCCCCATCTGCCAAATGATCCAGAGAAGGAAATGGCAAAACATTCCAATATCTTTGCCAGGAAAACCCCAAATTGAGTCACAAAGAGCCAGACTGAATAACAACAACAACCTGTTTGCCCATCTGTAAAATAGGATAATAACAGTGTGAAGATCAAATGAAATAATAATTATAAAGCTCTTAACACAGTACGTAGTATATATAAGTTGCTGAATAAATGCATATTCCCTCGCCCTTCCTTATTAGTACCTACTAGACTGAGTTGTTGGAAGGATCAAATGAGATAGCACATGTAAAACACTTTTATAATCTTAGATTACTCTGTAAATTGTAGCTTTTATGACTCTGGTGCCTCCTTAAAGTCTAAATACCCCCATACAACCCTCTGCTTGCTACCTTTCCACCCCTTTTTTGCCCAAGTACTCCAATTGATTTTTGGTTGGTTCTAAAGATAATTAGGGAAAGAAGATGCAGGGATAAGTTGTAAGTCATCTGAGAAAGTAGTATCTTATAGTCTTAGTAAACTATAAGGTCAATAAGAATCAACAGTGAGATAGAACAGTATAAAATATCATTGTAGTAGTAGATTACATTAAAAATGTTGTGGTATGCACAGTGAATGGGGTCTTGCTACTCTGCCCTGGTTAGACCAGTGAGTGTTGTGTTGTGTTCTATCTTGGGTGCCATATTTTCAGAGGTACTTTGATACATATAGAAGATGTAGTTCTACAATAATAAATAGCATCCAGAAAAAGCCAGAGATGGACAAGATGAAAGAAACAGGACTTTTTTACCTGGAAAAGAAAAAATCTCAGCAAGGACCAGAAAGGTGGTAATGCAGAAGAAAAGCATAGATGTATTCTTTCAGCTACTAGAGGCAGAACTCAGAGTAGTGCCTGGAAGTTTCTGAGGGACAGATTTCATCTTCATCCTATGAAAAACAATGATAATTTTGAAAACTATCCAAAAGTGATATGAGTTCCCTGGATAAATAATGGGTAATGGATTCTTACTCACTAGAGATCTTCAAGCAAATGCTAGATGACCACATGCCAGAACTATTATAGAAGGTAAAGAAAGAAAGAATGAAATGAATTAATAAGCATCTTCTATGTACCAAGCAGTGTACTAAGCACTTTACAAATATAATCTCATTTGATCCTCACAACACTCCTGGGAGGTAGACACTATTATTATCCCCATTTTACAGTAGAGGAAAATGAGACGGACAGAAATTATGTGACTTGCCCATGTTCACAGAGTTAAGGAGTGTCAGAGGTTGAATTTGAACTTATATCTTGACTCCAGGCTCAGCAATCTAGCCAATACACCGACTAGCTGGTATCATCTAGCTTGGATTCTCATCCAAATACAGACTGGAATAGATAACGTTTGAGGTCCTTATTTTGATAATCTATTCTTTCCTAGTATTTTAAAAGCCTTTTCTGATCTGGCCTAGGAATCTAAATATTATCCACTTTTTATATGGGAAAATTTGCTTTAGCCCACACACAGGTAATTTATATGTGGAGGTTTAGAAATGAGACTGATTATGGAACATGGTGGCACATGCTTATAGTATCTGCTACTAGGAAGGCTGAAGCTGATGGATAGTTTGATTTAAGGAGTTCTGAGCTCCAGAAGGGTTAAAGCCCATTGGGTGTCCACAGGAAGTCTAATTCTAAGATGGTAAGTTTTTAGAAGCAAAGGACCACCAAGTTGCCTAAGATGGAGTGAATCTGCCTAGTTCAGAAAAACAGAACAGGTCAAAATTTCCATGCAGAATAGTATGAGTGATCAGTAGGTGGCTATTATACTTCTTGCCCAGGTGAGGTAGAGGGCCAGTCTTAAAACAAACAAACAAAAAAAATTAAGATGAATTTTTTTGGTAGAGGAAGAGATGAAGCCTGCTTATTAGTTGGAGAACTACTTATATATCATATGTAAGGGGAGTACATTGTCAAATTGATGAAAGTGTAGCCCTTAGGCTTACTTCTATTACAGTTGGTGGAAGTTTCTAATGAAAAAAAAACTAAGCACTCCCTTTTGTCTCTTAAAATCCTTTATTTCATTCAAAACTCAGCTCCAAGGCCAGTTTCTACTAGAAACCTTCCCTGATCTGGTCAGATACAGAGCGACTCTCTGACTTTTCTCTCCTTCCCTTGTATTTTTAAAATAAAAACATATATTTATTTACGTGTATGTCATCTTACCTAATAGAATGCAAACTTCTTAAGAGAAAGGGCTATTTCATTCATTTTTTTCTATCACCAGTACCTAGCACAATTTCTGGCCTGAAGCATATGCTCAATGAATGTTTATTGACTAAAATATGCTGAGCTTGAATTTGAAAGATATTAATGGTTTCTAATTCATTCTACCTTTTCTGAAATAGTACAGCTATCCAGGAGCTCCTGGTGCCTGGGTCAATACTGAACACTGAAATAATATAATTTTTTCAATGCCATTTCATTGAATGATTTTATTGAATTGAAGGCTGAAAAGGGACTTTTATGTGAATTCTTTCACAAGCTTACTCCAGCCTACCTTCCCAGATTCATTTCCCATTACTCCCTTTCATGGGTCAAATATTCCAACCTATCTAGCCTATATTCTGTTTCCCCAATTCAGCATCTCATTTCTTGTCTCTGTGCTGTTTCCCATGTTTGGAATGAATGAACTTCCCCTTCATTTCTTCCTCTTAGAATTGTTAATAACTTCGAGGCTGAGCTCAGGTTCCATCTCCTACCAGAAACTTGTCTTTATTACCCCAAATCATTAGTGATTTCTGCATCCTAAAATTAATTATATTTTATTTCATATTTTATTTTCCTGTAGAAAGTAAGCTCCTTGAGAACAAACACTAATTTTTATTTTTGACTATGTTACTGGTAATTTAGCATGGAACCTTCTATATAGTACAGCTTAATAAATTTAATTGATAACTGTAAATTCACCTCTCCAGCCTTATTTTCAATTACTTCATTTTAAAATGCTTGTAATGAAATATTCCTTAGCTTCTTTCGATTCTGATCCATTGTTGTGTAGTCTAATTTTTCTGATGTTGTTGCTGAAGCCCATTTATTTTCTTTTCTCCAGAAACTGGTCATTTTCTGAATAATGTTTGCCATACCAGTTTTGAATCACACCCTGTTGAAATTCCTTCAATATGCCACAGGTTCCACTTTCTGACTCCTTAATCATGTTTGGAATGGCACCATGGTACAGTTCATAGAGAACTGGTCTTACAGTCAGGAGTGTCTGTGTTCATTTGTCTCTGACAACTAATTGTGTTAAGAAGGCCAAACCATTTAAGCAATTTCATAAGACTTTAAATTACAGATGATTTGACCATCTACATCTAAGGAGGGAGTTTGCAAACTGAGAATTCCTTATACTGATGAAACTCCAGGTCCAGACTGTCACCCTTCTCCTCTCACCTGAACCCTTGGCCAAAAAGGGATGAAAATATTTTATGATGAAGGTCTGAGTTATCTTTAAGGCTTTCATAGCCATGGTTCAGTATGGTAAATAATAATGTCAAGAAGTCCAGGATAGAGTCAGATTATCAAATGATTATAGACTTAAAGCAAGGTAGAGTATTAGATGCCATTCGGTTATAGTGAATGAATGAAAAATAAAACATTTATGAAGAATTTAAATAAGTGCCAAGCATTACTGCGTTAAGCACCAGAGCAATTAAATACAAAAGGGAAACAAATCTCTGACTTCAAAGAGTTACTTTCTTCTTGAGAATGACAATATATATATTGGGGAGTGGTGGCCAAGGAGGGATATTTTGGTTTTCAAATTTAAAGGAATGGATGGATTCATAAGGGAATAAAATGGCAAACTCTTTGCAGGAGCAATAATTTTAGTTGCTGAACTGGAAGAGCATGGCAGAAAAAAAGGATAAGGGTTCCAGCTCCAATGATAAAAAAATCCATGGAGAGAAATAAGGCATGACTGGAGATCTAAGCAAAATATAGAGGGCCATTGATGCATTTCCCAATGAGCACAGCTCCTTCATTAAACAGATAGGGAACCAAGATTCAGGAAAGTTAAGGAACTTAGCCAGGATCATCCATGTGTTAAAAAGCATAAAAGAGGTACAAAACCAGGTCATTTGGTTAACAGAGAACCAGGGAAGTGAAATCATTCCCTCAAAGTCCCATGAGCAAGCTAAGTGGCAGAGCTAGAATTAGTATTAAAATCTTGTGCTAATTTCAGCCTAAACCTTCCATGAGTTAATAGAGTGTGATTTTTCAGATCTGATCTTTGCAACTTGAAGAATGGGCAGCCTTCTTCCCACCACCTAATCCCTATCCTCATCTTGAAATCTGGCACTCTTTTTCTTCTGTTGACTTGTAAATATGTGTTTTTATTTGTGGTTTTTTTGTTTGTTTGTTTGATAACACAGAAACCTTGATTCAGAATGTCCTGAAGGATCTGAGGAAGCAACAGGGAACCATAGACAACCTGAGTCCCTTGGAGCTGCAAAAGATGGCCAATGTGATTACAGATGTCATGCAAGGCTCAAATACAGAAGTACCAGGAATGGTGGGAAGTGAGATTGTAGGAGAACAAAGGGAACAAGAAATGAAGAGGGTCAACAGTCCAGAATCAAAAAACTATCAAAATGACTTGATGGTTGAAGATAATTTGCCAGGTGAGAGGCCTTGCTTCTTGGATTGCCTCTTAAAATAAAATCCCTTTCATGGTCAATTAGATTTTTTTCATACTGCTTCAGAGAAGGAGGGATGGGGTGGTATTAAGGTGCTGCTGAGAAATGTAAGGGTTATCTGAAACTCGAGATATGGTTTCAATTGGGGAGACAGGGATTTGTGGTAATGATTTTTATCTGTTTGAACTTTGCTGCTACAAGCTCTCTGAACCAGCTAAATCTACCCAGGCAATTATGTTGAAAGGTAAATTACTGTCTCTGTGGATGTATAATTCCTTGGTGCTGAGAATGAGATTTTAAAAAAATAATAATAGTAAGTGTTTTGGATTCTGAGAGTAGATGTTTTCAAATATGGGAACAATAAGATGAACAAGGAAATACTCCAACTTCATTTTTAAGCTTTGGTTCCATGTAGAAGAGACCAAAGATTATCCCCAAAACAATGATATTCTACTTGGCTGAAGAGATCCAGTGAGACTCTCCTGCTCTTTTATCTTCAGGACTGAGCTTCCTGATAGCTGGCCATTACTCAGATTTATGGAGGATCTTCTGCTACCATTGCTTTTCTCTATGTCCTAGGAGTGTTCAGGGGTTTACCTACAACAAAGCCCAGTTTGGTTTCAGAGAAAAAAATGTCTCCATTATAGGCAAAGTCAGCTCCACGTTGGCATAAATGTCTTTTAATAAACAAACGTTGATTAGCTACCCATCCTCTAAGTCAGTGATTCCCGAAGTGGGCGCCACTGCCCCCTGGTGGGAGCTACAGCAATCCAGGGAGGCAGTGATGGCCATAGGTGTATTTATCTTTCCTACTACTTGCTATTAAAATTTAAAAAAATAATTTCCAGGGGTCTAAGTAATATTTTTTTTCTGGAAAGGGGGGCGGTAGGCCAAAAAAGTTTGGGAACCACTGCTCTAAGTGATGAATGATACAAAAGAACTAATAAGACATAGTCCTATCCTCAAAGAGCTTATACTCAGCCTGGAAGAGTTATCACTGTTCTTCTTACTTGTTTGTCATTCATTAAACGTCTGAGTGGAATTTCTGATATTTAAGAGGACAGAAAATCTGGAGTTTGCCCACTACAATAACAACCTTAAAAATATTTAGTTATTTTATTACTCTGATGTTAACAAACATCATTAAAACAAACTCCTCTATACATAGTAAAACAAAACAAAGAAATTGTTCAGGAAATGCATAATCTCCATTATATATACCTTGCTTTTCTGTATAAGTATGTGATGATTTTAAAAGGTAACTTAAAGCTGCCTCTCTGAAGGCTTTTAATTCTGAAAAGTCAGTTTAACAGTGCTGTATGCTTGTGCTGGGGGCTTCATTGTATTCTTGCATAAATGTAAATGGCTGCCAGGCACTCTGGATATCTTGTAGGTTTGGGTAAGAAGAGTTAAGATACTAAGTTGGGCAATGATGTATGACTGAATTGGATGTATATCCCTCAGCTTCTATCCCACTTGAATGAATAAGAACATTATTTCCTGAATTCCAAGTAGATTTCCTCTATCTTTTTAATTAGAACAGTTCATTGCCAATTTACATTATAAGGAAGTATGCTGTATGATTATCCGATTTAAATATGATGTGACACCTTGCAGCAATATGAGAATGATGAGAATGTTGATAAGAAATTCATATCTTTTTCAGGTAACAGAGTGCAGGAAAGTGATGACAGAGTTGATGAAAAGGTAAAATCTCTTTATTTTTCAGTGTGATATTACATATCATGGGCAGGTTTATTAATCCCAGGTTATGGCTATAAGTGATATAACAATTCTCCTCAGAAGTAAATCGGTAGAACAAATTAAAACTGCATTTATCAGTCCATAAAACCACAGAAGAAGCTCATTTTTAAAACATGTCCAGTAAAAAAAATGCATCATTTCATCAGGATTAGTGTTGGCTTCAGAAGCTGTGCATTACTTTATGAATTGAGGTCCTTTCAGAACATAATACATTTATTTTTTCCTTTTGCTTTTGATTTTCTCAAGAAGCCAGTTTAACATTTTTTTCCCTTTAGGGAAATCTTTAGTGGCCGAACTTGGTTAGATAAAAGAAAATGTTCTCTCTTTATCTGGAGGAGGTATTGCAGCGAGTTAGCATATATTAAATAAACTAAAATATTACAAAAGATAGAGACCTGTGAGAGACACATTGGATGAGTTTTAAAAGCATTTCTGAATTCTTGGTCTAAATTTCAATCTATGTAATGTGGTATCTTAAATTGTATGTGTTGGCTTCACACAGGATACAATTGGACAAGTGTTTATATCATGATGCTCATTCTGCTTAATTGTCTAAATGATTTGAAAATCACTCCATTATTTGTATGGTATTTCTCTCTTATTTTAAACACATTAATGTGATGTAGCAATATGATTGTAAAATAAATTCCAGCATTTCACTTATGTTATATGAAATGTGTTATCATTGTAAAAATAAAATAGGTGACATTGAGTTAGAGGGTTTTTTTCCCAAATGAATCAAAAGGGTAGCCAGTCTTGTTACCTTGGGCATCATTATATACCAATAGACTGTTCAAAGCCTTTTCTGATCCAATATAATGAGAGTTGGTTCTGGTGTCACAAGAACAGACTTCAAATTCACTCCCTATGTGACTTTGTGTGTTACTTGGTTTTCCTGAGCCCCAGTTTTCATCTGTAAAATGATTGGATTGATTTAGATGGGCATTGAGGTCCTTTATAACTTCAGCTCTGATATAATTTATATTCAGGCTATTAATAAAATGTCCTTTAATCTTCTTCCATGAAACTGGTATAAGATTATAGACTCAACTTGAAAGGTTGATGATGTAGAAGCTGATGCCCAGAGAATTTCAGTGAGTTGACAAAAGTCAGACATTAAGTGACCATGGCAGACTCAGGTCTTCTTACTTTAAATGCAGCACTGTTTCCACTGTGACACTCTTATTCTTGACATTAGCCAAGTGGTGGCAATTTATAGCAAGAGTTAAAAGATGGACAGTTCTTTAATTGATGTATTTAAACATAGATTGTCTGTGTGTGTGTGTCCTTTAGATGACTAAAAAGGGCCTTTTGTCTTTCTTCTGATGTTTTCTTTAGCTTCTAGAATTAGATGCTAAGGGAGCTTCTTCCTCATCTGTAAAATGGGCTTAATAATAGCATCTAATTCTAGGGTTATTGTAAGGATAAAATGAGTTGATATTTATAAACTTTGAAGAATTTGCAAACTTTGCAAACTTTGAAGAATTCTCTAAATGCTAACTCATTATTATTATTTTTAAGTACTTCTCCCTTCTATTTGTATTTTTCAGTTCCTGGTTAGTACTAATTGAAAATTTTGATTGCCAATTTCCTGGACCACAGAGGCCTGTTCTCCTTTTGGAACTTGCTTAACAGTTGGTTTTTCATTCTTTTATATCAGGTGAAAGATTTGGATACCAAATTCGTGAATGAGCAGGAGACTCAGTTTTTGTCTGAAGGACTACCTTCTGAAAAACCTTTTAAAACAGAGACCAAGAAATCAGAGGATACTGAATCTTCCCTTTCCTCTGAAGAAGAGAATGTCGGGGTTGAAAATGTGAAGAGTGAGACCTATTCCCAAGAATTGACAGCAGAGAAGAAACCAGTTGCTGAACCAAATGCCAATGAATTTGTGGAGTTCCAGGACTGGATCCAGGGTACTCTGAAACAAGATGAAAGGCTTTCTGAAGGACCTCCCAAAATTCCAGGGGAAGGTCTACAATTAGAAGTGAAGTCTTCTGATGAAGAAGAATATGGTTACATTATGACAGAGGAAGAGTAAGTAGAAAACTCCAAATTGCATGTGTTTGCATTTAATAAGCATTCATTATGACAAAAATTTTAATTGTTATATGAACCAGTGATGGATGCCCCTTCTTTATTTCCTTTACTGACAATGTTTTTAGCTTTATCTTTGGGATAGAGTTTAGAGAACTCATGTAATTTCAATTCTATAAGCATTTATTTATTAAGAATCTACTACTTGTCAGGCACTCTACTAATTGCTGGGGATACAAAACCACTAATAAATAGTCCCCACCCATCAAAAACTCACATTCAGAGAGGCAGGGGTAGAAAGGGAGCAATATTTACACAGATAAACAAATTCCAAATATATGCAAGATGAATTCAAGTAAATTGGTAGATTCTGTTTGTTTCAGTAGGTGGGGCAAGGAGGAAATGGATGCCAAATGACTTGTTAGATCAAGAAGGGACCTTGTGTGGGAGATGACATTTGAATCTCAGCTCTAAGGGAGCCTGGGGTTCTGAAAAGTAGAGAGGTGGGGAGGAGAGAGCACGCCAAGCAAGAATGGGGGACAGTCTCGGTAAAGGCACATGGGCCAGAAATTGAATGTTGTTTATGGGTAGTCAGAAAAGTTTGGCTGGAGTATACAAAAGAAGAGTAATAGATACAATCAGACTAGAAAAATATATGGAAGTGAGACTACTAAGGACTTTAAATAGCATGGAGGGAAAAGAGGGTCCCCCTGAACCTTTTGGAATAGATGAATGACACTGTCAGAACCATGTTTTGGGGATATCGGTTTCAGGACTGTATGGAAATTATATTGGAAAAGGGAGAGACTGGAGTCAGGGAGGTCCCTTGTGAGTCTCTTTGCAATAATCTGGGCAAGAGGCAACCAGGCTCTAATTTAGGGTATTAGTGGAGAAAGGAACAGATTGAGGAGATTATTTCTTTTTACCTAGTACTTCAGAATCATAAAGTAATAGAATGTTAGAAATGGAAGAGACCTTAAAGATCACAGGATCCAAACCTCTCATTTACAGAGAAGATTTGAGTCAGAGAGAGATTTAGCCCCAAACTCAATGTTGCATAGCTTCTGCTTTGAAGTCTCATAGCTAATATCCTTAAACAATGTAGTTTGTACTGCCATCTAATGTCAGTTATTTTTCAGTCTCTTTTCAGGGTTCCTATACAACTGCACTTGGCCAGGTCCAGGTAAATTTCCCCTGGCTACTCCATATTAAAGAGTTTCTTTGGATAGTAGCTATGCTTACCTATGTTTCAGTTGCTAAAAAAAAAATGTAGCGACTCCACCTAGTATTAATGAGAAATTTATGGAAATTAATATTTTGAGAAATTAATGGAAATTTAATATTCAGCATCATACAATTTCTGAATTTAATACTAGCTTTTGTCTTGTTGGAAGTTTGCTTCAGGTAGAAATAAAAATGAAGACTTTATTATTCTGTTGGAGCTGGAATCTGGGTTCCTTTTGCCTGAACTTGCTAGAATTCTGGTATATGATGTTCTGATAACTTATATACTACATATTGGTTTCTTTCCTCCATTAAAAGACTAGAAGCTTTAAATATGTGACATCAAAGTATCCCAAATAGCAGGATATGAGTCATATACCAGGGGAGAAAAGATTCACAGTAACAAAGTGTTCCTTCCTCTGTCTCATTTTGATCTGAAAGTAACACGGATAGGAATCCAAACACCATGTACCCAACAAGCTAGAAGCAGTGGACTTCATTTTTGCAGGCTTTATCACTAATGAATCTGCATTTGATGTTATACTTTATTTAAAAAATGCTATTTTCCCCCAAGTAACCAAAGCAGTATTTCAAAGTAAAAAAATATAGTCAGTAGTTCAGACATGCATTTTTTTTCTTTCCCTTTAAAAAGAAGACTGTGCTTTTGTTAAGGCTGATCATCCTATCGGCATAAGGGTAGATAAAAGGGATTCGAAAGTCATTGACTTTTCAGTGATTTTGAGGAATGAGGGGAAAAGTTTATGTGAAACCTGGATTTGTCTTTCCAGCAATGATCATTTCAAGCTTTTTTCCTTCTCATTATTCCCAACAAGAGCTTAAATATGCTAGCATGTGTTAGTTATTGCTGTTAGTTACTGATAGTTGATCTGCAGCTATCAGTAATATCATTAGTCGAGAAAACGATTCCATACCAAAACTGAACAGAAAATTTGTTGTGGTTTGGGTTTGTCCCACATGGTGGGAGAACAGCTTTTGCCTGAAAGCTGAAAGTCTTGAATTTCGAGACTCTTTTCAGCCTTTGTTGATTGTGTTTTGGGGGTGAGTTCTAGCAGTTGAGATGTTCAATCTTAGTTTTCCCAACAGGATTTTTCATGAAGCCAGCTTTATTTTCCTTTCTTTTGCTCAAAACACACACACACACACACACACACACACACACACACACACACACACACACACAGAGCAGCTTTGTTTGTTCATTTGTCTTTGTCCTTGTGGTCTTTATTGTAGAATCACCACATATTTCAATTCTATTCAATTCAATAAACATTAAGCATCTATCATGTGCCAGGCACTGTGTTCATGCATATGAAATAAGAAATCAAACATTTCCTGTCCTCAGAGAACTTACTTTCCACAGCAGGGATAAAACACATACATGGATAAGACACTTTTCAACATAGGCATAAAATACAGAGACTTATTTTTTGAAAGTGATGGAAGAATCAGGGACAACTTCCTTTAAGAGATGGCTCTTGAATTTACCCCTGAAGGAAGATAAGGCATCCATGAGGCAAAGCTGTGTGTAGGAAGAACATTCCAGGGATGGAGCATGGCTAATGCAGGTGTCTTACCATCCTTTTCATTTGACAGTACCCAAGTTGAGCTGGCACTTAATAAGCTGCTAATGACTGTTATGAGCTAAAAAAAGCAGAGATATATGCTCATGTGATTATATGTGAAACAGCATAGAATATCATTGGATTCATTTTAAACATTATTTTCTTGCTTTTATTTTTAAGTCTTGTATTTTATTAGACATATATTATATAGATATGTATTAATTCTATTACAAATATAAATAATGTGGAAATGGCTTTTGATTAATAAGATGTGTACAAACCAGTGGAATTGCTTGTCAGCTCTGGGAGGGGGGAGGGAAGAGGGGAAGTAGAGAACATGAATCATGTAACCATGGAAAAATATTCTAAAATTAATAATAATGTGAAAAAAGAAATAAAAAGTCTTGGAATTATAGATTTTTCTGTCTCTAGAAAACTACACTTTATACTTTCTATTGATTTGCCTGTTTTTGCTTTTATTGTCTAGTTGTTGTGATAGTGATAGAGCTTTTATTCAGCAGCTACAACCTGTAGTGATTGGACAAAGAAGCCCCCTATATTCATACCCCAGGGTTTGAGGTTCATTACTTTCTGCCTTTCCGAGTTCCCAGAAAGATTGTACTCAATGGGATAGTTGACAGATGTCAGAGGTGATTCATTCACCATATTAGAGTCTTTGGTTACCCAGGCTTTGCATATGTGGCTCAGAATGTCTAGGACTTCAGTCTTTATTGCAAAGATACTGGGTTTTAATTATGCCTCAAAGTAGAGATGAACATCTCCATGTAATTCTGAAGGAAACAGATTTCTGATAGTTTTAAAGACATGTCAAAATGGCAGCTGACTTGTCAACAGGGAGAACAATAGATGACTCTTACTATTTGTCTAGTGACCTTTCAGAAGCTTAGAGCAAGGCAATCCATACCAATCCATACTATACATCAGGGCTAATCTCACTAGTGAAATGACAGTTTCAGTGTAGGCAATTGTCTAGGAAAACCTCTCAGGTGCTGCCTCAGCACTTTCTGATGGAGAGAGAAGCCTGTCGAAAAGAACTGCTTCCTTTTGGCTGCTGGTGACTTTCCAGTAGAAAATGAAGCTGTTATTAGGACAAGGATTTCAGCACATTTGTCTGTTCTCACAGCGGAAATGGACCTTAGACCTGGATATTTAACATTTAAAATATGATTTGAAGTCAGAAAGTCACATTTGTTTCTCCTTTCCTTCTTCATTTGGTTGCTACATTCACAATGAAGAGAATTTAAGCTTTACTTCCACAATTCTTCTGTCTCTGGCAGAGTATAGTGCTACAGCTGATGTTTTTCCATCAGTGGTGCCTACAGAGTATGGCCTTTATTGACTACTTGGCAGTCAACAATTTAGATTTTCTGTTGGGTAAGAGAGACCCGGGAGCTCAATTTAAAATTATATGGATCAGGCAATGGATTGTTTTCATAATTATTTGGGGGTTGGGAGTATAGTTGTGAATAGAAGTGATTAGGAAACGTCTCTGTGAATAACAGGTAATCTAGTACTTTAAAATAAAAACAATAAGGGCCATAATTATTTAATATAATAATAGCAATAACAGAAATAATATCTAACATTTATGTAGTCCTTGCTATGTGCCAAGCACTTTATGATTATTATCTCATTTAATTCTCATTATAGCCCTAAAATGGAGGTGCTACTATTATCCCCCTTTTACATATTTACATATTTGGCTATACCAACTGGAAGCACTAAGAAATGGATACTGAATTTGGAATCCAAGGACTGACTACAATGGGAACATAGATGGGAAAACAAATTACATCTTTCCTTTCACTAAGATTTAACTAAAACACAGGATTTTCTTCAATTTTGAATTTAAAAGAACATTCTGAAAAGGGATCCATAATTTTTGCCAGCTTGCCAAAAGGGTCTATGACACATTAAAAAGGATTAAGAACATCTGATCTAGACTGTGCATTAGAGTAAACTGTGACCTGCTCACTGGCATGTTATATATTTTTTCCTATTGAAATTTGGTGGGGAGAAAAATGTGTCTTGTTTTTGCTGGGGCATCATTTTGCTTTTTGAATTTTCTGACATGATATGATATGGCTTAATGGTTTGTTATTAGTTTTAATGGTTTGTCATTTCCATTTTTATCCTCTTTATGAACTGAAAGGCTTAGTCAAGGCTGAGTAAAGGGCAGGCTTTACACTCCAAGAAGGAATATTTTATCAACCTATGTTTGAACCATTTGATCTTGGGGTGATAGGAAGAGATCACAGGGTAGAAATGTATTTTGAAGCTTGGTAGAAAACTCAAACAAAGGCCTGCTTTCTTCCCAGTAGAGAAGAAACTGCCTTTTAAGTAGATTCAATAAATCCTCCAAAGGCCTATGGCCTGACTGTTAGATTTTACACATAGACTTGTGGAACTCAGTGCTGCAATGGAGGACATGTAGTTACATTGAAAGGACAACTGGAGCTGAAGCCAGAAACTTAATGCTTAGTCCTAGTACTTACTTTGTGACCATGAAAAGTCACTTCACCTGTGGATGTCGGTTTATATATTTATAAAATAAGAGGATTGGATTTGGTGGTCACTAAAGTCATTAGGGTTTGAGGCAACATGGCGAGGTCACTGAGTATTAGTATCAGGAGGGCCTGGGTTGACATTCTGACTCTGCCATTTCTTTATGTGTGAGCAAGTCTTTTTATTTCTCTGGATATCAGTTTTTTCATCTATTAAATAAGAAGATTTGACTCATTATATCCTCTATTGTTGCTTTGAGCTTCCATGATACCTCCCAACTCTCAAACTCTCTATGTCTCTAATATTCCTCTCAGCTCAAAAGATGTATTCCCATTTCTTCTGATACATCTAAATTGAAGAGTGATGTTGAACTATTCAGTGGAATTAGCTTAGGGAAAATGAAACCTATAAATACTAAAATCTTGAGCTTCTAAGAAAAGTGAGGTCAAGACTGAAAAAAAAAACAGAAAGTATCATGTCGGGAACATAGTAGGTGAGTTCAGTAATTCAAATGATTATGGGCATGGATGGATGGATGAATTAACCTTTGAGACCTTGGACAAGTTATTTAAGCTGGACACAGCTGATACACAGCACCGGGCCCAGAATTTAGAAGACTTTAGAAGTTCAGATCTGGCCTCAGTCACTTATTAGCTGTGAAATCCTGACTAAGTCACTTGTAAAATGGCAATAATCATGGCACTTATCTCCCAGGGTTGTTGTGAGCATTAAATGAGATAATGTTTTTAAAGTGATTTGCAAATCTTAAATGCTATATTATATATAAAAGTCATAATGCTTATCCATAGTAATTATATTATTATTAATAATGTTAATAATTAGCTATAAATGAGTTAAATAAGATCATTTCTGAAGTTTCTTACAAGTGCTAACATGCTAATACTATATAAGATAAACAAGATCAGTCAAGATCAGGGATCTGTGAGTCAACCTCAGATGGACCAAGATAAAATGAGTTATTGAATAAGTGATGAGATAGCCTCCTTATAGTCTTAAAATAATTTTCCTTTGGGCCTTTAGTGGTGTTTTCCTGTGAATCCTTCACAAATGGGTCAACTCAACCTGCTGGTCACCTTCTTCCCCATGTCAGAACATTGCTAGTAGGGCAGCACCACATAAGAGCTCTTCGTTTGTTGTTGCTCAATCCTGATGCATATCTGCTTTACGTACTTTTTCAGATGCACTTTTCTTCATATATTTTCCAAATGCAATCCTGCTGGTTTCCTTTCACAAGTTCAATTCAAGTCCAGGTCATCATCAGTCTTTCAATGTTAGTTCTTAAGGGGAGTAATTTCAGAACAGCTCAAGAACTAGGAGATCCTTTAGGAAGGGAAACTAAGATAAGGTCTTGCAGAGGAACCCAAGAAAGTAAGAGGATTGTGATGGAATTGAGAGCCAGAAGAGGGAAGTGGAGAGGTATTTTAAGGTTTAGATGAAATAATGTATTTAAAGCACTTTGAAAATCTTAAAGCACAATATATATAACTTCTTTTCTGCCTTCTCCTCCTTCTCCTTCTCCTCTTTCTTCTCCCCTCCTTCTCTTCCTCCTCATTCTCTTCCTTTTCTTTTCTACTTCTCCTTCTCTTTCTTCTCTCCTTTTCCTCCTCTTTCTCATCTCTTTCCTCCTTCTACTTCTTCTCCACTTCCTTCTTCTCTCCCCCTCTCCTTTAACTTCTTTTCATTATCATCATCATGAGCAGCAATAGTAGCTTACAATCACTAGGTCTCTATTCTGTTGTTGACTTCATTTCCTGAGCCTTATAGTATTTTTCTGATAACCCCAAACAATGTTTATAGAGCAATACAGGAATATGTTGACAAATATTTAGCAATCAGTTCTCCAGGAGTTGAATGAAAATGTATGTTTTCAATTATTAACACTTTATTAAGTCTAGAAAAGTCTAGAAAACAATAAATTAAGCCTTAATTTATAGTAATTTCTAGTTTCTGAGTTATGAATGTTTACATTGAAAATTTAGAAATGGGATCATTGTTAGAGTTTGCTCTAGCACTTCCTTGGAGAAAAGATACTTGTATATTAAAGGGAAGATACTGAAAATAATCCTTATCCTTTTCATAGTTTCCCCCTAGATCTAGCTTTACATTGAGATACCTTTCACTGTTCTGCAGTTACAGAATTAATTGTAAATTCTCTTCCTCCTTTTTCTTCATGTCAACTGTTTTCTTCCACCTCAGAAAAGTCAATCAGTTAATTTGCGAATCATACATTTACTTTCCTAATTATCATTTATTTATTTAGTGCATGACTAGCCTTATAAATGTTATTACTGTCGTCATTTTTGACAGCCCCATATTTTATGGGAATTTAATCAGAATACATAATTTAGAGAAATGTTACCATAAAATATCTAGCATATTCTTAGTATTCATCAGTTGAGCAAGAAGAATCAAAAGGTTTAAAAGGGACTTCAAAAATCATCCTGTCCATTCTCCTACCTCTAGGCAAAATTGCACTTAAACTATCTGGACAGATGAGAATCTATCCTATTTTTAAAGTCCTCTAGGGAAGAAGATTGCAGAACCCGCCTTAGTTATCTATTATAAAATTTAATAACCCTTACCATAAGGAAAGGGCTAGAAAAATGTCCTTTCATGGCAGGCTATGTACTGTAATAGAAAGCAGACTCATCTAGGAGACCTAGGTCCTTTTCCTACTCCTAATACTTACTTGCTGAATGACCTTGGGGAAGGCCAAGTCTTCATATAACATTTTCATCTGAAAAGTGGTGACAAGGATACCCCCTCTGCCTACCTCATGGAAAATTTAATATGAAATTACTTTTGAAGAATTAAAGTTATTATGAATGTTACACAAAAGTAAAATATTATTGCTTCATTTTAATTCTATCCTTTCTTTCCTTGCAAATGGAAATTGATTTGCAAAAATAAGATTGAGGGGGAAAATATCTCAAGCAAATATGAGATTTATTTGCCCAAACTCTCCTCCTTGAGATTCTGTCCCCTGTCATGCCAGACTGACATATGTTCATCACCTCAATGAGCACAATGCAGCTCAGTCTGAGAACGTAAAGATAAGTTTATCCAACAACTCAGTGTCAGAATAACCCAAATGCATCCATGCATTTAGATTTGTATGCTTAGCATTGAATAATCACCATCCCTTTCTGTTTCCACAAATATGTGTTGTTCATTAATCTATTAGCATCACAGTCTCTGAATTTTATTCTAAAGGACTTTCATGGCACTCAAGGATTTAGTTGTCATTTTCTCACAAATGACTCACAAATCTTTATATCTAGCCATGATTTCTGTCTCAAACTTGATTCCAACATTTCTGAACATACCCCACAGTAAATCTCATCAGCACTTCAAACTCAAATTATCTTTAAAAATTTAAATAATGATCTTCTGTGCTAAATCTGTCAGTCCTCAAAATTTTCCTCTATTATTTTTATAAGCTATTATTTTTTCAGTATTTTTTTGCCTCTTTTACCAAGACTTTAATTTTTTTCATAGTTTTCATACATTGCTCTCATTTCTTTTCCTTCTTTTTCTTCTATTATGCTGATTACTTTTTTTAACTCTTCCAAGAATTCTTCTTGGACTAATTTCCAATTAATATTTTTCTTTGAGATTTTTCTTATAGCTATTTTCACATTGTTATTTTGTTTTGAATTTGTATCTTGATCTTCCCTTTTGTGCTATTATATTTAAAAAAAAACAAAACCCTTAACTTCCGTCTTGGAGTCGATACTGTGTATTGGCTCCAAGGCAGAAAAGTTGTAAGGGCTAGGCAATGGGGGTCAAGTGACTTGCCCAGGGTCACACAGCTGGGAAGTGTCTGAGGCCACATTTGAACCTAAGACCTCCCATCTCTAGGCCTGGCTCTCAGTCCAAGTCCTATTAGATTTTTATAATCAAATTCTTTTTTTTTCTGTTTGCTCATTTCCCCAGCCTATTTCTTGACTTTGAACTTTGTATTAAAGTTGAGTTCTGCTCACTTGGTGGTGAGAAGGCACTGTTCTAAGCTTCAGGCTTTTTTGAATTACAAAGCTAGTTCTGGGAGTCGTCATATTTTCCATACTTCCAAGATGATTCTATCTGGGAAGAGCTGTGGTCACTACTCTCCCGGTCTGAACTCTGGTCCTTACCCATGAAGGACCCCTGTTTCCCTACCCACTGCAAATGCTAGTGTCCCTCTTGCCTCTGGAGTTCTGACCAGGTCCACTTTCTCCTTGAGGTAAAAAATTTTAGTGCTCCTTTCTGCCTTGGAACTGGAACCAGGGACCATATTCCCTTGTGACCAATCACAAGTATTCCCCTCTGCCCTGGAACTGTGACTCAGAACTGGTATGGGTAGTAAGGTTGACATTGTGTGCTAACTGCACACAGTACTGTCAGTATCTCCCATGTAGTCTCTCTCTGAACAGTTGTCCAACCACTTTACCACATCTAGGCTGGGAGCTCTGGAAGCTACTCTTGTTATAGTCACCACCAAGGCCCACCACTGGTGTTCCCAAAATTGTCTTAGGAAAAATATCTTTCCCTGGCTTTTTGTTGCTTTATTTGGAATGTCTGCCATTCCAAAATTTTATTTCAGGCACTATTTTAAAGCTGTTTGGAGGGAAATTTGGGGGAAATTCAGCTGTACTGCTGCCTCAACTCCACCATCTGGAATAAAGTATTTTTTTAAATTTTTAAATATTTTTCCATAATGACATGATTTATTTTCCCCCTCCCCTCTTCCTTCCCCTCTACTGGAGCTGACAAGGAATTGCATGGGGTTATATTTGTGTTATCATTTGATACCTATTTCCATATTATTCATTTTTGTAATAGAGTAATCTTTTTTGCATTGCTACTAGTAGTAAAGTCTATTACATTGGATTGTTCCACAGTGTTTCAGTTTTTGTGTACAATGTCCTCCTGGTTCTATTCATTTCACTCCGCATCAGTCCATGGAGGTCTTTCCAGTTCATATAGAAATCCAAGCAGTCCATCATTCTTTATAGCACAAGAGTATAAAATAAAGTATTTTTTAAAAATTTCATAGAATGTACAGGAACATCCTGAGATTAGATGGAGCTTGCACATTCCCCTGTGGTACAAGAAAACTCAGAAAAGTTGTCAAGTAAAATTTGTACTTAGAATTATACTGAAGATAAGTAACAATATAATCTTATCAATATGACAACCAGTACTTTAGAGGCAGTACCTAACTGAATGTGTATGGTATGTATGCAACCAACGAACATTTATTGAAGGTGTCCTTTAGACTATATGTTAGGTATTAGACATCAGGTTAAAAAGACAAAAGTATCAATTAAAGTCCTTGTCCTCAAGCAACTAACAATTGAATTTGGAGTCAAGATAAAATCACATTAACTACTTGATAACAGTATAAGAAATGTCATATGATGTTTTAGGATTTGTTTATCCCTAAGTGTAAGAAACTATGTATTATGGTCACAGGTTCCAAGGAGAAAAAAATTACACTGTGTTAAAGTGATCTGGGTATTGTTTAAGTTAAGTTGTTAATCAAATCAACATGTATTTATTAAGTTCCAGTGACCATGATCAGTGCTGTGGATACTAATAAAAGTATAAATAATCCTTCTATCATGGATCTCAAAATCTGACTGGGAAGACAATGTATAAAAACTAAGTATGAACAAGATATATGCAGGATAATTTGGAAGCAATATTAGAGTGAAATGTTAAGGAAGACTGACTTTTTTATAGTTAGTGGGACTTTATCTGAGATGTGAAAGTAAGTCATGGAATCAAGGAGAAGGAGATGAGGAAGGAGAACTGTTCAGACATGGAGCATAGCCCATGAAAGGCATGGAGTTGAGAGAAGGTATGTCATCTACAAGGAATAGCAAGGAGATCAGTGTAATGAGATCATAGAAACAAGTTAAGTGTAATAAGACTGTGAAGTTAGGCAAAGCCCAGGTTCCAGAGAGATTTAGAAACCAAACAAAAGACTTCATATTTGATCGTGGAGCCACTAGAGCTTATTGAATACTATTGTGACATGTTTAGATTTGTAAATTTGACAGCTGAGTGGAGGTTTTTGTAAGGTAAGGAGAGACTTAAGAATCAGCAGACTATTTCAACAATCTAAATGGGAAGTTATGAGAACCTTCGCTATAATGATACAGTGTCAAAGGAGAGAGGAGGGCATATAAGAGAAATGTTATGCAAGTAGAATTTTGACAAAAGATGGCACCTGATTGGATATTGGGGGTGAGAGAAGGTGAGAAGTAGAGAATGACATTCAGGACTTGAGCCTGAGTGACTAGAAGGATGATAGAATCCTGGAAAGTAACGGGGAAGTTAGGACGAGGGGATTGCTTGTAGCTAAAGATGAGTTCTCTTTTGAACATTTTAGGGTATCCATTTTGAGATGTGCAATAGGCAACTGGACATGAAAAACTGGAAGATCACAAGAGAGTTTAGGGCTAAATAAATAGATCTGACTATCATCTTTGCAGAGGTTACAATTGAATTCATGGGAGCTGCTGAGATTATTAAGCAAAATATTGTAAAAGAGCCTAGGTCAGAGTCTTGGAGGACACCCAAAGTGTTGAGATACAATGCAGATGACGATCCAACAAAAGAGGCAGATGGAAAAGAAGCAGACCAGAAGATGACGTTGTAAAGGAAACCTAGAGTGGAGAAGAGAGTGATTAACAGAGTCAAAGGCTGCTGAGAAGTCAAGCAAGATAAGGATTGTGAAAAGGCCATTAGATTGAGGAATTATGAGATTGTTTATAATTTTGGAGAGAGCAGTTTCAGCTAATTGATGAAGATGGAAACCACACTGAAGAGAATTAAGAAGAAAGTAAGAGAATGGTAACTTAGGCAACAATTGTAGACATCCTTTCAGAGAATTTGCCTGGGCGAGTAAAAGGGTTGTCTCTTCTTGTCAGATGAGGGTGAAGAAATGGATAATGGTGGGAGTCATCTGGATGATAGGGTAAGGAGGACATAAGAGGGAATTCTGGTAGAATAGTCTCTTTTTTTCAGTGAAATATAAGGTAAGATTCTTAGCTGAGAGAACAGGAGGAGGTGGGGGACCTGGGAGATCAGAGAAGGAATAAAAAAGTTCAGAAAAACTGTAACTGTAAGTTAATTAGGGAGATGTAAAAAGATTGCCACATGAAGACTCCAGGTGGGATTATGTAAAATAAATTTGTAGTGGACCCAGTCAGCACGATTTTGTGATTTTTCTCCAGCTTCATCCAGCAACATGTAAATAAGAGCTACAGCAACAGATGTTTGGAGTAGTTTTAAGCCTGAGCATTGGCAAAAGCAAAATCATTAATAAAGTAAGGCAGCAAGGGACTCAATAGAAGAGGATAGTGTAGAACTGAACCAGTTCATCAATGGGTTTAAGATAGGGAAAGGAGAAAGATGTAGTCACCAATGCAGATTTGATGGCCTGGGAAAGGACTGAGACAAAGGATTGGAGGTTATAATGAGGGCAAAAACAATGTTAGAAATTGTAAAACGAAGTACAAGGGAAGGGGAATACTTATGATCAAATAAAGGAATTTCAGGATTCATGAACATGGTAGTAGATAATGGAATCAAGTGAATGACATCTGTGTGTGGTTGAAGTATTGTGGAGAAATAGGTCATGGAAAATGAGTACATTGAGGAACTAAACAGAAAAGATGTGTGAGGGAGTATCACTATATATGTTCACATCTGCTAAGGTGAAGGCATGAACTAGGAAGGAAAGACTGTGAGCCGTGTATTGAAATATTTAAGGAATGGAGAGTTTCCTGGAGACCAATAGATAAATTACAAAATAGAGATTTGATTAGGTAATACATATGGATTAAAGATACCTTAGCCCAGGAAATGGGCAGTAGGAGGCAGAGAACAGGGTTTGTACAATGTTTTCTGTGGATTCAGAATCATTGAGATGGGAAGAATATGACATAGTGTGAGATTATTACTTATTGAAAGTACAGGAAAAATTGGATACTGAAGAATGGATAAAATTTGCAGAGGGATAGATCAGACAGAGCTGGCTTCTTTATGCAGTGGAAAAGTGTGAATAAGGCTAGAAGGTCAGAAACCTCAAATAGTGTTTGGTGCATGACCTACAAAGAATTGACAAGAATATATCTACAAACACAAGAGAAATATTTCCATCTATTAGCCCACTGGGATAAATTCTGATCAGAAATAGACTTGCCTAGAAAGTCATATGATGGAGAGGCCAATATTTCCAGTTGAGCTCAACTCTGCCTTCTTCCAGATTTTTACTATGGGCCTCTTTTCCTTTCCTCATTAATCATTCAAATGGGAAAGTATTGAGCATTTTATATACCTACCAGTACTGAGCATCATAAGAAATATGGAAAAAGTATAAAACATAGTCCCTCCTGAATTAGCATTTGTTGTTTTGTAGATGAGACAAGAATGCAGTTTAGTTCTTTTTTTTTATCAGTTTTCCAAACACTTTTAGCTCTCTATGCTATCTAAAGGAATGGGCTGACAGAATAGGAAACATTGCAAAAGAGTCTATATGATTGAGTACTATATTAAATAGTATAGACTTTTAAGTTGTAGAGGTTCAAAGTGAAAAGAGACCATTTTAAGAAGTCTGAGAGAACTTCATAGAGGAAATGGAAGGTGAACTTGGCCTTGAAGCCTGGATGATAGATACAGATTTATATTTACATTTGGGATATGGAAAAAAGGAAGAAACAGTGTGTCTTGGTATTTGCAGGAAGACCATGTATTTTAATAATCAAGCCACAATGCCATCATTGAGGTTGAAAGAGGTCCATTGTTTCAAAGCAGGAAAAAGGCATAGCTATTATTGTCTTTAGAGAATGATGGGTTCCTTCCTTTAAAGAGCTGTGTGAAAAACTAAAGCAGATTTAGAGTAGATGAGTATCCTTGCCTGCCAGTAGTCCAGGCTCTGGGATTCTCAGGGACGGTCAAGTCATGTTCGTGAAATGAATCCCCAAATGATGCTTATTAAAGCTTTCCTCTGCTTTCCTTGATGAAGCATTTCAATGTGAGATAGGTGATTCTGGCTAGCAGTCTTCTTCTATTGTCCTGAGACAACAGGTTTTGAACGTGCATTCTGCAGACACCAAAGGGTGCCTAAGACCCTTTCAGGGAATTTGCAAAATCCAAAATATTTTCAAAACAATGCTAAGATGTCATTTTTTAAAACTACCTATCATTATGGCTGCTTTCTTCTTATGTTTCACCCAAAACAATATTTTTTAACAGATTAGAAGCAGAACAAATATATCATTCTCAGAATTTTTTTTTGTTTTAGAAAGTGTAATTATTTTACATAAAATGTATTATGCTAACATTTAAAGGGATTATCTTTATTTAAAACGAAAAATGAATGATTTTTAAAAATTCATAAACTTTAAATTCTATGACAAATGTTGATTTGTTGGTTTGTTATCAACAAATGTTGATAAGAGTGTAAAGGGGTACAGAAAACAAAGTTTGAGAACTGTTGCCATAGACCGTGTACTGAGAATTTACCTTCCTCCCCTAATCCAAACCCTCCCCTACAAAAACTCAACTAGATTTCATTATCATAATTGCTGACATTTACATAGGACGAAAGTTTTCAAAGTTCTTTACATATATTATCTAATTTGATCCTGAGCAACTCTGGGAGGTGAGTACTGTGAATATGCCCATTTTTATAGATATCTAAATTGAAATCTAGAGGCTTTCCAGGATCACAGACTAGTGAACCTAAGAGGTGAGATTCGAGTAGGAGGGGAGACCTCTTCTGTTTGGAAATCCTATCCTCTTTTGAAATATGTTGCCTCTCTACATTTTCCTTTCTGTTTGAAGCAGTCAAAATAGAAAATACCCAGTCAGACAAGTACATATTGACTGAGCCCTGCACCTGACATTTCCTTCCTCCATTCAATGCCTGGTCTTAAAAACTCGTAACATAAATTTCCTCCAGTATTTCAAAGTAGTACTCAAAGTTTAACATGAGATCTAATCTAGTCTTTTTAAACTAATATTTAAATTCCCTCACACATTTGGAAGTGGTACTCAGTATCTTACATGAGTTCTAATAAAGATTCTCATTGTAATTTGCATTACATATAATTTGCACAGTGTTCCTTTACTATGATTCTCAGGATATCCAAAGGGAGAAGGCTGGAATGTCTGAAATCTCCCCCATTCTCCCACTCTGTCCTGCCTTTCATTTTAATTATGAGACAATTTGTGTCCCAGAGAGGAAAAGAGACTTGATTAAAAATCAGGAGAGCATCAAGTCACAAGAGAAGGGATGTGTATCATGGTCCTCTATCTTCAAATGCAAATACTCATTCTAAGATACCATTTAACCTATAGCAAATTCCATTATAGATAGCTAGAGGATATAGAGGATAAAGTGATGGGCTTGGTATCAAGAAGATCTGAATTCAAACACAAGTTCAGACACTTACTAGTTATGTGATCCTGGCCAAGTCACTGAAGCCTGTTTGTTTGGTTCCTCAGCTGTAAAATGACCTGGAGAAGAAAATGGTAAACCACTACAATATTCTTACAAAGGAAACGCAGAATGGGGTTATGAAGAATTGGACACAACTGAAATAACTGAACAGCAACAAATATTGTATTCATTTCTTCTGTCCAAGTTCTAGTATTTTTATTTAGTTATCTTTAAAAGTTCTATAATCCCTTAGTTATCCAGGGTAGTCAGAGGAAATAGTGGTATGAAGTGATAAGTAGAATGTTCTCTCCATTTCTAAAAGTTGAGTCTAGACACTGACTCTCTTTTCACCTCAAATTCACATTTAGATCCAATCTTAAGGCAGTTGAAAATATCTCAACTGATTTTCTAAAAGCAAAACGTCATATTTTTAGGACAGATGGTTTGAAATAATTAAGTTTTTAGAAGGTTCTTAGTGACACTGTGACTTTTCTATTTTAGCCATGCAGAGGTGTGTGTGGGGTATGGCATATTTTTGAAATACAATAGTTTGGCATGTTATTTCCATAATAGTTCTGGAGAATAGATTTGCTTCTTTTTTTAGCATTCCTGTCTTTTATGGTATAGTAATCTCCAATGACCTTCATCATCCAACCACTGAAATTGATTTTTGCAAAGTGTCATCTGTGTTATAAATTGGTCTCAACTTAAATCTGTTTAAGTTAAGAGGTTTAAATTTCTCACCTTTGTGAGATGAGGGGAAGAAGAGAAGGGAACTATGGAAAGTAGAGATTGTCTATACTGTCAAAATAGGAGTTAAGTATATGAACACTGAATAGATAATAAGGTCAGAGAGAAGAATTTTTAAATGGATTGTAACCTAATGAAGTTCAACTACGGAGTTTGAAAAATAATTACTACTGGCTTACTTGGGATGTTAAAAATATTAGATTCTCCTGGAAAAGCTAACCTAGGTATTACTGAGTTACAGTACACGCTCACAAATCCTAATTAAATGTAAGTCATTTTGTAAAATGATGGTTTCAAGTCTTAGATTAACATGTATTACTCTTTCAGCAGAATTTGAGATTGAGCTAGAAAATATTTCATCCAAATTGAGTAAGAATCTCTTAGTAATATAAACTTAAATTTCATTCCTTCAGTGATTGTTTAGTGTTTATCAAGTGTGTCAAAATCCATAATAGCTAATCATAAATAGTAGATCTCACTAGTCTTTATAATAGGAGCTCTCTGTACACAAGTTATATGGAAGTAAAAGATTTTGGAAATTGACTTCCTTGATAGTTTTTTACCATTATGTCTTATTTTATAGGTAGCATTATAGAATTTGTTACTTATGCCAAATGAGAGATAAAAAGTTTCCATTGAGAAAATGAGATGAAAGCAATTTCCTCTCTCTGGAGGATATTTTGAAGATTTAAAATATCCTGGCTGGATTTATACAAGATAAAAAAAAAAGGAATGGTGGCTTTAGATACTCTTTCCCAAGAAGAGAGCATAAGGTAATGGAGCCCAAATCAACTAGAGTCATGGGGTAGCACTCCTGTTACAAGGGTATGCATTCCCCTCTAGTCAGAAAAATAGATCTAATCCAACAAGTAGTTGAAGAGCATCATTGAAAGGTTGAATTGTGAAACTTGGGTTATGGAAGTTATTACCATTGAATTCATCATCTTTTATCAGAATCAAATTCATTTTTAAAGAATCTCAGAACCGGAAGGGACTTTGGACATCCTCAAGTCCAACCTTCTCATTTAACAAATGAGGAAATGGAAGGCAAGAGAGATGAAAGTAACTTGGCTGAGGTCTCTCAGGTAGTAATTGGCAGAACAAGAATCCCCGGTCTATGATGATAAATATTTAAAGGGGAGACATCTAGCCTTTGCTTGAAAATGTCCACTAATAGGAAGTCCATGATCTTCTAGGTCATTCCATTCTACCTATGAATAAGAGGTTAGAAAGGAAAAAACGATGATCAATCTCAGTGGAAACTAGGGAAGGCTTCATCAATGATATAAAATTTGAGAGAGCAATTTAAAAAAACAACTTTGTGGTGGCTACATGAGTGAGTTATGAATTGGGAGATCAGTGAGTAGATCTTTCTGATTAGGACAGGCATATGTTAGAGAGTAATGGGAAATGAAATTGAAGATAGTTAAAATATGACTGAATGAAGAAAGACTTAAAGAATCTGTCAGATTTTAACCTCCAGAAGTTTCAAACCTCATCTTGCCCCAGGTCTGCATTGCTTTATCTTCAATTACCTAATTCATACCTCCATCTGGATGTTTTGGCTACAATTCAAATTCACCATATCTAAAACCAAACTCATCATCTGCCCCAAACCTGCCCTTCCTCTGAACTCCAGGTAGCCAGTAGCTCAGTGGATAGAACACAAACCCTTAAGTAAGGAAGACCTGAGCTCAAATATGGTTTTAGACACTAACTGTGTGACCCATGGCAAGCCACTGAAAAAAACTGTCTACCTTAGTTTCCTCACCTTTAAAATGGAGATAAAAAGAACACATAATTCCCAGGGTTGTTGTGAAAATCAAAAGAAATAATAAGATTGTAAAAAGTATTTAGCACAGTGCCTGATACATTGGAGGTGCTTAATACTCATTTCATTTCTTCTCTCTGTCCTAACTTCTTTATTTCTGTTGACTCTCACCACTTTCTCCTTGATTTTATCTCCCAAATTTGGATTGAGGAATTACATTTTCTCTCTTTTTTGGCCAAAGATTATTTAACTAAACAAACCTAAGAGTCACTTTGCTTAGGAGGACAAATACAATAATGAGAGACTATACCCTCAAGGATTAAGGATTTCCTTCCTTCCTTCCATTCTTCATTCCTTCCCTCTGTCCCTCACTCCCTCCCTCTTTTCCTGCCTCCCTCTTTTCCTTCGTTCCTCCCTCTCTCTGCCTCTCCCTCCCTCTCTCCCTTCTGTCCTTCCTTCCTTCCTTCCTTCTTTTCTTCCTTCCTTTCTTCCCTCCCTCCCTCCTTCCCTCCTTAATAAACACCCTTTTTTTTCCTGTGAGGGTGAAAATATATGTTTGGATCTAGTTATGAAGGACTGTAAAATCTACCCAGAGAAGTTTATATTATATTCCACCAGCAATAGAGAGCTCCTGGAATTGATTGAGGTCAGTGACACAGTCAGAGCTAAGATTAAGGAAATTCAGTTTGGTGCCATGTGTGTCATATATACTAGAGTAGGGTGAGGCACCAATTAGGAGACCATTTGGATAATCTCAAAGAAATGATAAAGACCTGAACTGTGATTTTAGCTATGGGAATAAAGAGAAGGAATGAATGCAAGAGATGATATGGAGATAGCAACAAGATGGGGATATTTGCAGTTAATTAAAGCCTTTGTTTTTCTCAGCAGAGTTGAAGATAAGATTTTTTACTGAAAGAGTGGGGTGATTCAACCATTGGGAGCTAGAAGAGGCAAAAGGTCAAGTTCTTTCATTTCTGCCTCTATAGTATCCCTCACATGTTTGCCTTCCCTTCTACTCTCACCACATTTCTGCTTTCCTATTTTATTAGGATACTCTCCTAACTAGAGGTTAACATCAGATTTGAACTCAGGTCTTTCTGACTCCAAAACTAGCTCTCTATCCATTCTACCAGAAGAAAGAGAAGGTGGGAGGAAGGAAGCTTATTTAATTAAACAGTAGTTAAAAGTGAACCTATGAATATTATTTACTTTTATTTTCAGGGAGAAATAAAAAGCTGTTGATGAATATGAGAATAGATGGCCAGAGAAAAAAGTTTATATCTGAAAGAAGAATGTAATCTCCTCATGGATTTTTTTAATTACTTGATGGAATACAATGAATTATCATGCACTTCTGCTTCTATTTGTGAAGAGAGGTTAATAGTGGGTTATGCTGTGAACATATTGTCTTGATTAGTAAAAATTATTGAATCCTGTTGGAGCTTCTATGAATTTAAATATATTTGCAAGCTACTGAGCTAGAGCCAACAAAATTCAACTTGGATAAGCAAAAAAAAAAAAAAAAAAAGTAGACCTACTGATTTAAGTTATGAATGAAATTGTGCTTGGCTTGAGAGTCAGCTAAAAGTTGAGAAGTTTTCCTCAAGCTGAAAGTATAACCAAGCACTTGACTTATAATTCTCCAAGCTCCTGAGAGTCACCCCTGTCAGATTCACTATTACCTTATCCTCAAGAGTATAAAATTAGCTGGTGGAAAATATTGTGGTCTAACAGATTTTTAACACAGTTCCAAGGTGGGAATATAGTTTAAAGTGTACATCCCTTTCTTTTATCTCATATGGTATTAGGCTAAAGGAATAAATCAGATAACTGATGTAACTGAAGCATGAGAACAACTTAATTTTAACCATTAGCTTCAAATGTCCACTTCTTCAGAAGTTTTACCAGTAGCAGAGTTGACTAACTTTAGCTTCTTTCAATCTCTATTTCAATTCCCACCTCGTGGTGCAGGTACTAATGAAGAGCAGAGTACCTGAAAGGCAGAAATGAAAAGAAAAGGAAAAAAGGGCCTATTTGGCCAATTTCTGAATAATAAAGTATTAACTAGATATGTATATCTTTGAACTGGAAGGTCAGACTGGGAAACTGGCACATAGGCCAGGTTGAGTTTTCAATTTGATTTTACTTGGCCCAGGAAATAAAAGCAATGAAGAAATAAAACTGAGAAGTAAAAATAAAAATCATTTATTTTGAAGATACACCACAAAAAAGTGTTTCAGGAATTTTAAAGAAACAGCCTACAAACCCTTGCCTTCCATCTTAGAATCAATACTGTGCATTGGCTCCAGGGCAGAAGAGTGGTACAGGCTGGGCAGAGGGGAATAAGTGACTTGCCCATAGTCAGTCACATCTGGGGAGTGTCTGAGGTAAAATTTGAATCCAGGACATCTCCCGTCTCTAGGCCTGGTTCTTAATCCACTGAGCCACCTAGCTCCCTACCTCCCCGTATATAGAGAGCTAGTTTTTTAAGGAGATATACTTTGATTAAAGTCAAATACCTAGTTCTTTAAACAAGAAAAAATAGTCTATATGAATCCTTATATGATTAAAAAGTTATTGGGAAAGAACATCTCAGAAATAAAGCTTTAGGCTTCTTATCCTTTGATCTTGTCTCTGCAACAATTAAACCTGATTTCTTTATAGTTGTTTTTTTCTGACAATTTTATCTCCTTAAATTATTCTTTTGGATACCTACATTATAGAATATGGGTACCTAATCTATAATTTCAATATTTTTTCAGCTATATCCATCTCTTTGCAACCTCTTTTGCGATTTTCTTGGCAAAGATAATGGAGTGGTTTGTCATTTCCTTTTCTAGCTCATTTTACAGATGATGAAACTGAGGTAAACAAGGTTAAGTGACTTGCCCAGGTTCACCCAACTAGTATGTGCTTGAGGCCAGATTTGAACTGTGGAAGATGAGTCTTTCTGACTCAAAGACCAGCAATCTATTCTCAGTGCTACTTAGCTGCCCTATATTTAAACGATTTTAGTATGACTTTCCAATTCTTGGCTATCCTGTTAGTAACATCATATTTAAGAGACATTCAACAATAAGAAGCTAATGGTTTTGGTTGGATATTATACTTGAGGGCTAAAAGGCTGGAAAATGATGTTGTCAACATCATTTACTTTAAAAAAAAATTCTGACTCACCTAGTTAAACTTTTAGACTTGGAGCTAAGAGCCCTCTTCTCCACTCTTGGCCTTGGCCCTGACCTGCTTAAAGTGCTGGTGTCTGTCTTTCTCCCATGGCTGCATTAGGTGTCTAGGTAATGAGGGTGACAGCTGTCACAGATAGACAGATAAAATTGTACGTGCTGTATCCTGTTATTGATTTTTGAGATTAACTCCAACTGCTTTCTAAGGAAGTTCAGAGCATGAAATGATAGATGATAGCTGTGTATTTTAAAAATAAAATAGAAGGAGCTGCATGCTCATTTTGTGTGCAATCAGCACCATCTTATTTGTTCCATTTACTGTGTGTGGACAATCAGCCTTATGGAGAGCCATTTGTTCCCCCTACCTGAAGCTTGGAGCAATCTATGATGGATGGACAGTAAAGCTTGTTTATTCTTGCTAATATGACTGTGTGTGTAGTCTAGAATATTTAGAATATGAAAGCAGAAAAGTTGATTGAAATATATTCCAGGCTGGTAAATTTTGATAATTATATGCAAGGTTGTGTTATAAAATTATGAGGATGATAAGGAATTGATACCCCCATAAAAATATGGATAATAATAGAATCTATTTCACAGGGTTATTGTAAGGATCTAATGAGATAATATGTTAAAAATACTTTGCAAACCTTAAAGTGCTACATAAATGTGAGCTATTATTATGATTAGGATAATTTTTAAATTGCCCTCATTTTCCAGATGATCAAAAAAGGGGCAGGAAGCATATTCATAGACAACACATCTCTTTAGTATCAGAAAAGGAGCAAGGACTTGAAACTCCTAATTCTAATAGGTTTATATTTGAGTAATCTGCCCTCTTTTGCTTTTAAAAAGCAAATAAAATTTATTGTCCATAAGTCAATCAATACGTTACAAGATAAACAAATGCTTGGTGAAATCATCTTTTCTATCCATTCTTGTGCTAGTTGCTGTAGACAATACTATATATATATATATATGTGTGTGTGTGTGTGTGTGTGTGTGTGTGTGTGTGTGCGTGCACATACATGTATATATGTATGTATAAAATAAATATATGTATACATATTTGCAAATACATATGTGTGCACATGCACACTTATGTATACAAGTAAATATTTACCTATTTCTATGCACAACAAACACGATCCTTTCCTCTGTGAAATTTATATCCTTTTGAGTAAGATTGTATATGTGTATAACAGAGAATAATTAAGTGTTTAATTTTATAATACTGACTTGAAATACATGAAAAGTATATTTGGAGTCAGAGGCTCAGGGTTCAGATTCTGATTTTGTCATTTACTCGCTATGTAACTTTAGGGAAGTCATATAAGCTCCTCAGGCTTGAGTTTTTACATGACCCATAAGATCTTTTCTAGTCTAAACTGATAAGCCTCTAAAGAGATAAATATAGTCTTGAATACTTAGAGGAAACTTCCTTGAGTTGACCTTCACAAAAAATAGTATTCAGCTAAATTTCGGGATGAAGAGAGGGCATTCCTTATGAGGAAAACAGCATGAGTAAAGTTATGGATATGGTAAGGGTATGAGTGATGTGCCACAGTAAGATTGACTTGAATGCAGGAAAGGTTGTTTGTTGGAGAATAGTGGGAAAAAAGAATGTATGAAAAGGTTAAGCTGGATGAAACTAAAGCACTAATTAAGTCCTTTTGTTGTGACAAGTATTGCTCTAAGTTAGGTGGCTACAAATACAAAAAGCAAGACAGTCCCTTGTCATCACAAATAGGGGCAAAAAGCACAGATGACTACAGAGATAACCTGAGAAGTGTGCTTTGGTTTGAAGAGTCTCAAGAAAGCTCAGTGGGGCCACAGAAGAGTCTGTAGACATGCAGTTGTAGTATTAGAATAGACATGATGACAGTATTGTGGTGATTACTGTTCTCAGACCTAAAACTAGAAAGTGAAGGGAAGGAGCAGTAGTAGAGAATGTGTGCCAGAAGGGTGAGTAGCCAGAGGATAACCAAAGTAGGTAAATAGATGTGATGTGGGGTAGTAGTTGCAAGTAAGATACAATGGGGTTTTTGTGTTTGTGCTGGTAGACTTACCAGTCAGGATATCAAGCCAACAGTTCCAAAAAAGGAGTAGATTAAAGCCATCTAGTCCTTGGGTGATTAATTAGTTCCAAGTGAGTAACAGCAGCTAAAATGGAGAAGAGATCATCAAAGGTCAAAGGATTGGGTGGGCTATGAAACAAGGATGGTACCAGCCTATAGAAAATAATTTCATAAATTGTTTTATTTTGGACTACGAATCTATAACTTCTTTAATTTATGTGGGTGTGTTAGTCTTACAATCTCTTGGCATCTCTACATATGCTGTATCATTTGTGAATACATACTGTTGGCACTTTGGCTTCTTCTCCTAGGGCCATTCCAAGCTTCTGTTTCCTTCCAAAGGTCACTTATTCCATTTTTAGGTAGCCTTCACTCCTGGAAGATACAGGTCTTATACAAGTTCATATCTATCTTATGTACTCAGAAATACTTTTTAATTCCTCTAGCATAACATGTCCCAGATGATTGTAAAGAGTTTAGTAATTCTCAGTCATCATGGGTAAAGTTCATTTTGATTTCCTGGCTTGCTATCATTCTCAACATACCATTAAGATTTAACTTAAACCATTAAAGTGAACAAGAATGATATCTAATAACAAGAATTTAATAGATATAGCATAAAGCTGTCTATTCTTTTTTTTTTGTATTCTCAGCGAGTATCTCCAAAGTCACTATTTATTCTCTTAAAGAATATTCTTCATCTACCTAAGGGTCACTACTAAGTAGCCTGTGGTTTTGTGGAGCTGAAACTATGTACTTTATATCCATTGCCTTATCTTTTCATTTGAACTGTAACCAGTTCAAACGTTTTCAAACTTGGAAAAACTGAATTGAAATATAATGCTGTATAAAACCGCAGTGGCATAATTTCTTATGTGAATACCAAATCCTCATACTTTATTCCATAGCTAATATATATATATATATTAATATATACATATTTTCCCCCTAGGGCTTAATTTTCTCTTCTCCTTTCCCTCTTGATAATCCTGGATCTCCCCCAGGGATCCTTGAGAAGTCAGTAGAAAATTCCAAGAAAAAAAAAAAACATGGAAGAGAGGGTAAGGGAATAAGATTGAGTATGTAGCAATTAGCCAGAGTAAATGTTCACACTTCATTGGTCTCTACTGCCACTCTCCCCTAATTTCCAACCTAATGTCACCACATGAACCATCCCTGCAAATCTGCACTGTCTCTGCCAAGTGCAGCTACAGGCAGGTTATTAATGCTCCCAGTTCTTTTTATGTTTCTCAGTATTTTCCTAATTTATAGGGCACAGGGGCAAAAGTCCCATTCTCCCCTTACTGTTAGGGCTTTCTACAGACATTGTCTTGTTCTTTAGACTCAACATCACAAGAAGAGTTCTTTTAGCCATTTTTGTATCAATTTCTCTATTATCCCTTTTCACAACTACCTCCAACCCTCTTACTCTTCTGCCCCAAACCTGATGATAAATTTGAAAGACTGGGAGGGAGGGAGGGAGGGAGGAGGGGAAGGGAGGGAGGGAGGGAGAGAGAGAGAGAGAGAGAGAGAGAGAGAGAGAGAAGAGGGATTATTGAGATTCTAGTCTAACTACTTCCCATTTAATATATGGACAATAGGAGGCCCAGAGAGTTTAAGTGATTTGCCAGGGTCACAAAACTAGTAGATGATAGAGTCAAGATATTAAGTAACTTAAATCCTCTGGGGTCTTGGTTTCCTCATTTGTAAGAGGAGAATCTTATACTTTAAGATTTCTTTCTAGAATAAAACTGTGATCTTATAACCCCAAGTCTGTTGATTACAAATTCATTGCTCTTTTTACTATATCTGTCTGCATCTATAAGATGTATAAGAAATTCTATTCCTAATCAGATCTATGGTCCATTGAGCCCAGTATTTTTTACTTGGTCATGGGAGCAAAGACATGTGGTAGAGTTATAGGACAAAAACCTAACAATTAGGTATATTCTATAGGCAATCCATTATGGACCTGAAATTTTTAAAGAATTTTTTAAGCCTTTGCTACTTATTGTGATAATGCATTTCATTTGTTAGCTTCTCATAGTGTAATGTAGTATTCCCTTTCATTGTATTTGATTTATGCCTTTTTAAACTTTGAGAAGTTCACCTAGTTTTAGTGTTCCAAGAAATAGTGAACATACCAGTGCTCTTCCTTGGCATCCCTCTCTCATCATATTCCTCTCTCAACCATCTTCTTTTCAAAATGAAGAGCATTCATTTTAAGTCATCCTCAAATTAAATTCTGATCTTCTGCCTAGTGTTGCTCTTCAGCTTCTTTAGTTTCACTACATGCTATGCTGTCATTTTTCATGAATGGCCTATATTCCTGATTTGTGTGCATGATCACAAGGTCTTGATTTTGCACACCACTTTTAATTTTTCTACTCATTCCAGACTTCTATATAGTGCATTTATTAAATAAAATGAACTCCTATTTAAAGGACAATATTTACTCCTAGTAAACCTTCTAAGTTAAGACTGGGCCTAGGGTACTTTGACCAAGAATGACAATCAAAGGGAAATCCACTAAGGGAGAGTAGTCAGAGAAACCATTGACATAACTTTCCATCCAACTGGAAGACCAACATTTAATCACTCTTCCTCCATTCCATGGACCTTCTGTACATTTCCATCCCTGGTGAGGAGGATAGAAAATCTAAGAAATATTTTCAATCTTTTTTTTTAATTTTTTGCACTCCCACTTTTTTCAGGTTAATATAAACTTCCTCACCTTTTTCATGGGTCATGGAGAAAAATTTCACTTTATCATCTGCTTTTCCACTCAGTGGGGTAATTCTTCATACAAGATTACAAATGTTAAAGTAATCCCATTTTTTCTTAGTTGTTGTCTGGCTACTGTGTAAATAGAAATTTGATGCAATTGAACTACATTACCTAGCATCCCTTTAAGTTACATCCTCTAGGTGTCTTTATGTTTTAGGAAATAAATTTGCTCTCTTCTGAGGGCTCTGGGCTCTCTCCCAGGTCTGTGTTCTGGGAAGCTTCTTTACTGAGGCTGTTTTTTCTTTGCTTCAAGTTACTGTTAATAAATCTTATCAAAAATAATACTTGGAGTATTTTGGATATTAATTTTTTAATCTTTCACTACCAACATTACCATCTGCTTCTTCTCTATCTTTCTTTCTACTCTAAGCCCTGAAAATTACACTTTGTGTTTTGAATTTAATAAACACCATATTTCAATATCTAAGAATTTCAATATTCAAGGGGATTGTAGACAAAAGTGAATTTCAGATTCATACTAATTATTATTACATAATTTTGGTATCTATTGCTTTCTGAACTTCCTTCTACCCTCTTCTATATACTTTAAAAATGTTCCATCAATCCTTCTTTTTATGTATCACTGTAACTAAACAGAAGTTCTTTGTACCTCCTCCCCCATATAAGACCTCCCTTATAATAAGAATAATGAAGGGAAAAATATTTACTTGGTCACATCTGAAAATGTATGCTTTATTCTGCACCTCTAATCTGCCAGGGAGCATGCTTTCTGCATCAGTCTTCTAAATACTGGATTTGATCTCTACTTTTCCAAGACCTTTAAAATGCGAAGACTAAAAAAGTCAATACATGTTCCTCAACTTGACCAACAAGCATTTATTAAACATTTAATATGTGTCAGGAATTGTGCTAAGCCCTGGAGATAAAAAGAAAGAAAAAAATAATCATCCCTTCTCTCAAGAAGCATATAGAGTCTGTATCTATTTTTTTAACATTTTTTTCAGTTCTTTCCCTTCTATGACTCCTCCTACATTTGTTAAGAAATCAAGAAAAATAAACCCAATAAAATATGCATAGTTAAGTAAAATAATTTCTCACATTAACCATGTCTAAAAAAAATGTGATTTAATCTGTATTTGACTTCATCACCTTTGTATCTGGAAGTGGCTACCATGTTTCATTATGAATCCTCTAAAACTTTGTAAACTTCATTGTGTTGATTAGAATTCCTAAGTCTTTCAAAGTTGCTTGTCTTTATAGTATTGTTGATATTGTATATATTTTTCAAGGGACACGTATTCCATTGGAGACTACATATAGGCATATGCAAAATATATATAGAATATAGGAAGGTAATTTGAGGGGGAAAGGCTTCATCAGCTGAAAGGACCAGAAGAGATCTACTGGAGAAAGTGAGATTTGAGCTGGCTTGAAGTAAGCCAGGAGAACTAAGAGGTGGAACTGAAGGAGGTAAAATAGTCTAGACATGGGAATGAGTTCAAAGTCCAAAGATGGGAGAGAGAATGTCTTATTCAAGGAGCAGCAAGTAGAACCTGGCATGCTTAGAGGAGAATAAAGTATAAGAAGTTAGATAGATAGGAAGGGGAGAAAACAGGAGACTGTATATTTAATCCTGGAAACAACAAAGTCATTGAAGCTCCTTGAACAAAAATGGTAATGTTGGATGTTAGGGATTTGTAGCATGACTATCTCTTCTAAAATTGGTGAATATCATCCTTTCTCTAGCCTATCAACTGAGTCAACAATTGTGCTTCCTCCTCTGGAAATAGTATGAACCCCATAGCTAGTCACTGCCATATGCCTCTCTTCTTTACCAGATGAAATAGAATAGCAAGTATTTCTGGCATAATTCTACCAATGGGATTCCTACCATCACCATCCCAGATCTCAATAAAATTCAGTTCATGATTTTTTCATTATAAGATTTTAGTAATCTCAAAGTTTATTCTCCACAGGCAGAGTATTTCCTCTTCCCCTCCATAATCTAGTATAACTGACCTATTCTGACTTGGTCTCTGCATGCTATAAAAGCTTCCCTTTAGAAACTTATAGAAAAGAAAAAAGGAAAAAACAAACAATGATTAAGCTGAAGCTTTCCTTGTAATTTCTAAATAGTGAAGGAGGAAATATGCAGAAAATCTTGGGGACTAGAGTGGAAGAGTAGTTGTGTTATCTTAATTGCTTAGCCTAAGGAAGTTCAGAGCTTGGCAACTCAGTGCCACTGGTCATCTGTGGCTTAAACCAAAGAGAAAAGATTTTGTGTCAAAAGACCTGACAAAAGAGGACAGGAAGGAGGCTACAACTGAGGTAAACAGAGACTGAGGACACACTCCCTTTGCTTCCATGTTGTGGCTGCCAAAAGAATCCCAGAAAACTCATGCATTTGAAGAGAGAAAAACTGATCTCATTACAGATGGCTTAATTATGTTGACCATGCTTGTTCTTTAGCCAAGACTTGGATTGTAACTGATGGTTGGCTTTATTAGTTCTCAGCTTCTGATTTAGAAAAGAATAATATTCTTTCAGAGGCCTCTTAGAGCATCTGGACCAAATGGCTGCACCCCTGTCTTCTCCAAATATACATACTATTTATGCTTTTAACATTATCAGTACCCCACAATCTGGAAGAGGCTGAGGATTGCAAACATGCAGGCCCAGGCCCAGTACTATTTGTAAGTAAAAGCTGTGGACAATAAAATTCTGCAAATTGACTCCCACCAGTATCCTGTCATTCACCAATGTTTGATTTGTCAGTTCACCTCCTAATTTCTCTCTTCTCTAGATCCCTATGATTGGACACCCTAATCCATTGCTCTGGTTCTCATTACAAAAGTTTCTTTCATGTCTAGAATTCCTTGATATTCTTTATTGGCTCAGTTTTCTTGATTTCCATTGTGAAAACTGGATGTATCACAATAGTCTGTCCATTCCTCCCAGACCCTTTTAAGCTCATCCTTAGATAAGATGCCCCTCCCACTGTAATAGTGTGATAATTTACCCTTAATTATCCCCACTATTCAAGAAATTGGTGTCTAATTATGCTTCTGCCAAAGTATTTTGGGGAAGGGAGAGCCAGATAAAGGAAAGGAGGCTTCTGTATCTTGAATCAAACTTGCCTCTTCATAGTGATGAGAATGAGTAGATAGTGAAAAGTGAGTAGAATAGGAATAGTGAATGAGATTGGTTGATGCTAGAAAATAGAGCTGCAGCACCTGTGATGTATTCCATCCTGAATTTTTCATCCCTTGCATCACCATTGATGATGTGGGAGTGATCATAGCTAATTATGTCATCTTAAAGAATTGGTTATGATTGCTCCAGAGCCTCTACAGAATATGCACCAGAATCTGATAAGACAGTTGTCATCAATGCTGTGGTCAAGTTCAGCCATGAGCTCCCTAACTGAATTGTACCATCTAGGCATACTTCTAGTTCCCCATCTTTAGAAAAGAGTGACCAACAACAGATGACAGTAATATGTAACAAGAGGATAGAGGGGTCATTCTGGGATGGAACTGACTGAGAGAATTTAACTGAAGCTTTAACAGATTTTTTTTGTTAGGTTTAGAGTTGGATCTTGAGGTTAAGTTTAGATTTGACTAGATGGGATTAGAAATGTTGTCTTCCTAAAGACATGTGTGTATGGGTACCATGATTAAAAATAGTGCATGTGACCCTACCATCTCCTTAAACAATCATTCTATATCTCCTGTCCTTTTTGTGTCCCCTACCCCATGTAGCCTGATTTCCAGTGTCTCCATTCAACTGAAATTGCTCTCTCCAAGATAACAAGTTTAGCTATTACCAAATCTAATGACCTTTTCTCAGTCCTTGTTCTTGTCTTCTTGGCAGTATTTTACCATTGAATTCCTCCTCATCTTGGATGCTCTTTTTTATCTAGATTTCCAGTGTATTACATTCTTAAGTGTTCTTTCTACTTGTTTGACTAGTTTCTGATTTGTTTCAAGATCATCCTCTATGTCCCCTATACCAAAGATAAGAATCTCCTCAGATTTTTTCCTTCTCTTTCTGTGCATACCTCCTGGTAATATCATTGACTCCTTTGAGTTCACATTATTATCTCTGAAATTCATTCATAGGCCAATAAATCTATCCCTAGATATTCATGACCTCTAAAGCTATATCACCAATCACTTATTGTATATCTTCAATCATTTGTCCAAAAAGCATCTCAAAATCAACATATTCAAAGTGGAATTCATTTTCTTTCTGGCCATCCATTATACAAATTTCTCTATACTGAAAGCATCTTCATATCCATCCTTTCTTTGTCTTAGGCTCAAAACCTTGGAACCAATCATGTCTCTACCCTCTTGTTCCCTACAGTAACTAATCAGTTGTCTATTCCTGCTGCTTCTACATATACAACCTATTGCCTTTCTTTCTCAAATCACATGGGCATCCCCTAAAAACCCCTCATTTTGTTTAACTTGGACTGTTAAAAAAATATTCCAGGTTTTCAGTCTTACTCCTCTGCAACCCTCCTCCATATATTTCCTCAAATAATCCTCTTAACACATGTATGACTATGTTACTTTGTGGTTGAAGAAAATCCATTGATTCCTTTTTGCTTCTAGGATTAAAAAAGGAATGTGTCAGTTTGGAATTTAACATTTTTCAAAATCTAGCCTGTCTTTCCAGGCTTATTATGTGTTAATCCCTTTCACATATTTCATGTACTCATCAGACTAACCTATTTTTTGTACCCCAAACTTGGCATCTTGTCTCCGTATTTCATACAGGCACATGGCTGGCATTCACTTTTTCTTTACCTCCACCTCCTAAAATTCTCTAACTTTATTAAATGAACTGTTCCTTTGCCAAAAGATTTTCCCTTTGGTTGTTGTTTTTTCTTCCTTTTTTATGTTTTTGCTTATTGATTTATACTTTGTGTTGTTTCAGTGGATTAAAATCTTCTTGAGGGCAGGGGCTATTTTTCCTTTTGTTCTTAATTCCCCACAATGCAACAGAGTGTCTAATGCAAAATGGAAAATTAATAAGTGGTTATTATATTGGGTTGGTGGATTGAATGGCAGGAGCAAAATATATAAGGCTGCTCAAACTTAATTGGAATGAGGAGTTTGTGAATGAAAATGGAGAGACATACAGTTGGGATCGTAACCACAATGTGCAGCTCTCTACCTGCATGGCATAATGTGTAATGAGTTGGGTGAGAAGAGAAAAAACAATTTTCAGTTCTCTTTATATTTCCCTTTATCTTGAGGGTATGTCCTTCAATTGGGGAATGGCTGAACAAATTGTGGTATATGCTGGTGATGGAATACTATTGTGCTAAAAGGAATAATAAACTACAGGAATTCCACGTGAACTGGAAAGACCTCCAGGAACTGATGCAGAGCGAAAGGAGCAGAGCCAGAAGAACATTGTACACAGAGACTGATATTCTATGGTAAAATCGAATGTAATGGACCTCTGTACCAGCAGCAATGCAATGACACAGGACAGTTGTGAGGAACTTATGGTAAAGAACGCTACCCACATTCAGAGGAAGAACTGCAGGAGAGGAAACATAGAAGAAAAACAACTGCTTGAATGCATGGGTTGAGGTGGACATGATTGGGGATGTAGACTCGAAATGACCACACCAATGCAACTAACAACAATTTGGAAATAGGTCTAGATCAATGACACATGTTAAAACCAGTAGAAAAGTGCATCGGCCATGGTTGGGGGGAGTGCAGGGGGTGAAGGGGAAAGTAGGAGCATGAATCATGTAACCATGTTAAAAATGAATATTAATAAATGTTTTAAAATTTTTTTAAAAATGTTTCCCTTTATCTTAAGCCCTATAATGTGATCAGCAGATAGCCTATGTACCTTATAATGTGAATACAGTAAAAATTTTGAAATCAGACTTTTGCAGGTAAAACTTCTAATTAACACATTCTTCCTTGTATCACTGACTACATAGTTTTCATGATGCTTGGCAAGAAAATCAAGTTCTCAAACCACAGACTCTTGAAATCTTTCCACTTCCTACACTCTGTGCTATATTTTTCCTACTGAAATGCTTTAGTCTTTTGATTATTGGACAGGTATGTCTTCTTTATAGATTCTTACAAAATACAAATGTATATATGGCCTGCAGGGTTACATCTGTTCCTGTGACAGGGAATCCCTGGAGCATTTGGGGTTGGGGCTATAGGAATGTGATGGACTATTGAATGTTTGTGTCCCAATCAGACCTGATTTAAATGCAGATATCCTTAGGGCACAGGATAAGTTGATGAAAGGGAAAAAAGTGGTGAATTGTGGTATCTGAACAAAAAAAGCATGAAATGATGACAAAAATACAAAAGTGAGAGTTGAAATTTTTTCCATGATTACCTAGAAAAACAGAAGAGCACAGCTCTTCTGAGAGTCTGCTAGTTGAAAGACTGATTTGTTCATTAGTCATGTAGCAAAGATGAACTCTTAACTTCTCAGCAGCAATTAGGGAAGCAATATAGGAGCACGGGAATGAAAACTAGGATGCATGTGTTCTCATTTTACTTATGTCAACGTCTAACCCTTTGCTTTTAGAGGAAACCCTAAAACCATGACTACTGGATCCACTACATATTTATGTTGCTTTATGTTAATTGGGTCCTCACTGTTGCATGGCAACTTTTTTTTTCTTTTTTGTTTGGAAATCTTATGACACTCCCTAAATTAGTTTTTCTAAACCATCTCTTTTCTTTTGCACTATTCTTTCCGCCTTTCTCAAGAAAGAACCTTTACTCCTACTTTACCAAGGAAATACTTACTTTTTCATGAATTTGCTCTTTTCCCTGATTCTAAATCTCAAAAATCCTTATTAACGTGTCTTATCCTCTCTTATTCCCATTTTTTGGACAAAGAGGGAGCTTGTTTCTTGCTAGGGTGAAGCCATACCATCTGGTCCTAAATTTCATCATTGATAAAACTGAAGGATTAAAAAGATAGTCTTTCATTTCCCTTCCAGTTTTAAAACTTTATGAACCTATTATTTTATAAAATATTTTCTAGGTCATGTTTTATTTCAATGAAACAAAAATGTTGTTTATTTTTATTATTTGGTTGATTGAGACAAGCAATTCAACCTCTCTTCCCAAGTTTTAAATGGTTAGGAACTTTCTTAAGAAAAACATCTCATATATACATTTTATTTAAGAAATATTTAGTTATGACTAACATTACATTCTTCTAAATGTACGTTTTTGAATGTAAAATTGGATGTAGAAAAGGAACAGGATTTTGACTTGGTATCAAGGAAAGAAGAGAAAGTTATCTAAGATAAATTCAGGATTTCAAGCTTGGAGAACTAGAGAATGGTGATGCCATAGATAATGAGGACATGATTTTAAAACCAAATTACTTTGTTTTAAAATTTGTTGAATTTAAAGTTTAGGCCATAGTGGCAAAAAATATGAAGCAGCTATGATAGCTGAGTTGAGATAACTCAGAAATGTGTTGTTATATGTCTTGAAAGAAATTAGACATTAAGTAAGAGATATCCAACATGAGGATGATGAAGGCATATGAGTGGATGAGAGTTCATGGGAACAGGTAAATGAGAGATGAGGAGAGGTAGGTAAAGGAGTTTGCTTTTTAAAAATGAGAAATATCTCTTTTGCAAAGATAAGAGTGATCAGTCAGTCAATAAACATTCATTAAATGCCTGATTTGTGTCAGGCTCAGTACTAACTGCTGGAAATACAAAAGAAATACCAAGAAAATTAAATACAAATACAAAGAAAATACAAATACAAAAGAGTCAAGGAAAAGTAAAATATAGTCCTTGCCTTTGAAGATTTCATAATATTTTAACTGAAAAAAGAGGAGAGATCCCTTTCACAAAGATAGAAAAGATAAAGGAGATGATAGTTAACTATAGTGATGTGTTAGAGAAGGTAGAATGTGATGGATAGGATGTTTTATAGTCTTTAGGTTATTGGTCAGGAGTGCAAAAAGCTTGAGAAGCTTTAGAGTAATTGTTGTGGAGATGTTCCTGGGCAATCAACAAGTGATGAATAAAAAAATTACTGAAATGCTTGTCCAGGTGAAAATAGTCAAAAGTTGTGATGGGTCAGGCAAGGGTACTAACGTGATATTTTACAACCTGAATGGAATAATGGAGTTTATCTTGTAAACTATCAAGAATAAGCAGAAAGTCTAGTTGACCTATAGCACTACTAAGAGAAGCCTTGACTGAATAGGGATAAAGGAATAGCTATATAGGAAAAGGTGCCTGCATAAAGTTTCAGGCATCAAGGCTTTGAAGCCCTGTCAAAGGTAAATATCCAGTACATGGGTAAGTGTTTGGAGAGTGGGAGATGTGTATGTAATGAAGATTGTGGTCAGAGGGAGCAATATAATGTTTCAGATTACTATTTGGATTCATTCAGACAACAAGCATTAATTAAGCATCTCCTACGTCAGGGGTCGGCAACCTTTTTGGCTGTGAGAGCCATAAATGCCACATTTTTTAAAATGTAATTTTGTGAGAGCCCTACCGTGCTCACAGTGTGCGCTCCTGTAACAGTGCCTGAAAAAAATGGACTTTATGGCTCCTGCAGAAAGAGCCATATCTGGCCCTTAAAAGAGCCAGATATGGCTTGAGAGCCATACCTTGCCGACTCCTGTCCTAAGTGCTTAAAGAAAGACAAAAACTGGTCTCTTCCATTGAGGGACTTCACAATCTAATAATCTTACAAATGTTAGGCTATGACTTGTTGACAAAGTATGTAACTTTTTTAGAATGGAGCTGGAGGTGTGCATAATCAAGGACATTAAAGAGCTAAGATAATGATGTGGAGAACAGATGCAAACTAATTATCAGAGCATTAACTTTGGCCTCTTAGATATCTCTTACTTCTACTCCTTTCTTAAGTAATCACAGTAATGTTTGCCTTTCCCTTATTCCCTTATAACACAAAAAATTGTATTATGCTGGATTTGTTGGACTGTTTGTTATGTTGTTTTGGAAGGGAGGAATTAGGACCTGTGATTTCCCTGGTGCAAGAAACAATTGTTGAGTCATTTCAGTTGTGTCCAACTCTTTGTGAGTTGGGTTTTCTTGGCAAGGATGCTGGAGTGGTTTGCCATTTTCTTTTTCCAATTTATTTTACAGATGAGGAAACTAAGGCCAGCAGGGGTAAGTGACTTGCCCAAGGTCATATAGCTAGTGTCTGAGGTCACATTTGAACTCTAGAAGATATGTCTTGCTGGCTCCAGGCTCAGCACTCTATCCACTGTACCACCTACCAGGGGACTAGGGCTGTGAATGCCTAAGGTCTCACAAAGTCATATGTGTCATAGGAAAGACTTAAATCCAGACATTCCTGGATTTCTTCCTTGGTTTCTCTTGATGGCCACAGTGTCTCTTTTTATGTAAAATACAACCTGATTTGGCAACTAGTTATGCATTGCCTTTTATCATTCACTGTTCCTTGACTATTGGTCATCAGTTAGACTTAAAGCTTTTAAAGGGCAGGGACCATCCCTTGCTCTTCTGATATATTACCCCCAGAGCACCTAAGACAGTGCTAACTACAGCCTGGATGCTCCATAAATATTTGTTGGATAATTAATTAGAATGGAGATTAGTGGAACACAGTTACAAAGCAGCTATCAATGCACTTTACTCTTGCATTCTTTGCATTATAGAAAGACCTTCTGGGATTAGCCAGTTCTTAGGCAAAACAAGACTATGTGAAGGACCTGATCTTTTGGCAGAGTGGGGAATTCCTGGGGTAGGAATGTCCTGTTTATCAGCTACAGATAGAATTTTAATCCTAGGGAATTGTCAGAGACTCACCCAGGTCACTGAGCTAGCAAGTATCTGAGGCAGAGCTTGACCTTAGGTCTTCTATATGCTAAATCTAATCTATTATCTAAAATACAGCTGATGATTCAGTAGATAAGAGTGCAAGACTTGGAATCTGGAAGGCCTCTGACACTGGCTATGTCCTTATTGGGGAACCTATGGCATGCTTGCTGGATAGAGCTGTTCCCTTCCCCTTCTCCATCATGCCTGAGGACATTTCCTTCATCACCTGCCCCTCTGCCCAGCAGCCCAATAGGAGGGCTTTCTCCCTTCCCTGTCAGGGGCAAAGGGGCAGTTCCCATGTGGCATGAGGGTGCATTTTGGGCACTCAGTCTCTAAAAGGTTCACCATCACTGGGCTATGTGATCCTGGGCAAGTCATTTCACTTATCCTTTCTTCAATTTCCTTAACTATAGCATAAAGATAATCATAGCATTAATCTCCTAGGATTGTTGTGAGGATCAACTGAGATACTTGTAAAAGAAGCTTTAGTACATGTGCCTGGCACCTGACAGGTACTATATAAATGCTTGTTATATTCTTCCTTCCCTATCCATTGCACCATTTGTTTTTACTGTCCGGTAAGTCAAGTCTGACTATCTATCACCCTGGGATCTCTGTCCATGGAATATTCTTGGCAAAGATACTAGAGAGGTTAGCTAATCCTTCTCCCATGGCAAATAGAGGTTAAGTGACTTGCCAAAGGTTACACAGAAGTTTCTGAGGCTGGATTTGAACTCAGTTCTTCCTAACTTTATGCTCAGTGTTCTATCCACCTTGCCACCATCTGCCTCACCATTATACTATACTGCCACTAAATTCATTTCATTATCATTATCATAGCCCTGAACTAATAGATTGGCTATAGGTTGAACCTTACCAGGAGATGATATTGTAACATCTCCCCTTATATTTATCCAACTGTCAAAATGGCTTTTGTTAATGCACATACATTAAATTCGGTAACAAATATGAGTACAAAAATAATCTCTTTTCACCAGAAATCCTCATTTCTCAATTGGTTACCTTCTTCATTTGAGCAATCAGCTATACGACACCCCTGTACCCTTAAAGTTTCTTTGATTTGCAAAACTGGTTGAGGCCCCCAGCGCCTGTTAATAGGAATGATACATTTACATTAGATTTGATTGCACCCCAGCTCCAGTACAATGAAGCAGCTCTATTTATGTAAATATGGTATTTATATGAGTTACAGAATATAAGGCTATTGTATCATCACAATACACAGACATATACACCTCTGATCTCTTGAATCCCCCTTCCTGGGCTCATCTGTCTGTTTCTATTGTTTACTCTTAAATACGTAATATTTGGGTGTCCTTTCAGCAGGCGAGGATTCATTTCAGACACTAATGAATTTAAAAATATGCTTTTGCCTTGTCCATTTGATACCCAGCCCTGCAATTTGACTTTCAGCATTTGTTTCTATCTCCGGCTCTCGTCCTTCTCCTTCTTGTCCCTTTCTTTCCCTCCCCTCCCCACCCCCTTTATTATATTTTTTTATTGAAGGCTGAGATGAGCCAGTTGCTGCATCATGGGCCCATTACACTTCCTAACAATTCCATTTGCACCTTATTGTTTGTCTTATTGCTGGAAAATTCAGGTGATTCATCATGCCTGAAGAAGCACCTGATCCCAATTCCCCTGATATCATGATCACTATGTGACAGGAATACAGTAGCAGTGGTGGCTTTCAAAGTCTAAGAGGCCAAGGTGATAACTCTTTGGGGACTCTTAGCCTCTCAAGTATTGATGAGTTCCATTTTTGTAACAATGTGTTTATTTTTTTTTTTGTTTTCTTCCCCTCCTACTCCCTCTCTCCCTTCCCTTCAATAGCCCTCTGAGTGTGGAGAAGGGGAAGAAGTTGATCAAGGAAGTGGTACAGCTACTGAAGTTGCCCCCGACCGCCATTGTGGATGTCAAGTAGGTACCTAATGGAGGGGGGAACATCCTTTGATTGTATCCTTGTATCACATTGCAGTCCATTTCATAAACGAAGGCATGAGAGAAAAGCTAGGTGCTTGAGTTTTTTGTTAATTATATCAAAGAAAATCTGTTTGGAAAAGAATGAAGAGGAAAATCCCAGTGGTTTGGGGTAAGTTATTTAAATAGTAAGTGAAACCTGAGTTTAATTATGAAACACCTGGAATAATCTGCAAAAAGAAAGATAACTCAGCTAGAAGGTATAAAATGATATGGATGAAAAGAAAGCAGCCAATTACCATTTATTAAAACCTTTAGATGTACAAAGCTTTTGGTTTGTCACTAGCGAAGACATAAAAGATTCAGTGTTTGATTCTTTTTTTAAGGAGCTTACAAACCACCTGGGGAATGGGATATACACACCCAAGAAATAAATGAAGAAATCTGTTTATGGAGTGGTGTATCAACAAATAAGCAAATTCAAATAGTATTCCCTTAGCATGGAAGTGCTAAGGAGACCATGGGTAGAAAAGTGAGAAGGAAGTCAGAAGAAATCAATAGTGGACATCTTCCTGGAGAGAAGGAAGTTAGAGAGAAGTTTAGAAAAGGGTACAGAAAGAAAGCATATTAGAAATGAGATGTTAGAGGTCATGCAGACAATTGCCCTCATCTTATTGATGAAAAAACTTGAAACCCTAAGAGGTTCAATGACTTGGTCATATTTACAAAGCAATTAAATGGCAGATGTCTCTGTGTCTCTCTTTCATGACGCCTCTTTGTCACTGTCTCTCTTTTTCTCCCTCTCTGTATCCCCATCTTCCTTTCACTGTGTCTGCACTGAATCCATCTCCCTTTCTGTCTCCCTTTCTCTGTCTCTATTTCTGTCACTCTGTATCTCTGACTCTTCTGTCTCTGTCTCTTCTACTTCAGCTTACAGAAGGTCAAGACTTCAAGATGGAAAACTATGAAAGGAGATACTGGTGGCTCAAGCCCTGGGGAATAAATGAAAGGCAAATTTCAGCTGTGTGGCTAATCTAGGTCATATCTTTTTCATTTATAATGAGGAAGGGAGTGAAATAGATGGCCTCTAAAGTCTTTTTTAGCTTTACCTCTGTGATCTCTACACTCCTAGATGTGACTTTGCCATACTCTTATATGTTTTCTTTTTCAAAAGGGCACAAAGAGCAAAAACTGAGTTGTCATGGACCCCAGTGACTTCATGGCTAAAAATTTAGGTTTAGCTACTTTCCAGGTTGGTGCCATGATACTCAGGCTATGTAAGCACCCCGAGAATCATATGCTCCCTCCTGTGACTTCACTATTCATTCTCTCTAGGTTCGACTCCTTTGGAAATATCATTCATTCTTTCAGGCCATTTATTTGACTGACATAAAAACAAATTCTCACCTAATGACCCAAGAGAGGTAACACAATTTACAAGGAGCCCTAAGTCTAATTTTGAGCCAGAAGGCTGCTTAAGAATCTTGTTTAGTAGGGATTAAAGTAAGATTTAATTTTTCTCAAAAACTGTGAGATTATTTGTGTCTGACAAGAATAAGCCTGTGAATATGACTGATTTTCCCTGGCTTTATGAAGAGGTTATTCCTGTGACTACTTCATTCTCTCTATATATATTTCCACATGCCAATCAACAAATCATTAAGCTTTTATTGACCATTTTTTTTTGTCCTAAGAGTCAATTGGTCTCAAGCAGGTCTTAAAAACAGAAGACCCAGATTCAAGTTCTGAGCTGATACATTTTAACTGCCTGAACAAGGGCAAACCACTTGACCTTTTAATGGTAATTTTCAGATTTTGCAATTATTCCTTCCCATAGGTGGTCCTCATAAAGGGCTATAGACAATAGCAAATGCCTAGTGAAAAAAAAAATCACTTCTGAGTCTTGCTCTCTTATCATTGGACTTCTTTTAATCTTTTATGAATGAGTCTTTCTCATGATGAGATTTTGTGGGTTTGTACATATGAGTTTTAAGTGAAACAGGCAAGGGGGAGTTCTTGAACAGCTAACCTTGAACCAAAATGTATCATAGTATTAAACTGAGGTTTAATGACTATAGCTGTAGTAATGATTCCCCAGTGACTTAGAAAATACTTCCCATTTCAAGTCAAATCAAATAGATATTATCATCGATATCGTTTTTAGACATGGCAGAACTAAATATTTTTTGGAAATTGATAGTCTTAAAGGTCTATCATTCTTTCATCTTCAATTGATATATTTTAATTTGACTTTGTTGGGGGGGGGAATACAAAGTCATAGTAAAATAAAATAAAATAAAAACTTTACCAGCCAGATTGTTGCAGATCTACTAAAGCACTCTATTACCATCCCATTACATACAATTAGAAAAGATTTTTGTTTGTGAATGAATTTTCTTCTGTTAAAATATGTAACAAAAGTTCAATATGCTCCCATCAGAAAACCAAAAGCAACTTATTGAAAAATATTTTTGATAGATTGTGTGATTTAGTTGAACAAATTTATCAGATCGGTTTTTCCTTTCGAGTAGTCTTGTATCACTTTACGTGCTTTTTTGGCTTTTACATGGAATTGTCAAGTATGAAATATGACAAGTCTCTAATTCTTCACTGTTCTATCTGTTTTTTTTCTGTTTCTAAGCAAAAGCATTTACAAAAGTATCCTCTTCATCATTCTTGTGAATTTTCACGTTAGTTTAATTCCATCTATCCCTAACACAGACAAGAGACAGTCAAAATAGCCATGTGTCACCTGTTCTATGTTTATGAGAAAGAAAGGAACAATGAAGAAAATTTGCTGATCTCAGGGATCCAGTTCTGTTTTGTTTTAAAAGAAGCAGCTCTCAGGTTACATCATGGGGTCAGTGAAGGTCCAATTACTGACACCTTTTATATCCACAGGCTGTTCAGTGATAATTGGTGTTCAGGATGATGGCTCCCACCCCTCCCAGGAACCCTGTGAAGTGTGAAGTGTCTTCTCATTTACTCCCCAGTGTGATCTCTCTAACCATGCTGGGTCTTGGCAGCATCAAACCAGAAGAAGGCATCACTGGAAGTCTAGTTAGACCAAGGCAGGCTGATGAATATTGAAGACCAAGGTAACAAGATAGTAAGGGGTCTTGGACAAGAATTCAATCATTAGAAAAGGGTACGTGGGTACCATGAGCCCAGGCAGGGAATTAGGACTGAAAACATGGGAAATCTGCACAAGCAGAAAGGAGTGATAATAATAACTCATATTTATATATATTTTGGGGGACTTACAGAAGTACTTTCCTTACATTAACTTTTAAGTGAGGAAGACCCCAGAGTCCTAAGTAGTTAGCTGGAGTCTAAGGAGAATTAAAATCAATGTAGCATGAAAATGCAAAGTTGAGTCAGTCAACAAGCACTGCTTAGTAATTATGCACTACTATGTGGCAGCTTACACCATGCTAAGCATTGTTATTACAAAGAAAGAGAAAAAAATGGCCCCTGATACCAAGAGTCTTGAATTCTAATGGGAGAATCAACATACAGATAAGTCCATTGAAAATATATATAGTAGGAATAGAAACAAGATACATTTAGAGGAAAGGTACTAATAGCTGTGGAAGGGAACCTGAGAATGGTGGTGGTGGCAGCAGTGGCAGAAAGTCAGACCGAAACTGAGACTAAATGGAAAACAGGAAATATAGGAGTTGGAGATGAGGAAGGAGAGCATTCCAGGTGACAGAATAGTCAATATAAATGCATGGAATCAGGAAAATAGATGTCCTATAAGAACAGCAAGCTGGCCAGTGTATGTGACTTGTAAATGGTAGAAAGTGGAATAAAGTGTAAAAACAGAGAAAAGGTAAGAAGGAGCCAAGTGATATATGGAAACAAAGTCCCAGGAAATTAGGCATGTTGTCCCATAACAACAGAACTCAATAACCCGGAAATGAAAGAACGCCATAGTAGTAGTCGAAATATTCGGCACAAAGTGGTATGAGCAGGTCAAAAGGAAGGGTCATCACCAAAAGATAACTGTCTTGTTTTGTGTCCTGATTTTAAGTTCTTTTGTCTGGTGTAGGTAACACTGGGCAGGTTTACCATGAATCAGAGTGACATGACTCTACAGTTATTAGATATTTTTGATGCCAACAGGTTCAGAGAGCAAGGCATACTGGGGCATTGTAGTACCACTTCAGCCATTCTCCTCACTGTAGGCAATACACAACGTGCTTCTCTGACTCTGACCTTAGGTTTGTTCTCAAATCCCAAGCATTTTCTCTTTTCATTTTGTTTCCTTTCCTTGGAGTACCCATCTACTTCTCTCTCTCTTTCTCTCTCTTTTTTTTTTTTTCATTTTTTGTTCATTCTTGAGATCCTTTTCCTTGAAGGAAAGGACCTTATTAAGGCCCTGGATAACCCATCTGACAAACATTTATTAAGTACCCACTATAGGCAAGGAACTGTGTTCCAGGGACACAGAGACAAAATTAAAAGTTATAGCCCCTGTCTTCAAGAGAATTTACATTCTACTAGAAGGATTTATGTTTATCTTTCTCCCTTTTTAATTCTTATAGCACGTATTATATTTATTCCTTATTTTGGTCTCATAATTATTGCTTCACAGTCAATACACTTTATTGAATTGTCATTTATTGAATGCTTAAGAGCTGTCAAATACTATGCTAGTTACTGGACATACAATTACAAAGTCAAAGATAGCTCCTGCCCTCAAGGACTTTGAATTCTAATAAAAGCATACATATGTACATATATACATATAAATATGTAAATAATAACCAGAAGTATTTGGGCCAGGAAAATTAAAGTCTCAGAGAGTGGAATAATGCTCCCACTGTAGAATGATACATCCTTGTCAGATAATGTCCATATTCATTCTTTTATGGCTCTAGTGTCTGCTATATAGAAGACACAGCTCTGGGTGCTATGGGTTGTATCAAAGTGAATGTGCATCCCTACCCTCAGGGAATTTATAATCTAGTTGGTATAATATGAATACAAATCATGCTAATCCAAATGACTGGAGCTTTCTGTAAATAAAGAAGAGGAAGGTGACCTAAAACTGAAAAAGCAGGTTGTAACCAACCATATTGTGAAGGACATAGATGCAAGGATGTGAAGTCTCACCTTTATTTAGTGGGCAACAGGCAATTGTTAATGCTTTTTGAGCAGAGGCGTGACAGGTCAGACGAAGAAAGATTAATCTGCTAAAGGATTCAAGCTGGAGAGAGTAGAGACAGGGGGACAAGGTACAAAATTACCACACTAGACCGGATAAAAGGTAATAAGAGTATGAACTAGTTAGAACAGTTGGAAAGGAGATATCGCAGAAGTTGAATGCATAGGACATGGCAACTGATTATATGTTGCTTGGGAGAGAGGGGGAAAAGGGAATAAGGAGAAGTTAGTGCCTCCAGAAGGCTTTAGCCTGGGTGAGAGGAAAGTGGGGAAGCAATTTGTCAGTAGAAATAGGAAAGTAGAGCAGAAGCTGACAGAGGAAAAAAACTAAACACATTCTGTGTTCTAACCAAACTGGTTGATTTACTCATACCCAAAGTCATTATTCTAATTCCTTCCTCTGAGCCTTTGTGGAACTGTCCCCCTCACCCCAGCCCCTGGCTCCCTGACCCATGCTCATAATGCATACCCTTCTCGACTTTGCCTCCTAGTATCCCTGGCTTCCAACCGGGCTCATCTGCCATTTCCTATGTTGACATGTTTTATTCCCCTCCCACAACATCCCAGGGAGAATATATATTCTTTAGGGACAGGGACTTTTTGTGTATCTTTGCATCCCAGTGGCTTGTCAATAGTAGGTACACAATAAAAACTTTTTGAATTGCCTTGTACCTGAATTCTGAATACTATCTGAAAAAAAGGGTACGTAATAATAATTTTAATTATCTGAAATTTAAAAAAAGGTAAATTATAAAATTAATCTTTGAGTCCCAGTAGCCTGTCTACTTATTGAAATGAGTGACTATAGTTCAGATATTACATTATACCAAGCATATCTAAAGACTGTCACCTCAATGCAGAGCTACCTTGCCAGTTAACAGTTTTATATAGCGTGTTAGATAAAATGCTTCTGATTATTTTCAGTTTAGCCTGTACATAGCACATTTGTACAAAGTTGTTTTCTTGATGCCTACATTATTAGACTATGAGCTCTTTAAGAACACAGGATATTGTTGTTTTTCCTGTTTTTGTACCATCAAAAGCTAGATGAGGAAATTGTTAGAAAAGAGAATTAAAGGAGGTCTTAAGGCAGCTAAGATTGAGTATGAGGATTCTGAAGTAGAGGAAGATGGAGAGACAAAACTAAGGTAAAGAGACTAAAAAGGAAGATGGGAGGGCACTTGGTATATGACTTGTACATAGTAGGCACTTAATAAGTAAATAAAATAAATAAAATAGACTCTGACTTCTGGTCTCTAATACTTACCAATTATGATCCTAGACCAGGGATTCTTAGCTTTACTTTGTGTCATTGATCTTGTTGGCAGTTGGGTAAACCAATGAGCCCTTTCTCAAAATAATGTTCTTTAAGTGCATCAAATATGATTATAATGGAAATCTATTATTTTAAATATATTTATCAAAATATCTAAAAAGGGGCAGCTGGGTAGCTCAGTGGATTGGGAGCCAGGCCTAGAGACGGAAGGTCCTAGGTTCAAATCCGGCCTCAGCCACTTCCCAGCTGTGTGACCCTGGGCAAGTCACTTGACCCCCATTGCCTACCCTTACCACTTTTCCACCTATGAGTCAATGCACAGAAGTTAAGGGTTTAAAATTTAAAAAAATATAAAAAAATATCTAAAAAGCAAATTCATGAACCCCTGGTTAAGAACATCACCCTGGGCAAATCATGTAAATTCTGGTTCCTTCGACTCATTTTCTTCACCTGTAAAACTGAGAAAGAATGCGTTTTTTGGAACCTACATATATGTGCACATATGGATATATAAATATGCACACACATATAATATATAATAAATATTCATTATATATAATTATTTATTTTACATAATAAATAATATATGAATATGTGTGAATATATGATATAAATAATGACTATTATATAGAATATAAAATATACATGTTTAAGTATATACATACCTATATGTATATATGTACAAGTATAGATACATATCTATACATAGATGAATGTTTGTATGCACAAATATACATATATACTATATATGAGTATGTATCCCAAAGATGATGCATAATCTTTGTAAACTTTGAAGGGCCACATAAATATTAGCTATTATTATCCTAACATTTTCTCAGTGTGTATTGAACCCCTGCCATATGCAAAGTACTATGGCAGCTATAGTGTGTCAAACAACAATAAAGAGAATATGGTCCCCAACCATTTGACACTTACCATCTATCTTCACATTAATAGAGATTTTATTGCCGACTACATAATCACCTCCTAGAAACCAAAGTTCAGGTCAAATATTTCCTTTATATCCTTCTAAAAATTTAGAATATAGCAATTTCTCAGTAAATATTTAATGAATGAAGAGACGACAGCTATATTACCGCTGATCCAGATCTTCAAGGTAACCATTGGCCCCAGAGTAAGTTACATGTAGGGTTAAGCCTTCTTGGATCAATTCTTGGCCCAGAATGAAATAACTCACTCATTGTGCCTTAGGTTAATTGAACATCACCTGTGTCCCTGTTCTGGAATCTTCACCCAGAACTCGATTTCACTTTCCTATCCTGGCCAGCAGTAGCTATGGAGAAGAAAAGCCAAACATTGGATCCAAATACCTCTTCAAAGTCAAGAGCAAAATCAATCCCTAGCCTCCTGAGGGCCTCAGCCTTTATCTCCAAACATCCCATGTTTTCCATAGAAGAAGAGACCTTAATTAAAAATAAGGATTTTGTGAGAATCAAGTAAAAAACCCAAAGTGATTAGTACCAAGAAGGGGCAGAGCTTCAACAAGGAGCAGCCCAGAGCTGCCAAGGGGATGTTTAGCAGCATTCAGATGACATTATTACAATATAAGAACACTGGATAGGAGGGAGGAAAGAAATGAACAGAATGGATCTTGAATAAAACCACCTCTAGCTCACCGGGGGCTGGACATATTGAATTTTCATTTTGTTCTTATGGAGGAACCCTCTGTGTGATTTTACAGTAGATAAAATTCAGTGATTCAAGTGTGTAAGAGGTCTTTATGTTGGCTGCTGTTCACCTTGGGGTGGCCTGAGCCCTTTCTTCTCCTTTCCCATTGCCCTTTCTATATGCATTGGTTTCTGTTATAGAGACTCAATTGTTTGTGGAAGAATACCCCAAATGGGAGTACCAAATCCTCCTAAATGCTGGCCTCAGCAGTCATGTTGAAAGAAAAGGCCAGAAAGAGTTTTTCATTAGAATGCACAATATAGAATGCAAATGTATATTAACATCTAATTTGGTCCTAGGAAGTGGGTTTAGCAATAATAATAATTTTAAGGAGTCTTTATAAGACTTAACTACAGGGGGAAGAAAATTAGAAAATAAGTTCTATTGGTCATTCTACCTTTCCTTTAGAACCTTCCTTTCCCTTTTTTCTTATCCCCCAATGTCCTCCTCCATTTCCAGAATGCACACACACACACACACACACACACACACACACAATACCCTTAGCTGCTACTCTATCCAACCTACCTCTAGCCTTTAAAGAATAAGAGTTATTCTGGATACAATGACCACTTTGGGATGAGGTAGAATGTGGTCTTTGGTAACCAATCACCCATTATCATTTCCCTTTTTTTCCCTTAACCTTCATCCCAAGCACAGGTTTCTTTTTCTATTTTAGTCCTCATCCCATTTCCTAAAGATTAATTTGAAACACAGACTTCCTCAGTCTTTCTAGTTGTTTAGTGGGCTTCATGTTGTATGCATTGTTGGACGCTTATAATCCTTCCTAAGAAATGGACCCTGAGCTTCCCAAATCAACCAACAGTGAGCCTGATTGTCCTTAAACAATACTTTGATATTATTCCTCCTATGATCACTAATCTCCAGCAGCTCCCTATTTCCCATTAAGTGGAGAAACTAAACTCCACAACCAGACTTTCAAGATCTTTGTTAATATGACCTAATCCCAACACATTTTTGCAATAATCAAGCTAGCCTCCATTGGCTCACTGAACATGGCATATACTTAATCTCCCATGCCTTCCTACCTTCATTTATCTTGATCTTCTTGTCTTCTTCCCCCCCCCCCCCTTATTAATCCTGTTCTTTAAAATACACAGTCAAGCAGGGCATGATGGCTCATGTTTATAATCCCTGCTAGCTGGAAGGCTGAGGTTGATAGATCTCTTTAGCTGGGAATACTGAACTCCACTGAGCTGTCAGTAAAGAGACTACACTAAGCCTGGCACCAATATGATAAGCCTTTAGGAACAGGAAGCCATAAGGTTGATAGAGAGGCAAACTGGCCTAAGTTTGGGGTTTTTGAGTAGCTACTGTGCTTCTAGCCTGAGCAAGATAGGGAAACCCACTCTCAAAAAAAGAAAAAATGTCAATGAAGTTTCACGTCTTCTTCTATCAGGCTTTCCCTGTCCAGCCAAATCCTCAGTTATCTCCCTTTCTTTCAAAGACCTACGTCATCCTATATTTAGATTACCAATTTAGCCTTCCATTCAATGCTGGTTTTTTCCCTGGTGCATGAGTATGTGTTTTCCCTCCTGAAGGATAAGGGAGCATGGACTAGATTTTTGAATGTTTCTACATTGTCTAGTATTCTAATGAGCATATGGTAGGAATTCCATAAATATTTGATTTCATCAGTTACTGACAGGAAACATTTCATCCCCATTTCAAGTGGGGATCATATAGTGATCAGGACCAGCATTGAGGGGTACTTGTAAAACTACATCATTATTTGGGTGGGGGGAACCAACATGGTAGCTGCCACTTTTAGACGCTGCCCACATTTTTATGGGAGTGCTAGTTACGCTTAATCTGTTTTGTTAATGGTTATGTAGCTGTCAAATAAATTCCATTATTTCTTATTACATCATTAGATACCATTAAAAGGACATTAGCATGCTGATGTAATTATGCCAACAGACGTAAAACGACTACAGTTATGATTTTATAATCTAATTATAGGTGTCCACAGCTACTGTTGATTGATTGTGGAATTGGGGCAGACCATATCTCATTCAGGTGAGCCATGCTACTAGGATGAACAATTGAAAAAAAAAAGTACTTTCCTTTCCCTTTAACAACATGGATTCTTGAGCAGTTTGGAGCAACAACACCTGTACTGCTCCCAGATAAATTTCAAACTGTGCTTCTAAATCAGCCACATAAAGTATTGGATCACCTGATGGCATTATTGGGAGGACAGTCTAAATCTGTGATCAATCTCCATGTGTTTTCATGATGCAAGAAGTAGTTTAGCTTCACATCTATGTGATTTGCTGAATTGATGAATACAGTGTTTTCTGGTGTCACAATGGTTCCTAAAGAAGCAGCAATGGGAATTTACCACACTGACACTTTTCATTAGGATCTCATAAATGGAAGAATGGGAAAAAAGGTTCTTGAACTGGTATCTCAGACAGAGCTGTATTCCATTCTCAAAGTCCTGGATTTGGACCTGGAAAAGACTTGGAAGACTGGTAATCCAATCTCCTTCATTTGATAAGTGAGAAGATTGAGACCCATATGAATGAAATGGCTCACCCTGCCTCACAAAGAAAGTAGCACAGCTCCTATTTAAAAGTAGGGACTCTGACTTCATATTTACTATTCTTTGGACCTTACCATCTTGCCTCATTGACTTTTAATAGATCTGCCTTTTTGAATTCTCTCTTCTTTTGGTGTTAGAGGAATAATTTCCTATGAACTACTTGCCCAGTTATTCAAGTGAAAAGTCTTCTTAGACATCTATTCATAGAAATGCAGACGCTCAATCAGGAGTATGCTGGAGACAACCCAAATGAACTCTGAAGAGCAGATGGTTAAATTTTCAGAGAGCATTTACACCTGACAAATTACACAAATCAGGACAATTCATTGTTTTGTTTGGTCTAGACTTAAGAAAATGATAAAGAAAATGTTGGTGCAGATTAAAATTAAAATTATGGTGGATGTACTTTTCCTCCTTTAAACAACTAATTGATAAACATTAACATGGTTCGATTTGAAGGATCTTAGAGGCCACTCAGTAGAATCTAGACCTAAGAATCCCCTTGTGGGAAGCCAATAAGAGAATAGATAAAAATCTGAGACTTCTCTTTTGATCCCTTTTGTGATCCTTGTGATTTCTTGTTGAAAAGTATTGTGGCCTTATTGAAAAGCTTTAAGTTCCTCATAAACCAGAATTTAAGAGGTTAACATTTTTCCCCTTTGGTCAGAAATGCAGCCAAGGTGGAAACCTTAGTTTAGCTGGGCATTTGCCCCTGAGAAAAGTATTCTCAGACTTGGCTTGGTGATAACAAATATAGCTGAAAGTACAGCCTGGTTCTTATCTTCACCTTGAAGCTTCTAAGCCTGTTGTATTGTCTATGTCAAAAATACAGCTCTGTGTAGTTGTGGAAAACTATCCTTGTACTTTTGGGTGAAAGGGAGTTTGAATTTCTTATATAATAAACTTGTGACTCAAGGGCACTTCGGAGAAGCAGCTATGAGATAACAGTCAACATTGTCTCCCCTGTCCAGTTATTTCCTTATCAACTAAGCTGACCTTTATCAGAGATGATAAATAGATCTGGAGATCCCCTCTATAAAATCTCCAACCAATGATTTGAAGCCTTTTGTGAGGAGGCTCCCACTGTCTTCTTAGGTAAGCTATTAGACTTTGGAACAGGTTTTTGTTTTGTTTTTTAATTTTGAGCCAAAATCTGCCTCTCTATCACTTCCATTCACTCCTTCCATTGATATTCTAGAGGTAAGCAAAATAAGTGTAACTTTCTTTTTCGTTGAGAGCCTTTTAAATACTTGACAAGAAGATGAGAACTATCATGATCTCACAAGTCTTTTTTTTTTCAAGATAAATGTCTTCAATACCTTGAAATAGTCCTCACATGACATTATCTCTATTCCACTAAGTATCCCTGTGTTACCTTCTTCTGGATATACCATATTTAATTTGTTTCCTGCCTAAAATATGGTTCTAGAATTGATAATAAGAGTTTAAACTCTTTTGTCATCCCTTTCTTAACTGACAAAAATATGTTCAATTTCTTAAAAAAAAAATTGGCTGCCAAGCCTCACTTGACTCACAATGAACTTGTAGCCCACTAAAATATACAGATTTTTTTCCCCAAGAATTTTTCTGTTTATATTTCTTCTATATTAGAGTAGTGAAGTTAATTTATAAAATTTTACATGTATCACTTTTAAATTGATGTTATTCTCTTTGACCCTTTGATATCTTTTATTGGATCTGAACTATCATCCAACATTTCAATATTTCATTCAGTCCTGAATTAATTAAGTTTCATGTCATGTGAAAATTTGAAAAGTACGTATTCTATACCTTCTACTGCATAAGTACTCAATTTTGTTAAGATAAAAATGATACTGAGTCAAAAGTAGATCTCTGAGGCATTCCATTAGAGACTTTCCTCCAAGCTGACATTGATCCATGACATGATTCACTAGGGTCATATATTTAGACCTGGAAGGGACCTCTTAGAGACTGTATCTTCCAATTCTTTCATTATATAGATGAAGAAACTGACTCCAAAGTCAATAACTTTTCCACTGTGGGATCTTACAGATTTACAAGTTCATTACTCTTTTTAATTATAGCATCAAAGCTAAATCACTGGTTGTAATAAGTAAAATCCTGTGTCTTGGTATCATGCTTAAGCTAGTTGCTTGATAAACACAAAGAATTGATACTTATTAAGTGGTTTTTGAGCAGATTGTTTAAATGCCAATGGTTTACATTGAGAGTCTCTTTCTTTAGTGACATGCCTTCATTTATTTTTTGAGTTGCAAAGACTAACTGTTGGGGCTTATTATTTCTTTCTAAGTTTTATACCTGAATTTAAGACAAGTACTAGCAGGTGAATGATGCTTCCTTATGATTAACTTCCTACAACAAATGATTATACTTTCTGCAGATGGGGTTAGCTGAGAGAGCAAAAAATCAACATCTTTTTCTATGATGACCTCTCTATCAGAATTGTAGAATTGAACTGCTTGCTATAAAACCTCTACAAACCAAAAGTGAAATATAAGTTATAGTAAGAACTAAAGAAATGTTAAAACTAAAGAACAAATATGATCACTTAGTCACCAAATTCAGTTGTTATCTATTACTAATAAACTTAATTCTTATTTTCCTCATTAGAGTATGGTAGAAAACAACTTTTGCTCACTTCAAATCCTTCCCAATGGTCAGTTCTGATCCAGGCTATACCTCATTCTAGCAACCTTCAGAGTTCAGTGATTCTTTTCATTAAGAGGTTGCTGCAGGCAATCCTCTAACAGGGCAAAATTCATACAAACTCATGGAAGTCTGAAGAGAATGTCATTCCCTGATGGACTCAAAAGTCTGTAAAAGAAGCAAAATATTTAGTCAAACATATGACTAAATCTGGCAAGGAAAGTGTAAATATGACCCTACTTTTATTCAACAGGCATTCATTAATCACCTACTTTGTGTCTGACACTCCTGTTCTGACATTAGCCTGAATGTTTGTGCACTCATGTATAGGTTCATACCTGTGATTTCACTGGTCTGAGAAATTCTGAAAAAGAACATTCCTTCTTTCAATGCTATTACCAAATGTTTGCAATTTATGATCAGAGTTGTCTGTGGGCACTAAGAGGTTAATTGAATTATATAAAGTATCCTTTAGCCATTATTTATCAAAGCATGATTTGATCCTAGACCTCCTGACTCAGATGCCTGTTCTATAACACATTACTTCATATATATTGGATGATATATACATATATGCAAATATAGATATACACATATAAATATATACATACACACATATTTATGTGTATAATCCAGTGTGATCCAATAGATATTTATATTTTTATATTTTAAATGTGTGTATTATATATAAAATATATATATGTATATAAATATAAAATAAATACATACATGGTGATCCTACAGAGAGTTCCTAATAGCAAGATATTTAGTCCATCTTTGCTTCCATTATATAATCTGGAGAATATGGTATTACAAAGATTTTGTGAAAAAGATTAGAAAACACTTAAAATACAGAGCTACGATATAAAATACTAAATAATCTACCTTTCTCTGAAATCTCCAGGAAAATAAAAGTGTGCTATGCAAGGCATTCCCTAATGATAGAGAGGTACTCCCAAATTACACATAATCACCAAGTAATTGCAAATAAGATAAAATCTGTATGGCAAAGCAATTTTTCAACTCCTTAAAGCGATAAAGAATAATCAGTAATTATGTTTTGCTTAAGTTCTATGTTATGTTAAATTATCTTACAATAACTTTAGAAGTCTTTGTTTCCTTACATATTCAAATAGGAATTGAATTTTTTCTCAGCCTTTCTTACTTTGTAAGCCATCAAATTAGATCTGCTTTAGAATATTTATTGCTCAATGTTTGGGAAAAGGGAATTCAGTTATCTATAGTATAGAATAATAAAAGATGTTCCTAAGAAATGTGTAAATTCAAGTCTACAGAAAGTACTCATTTTTGTCCAGTGAGATACAGGGAGAAGAACATAATGGTCCTATCCTCCTTCTTGATTTTGCCAAAGCTGTGGGGCAAGTTTTTCACCCGTGGAAAGAGCTTAGTCTTCTTGGCTATCACAATCTCTACTATCATCCTAGGAGTTAAATGTTCATGTTGACAAATCTCCTAAAACCATTACTGCATACTTCTTTTCCCTCCTCAGTGGCATGGACCTCTTTATCCATGCTACATTCCCTGCTCTCCAACTAAGCCATATACAGGTCATACCTTAGATTTTATCATCCAGTAGAATTGCATTATCTCTGAGATTTTGAACTTTGAAATTCTACTCTGACCCTCACATCTGACTGACCCAATGATCTACCACTTTCTTGATCCATTGGTCACCATCCTGCAAAATGTCACTTTCTAACATTTTGAAGTTATTAAATATATTAAACCTTTTTCTACAGTAGTTCTTAATATTTGTATATGTGTTTTAAATATATAAAAAGATACACATATAATTTAAAATGAATCAATTTGAATTGAAATATAGTTATCAAAATATATATTTTTTAAAGTTCATGGATTCCAGGTAAAGGAACTTGACTAAGTGGCACAGTGGAAAGAGTGTCAGACCCAGAATCAGGAAGACCTAAGTTCAAAATTTGATTTCAGACACATCCAAGATACGTGATCCTGAGTAAGTCACACAACCCAGTTTGCCTCAGTTTCCTCATTTATAAAATGATCTGGAGAAGGAAATGACAAACTAAAAACTTTGCCAAGAAAACCTTCAAAGGGATCAAGAAGAATCAGACCTTACTGAAATGACTGACTATAAAATTATGTTCCTTTTTGTCATTTGGTGCAAAATGAAAATAACTTCACCAGCTTTTTATTTATTTACTTATTAATTTGTTTAAGAAGGAAACAGAAAAGGAAGGAAGCATTTATTAAGTACTTACCATGTGCTGGGAATTATACTAAGTACTTTATAAATATCATCTCATTTTATCTTCATAACAACCAAATGAGGTAGGTGCTATTATTGTTCTCATTTATAGTTGAGGAAATTGAGGCAGACAAAGGTTAAATGACCTACATGGGGTCACATAGCTAGGAACAGCCTGAAATAGGATTTGAGGTCAATTATTCATTACTTCTGGTCTGGTGTTCCATCCACAATGCCACCTGGCTGCCTTACTTCTCTGGAGGTGACTTACTAGCTCTCCATTTATAGAATTGTGACTTCTTAGTATCTTTTGATTTTATTTGCAGTGTGAACATAAAAATGGATGTGTGTTTTGTTTCTTCTAATAGTCTATCAAATTGTTGGCCATAAGGCAAAAATTGCTAGTAGAGGGTACAAATGGTCAAATGAATGTTTACCTTTGTAAATTCTGCTCTTTCCCCCTCAGTATTCTTCTTTTACTGTTGTGTCAATGGAAGTGGGCCATACAAGCCTCAGGACCATTTTGTGATTATGTTAGTTTCATGGTGGTGAACACTATTATCAACTCCCCCTCCTCAAGAAATCAATTCATCATCTGCCAGTCTGCCACTAGTAAGGAAACTCCTTGCACTTAACTGAGCTTGTGCTTGGAAAACAGAAACAAAAGCTCTTGCTAGATTCACTGTCAAAGTCTTTTATTTCTTGACAAGATATCTTTCTATCTTGACAAGATATGCCTATATGCCCTTGTTTAGATTTGTCTCTGCCTTCAGAAAATAAGGTCACCTCCATGAAATGATAAGACATTGTGTCCAATTTTAATAGATTTTTTTCTTATGCTATACCCTGCTAAATTTTCCTATAGGCTAGCATCAGCATAGCAAATAATAATAAAATAACTTAATGATCAGCAGGTTTAAAGCAACTAGTGTTATATTTGAAGTCCCCTACCACACCTTTTATTGCAGTAGCCAAAATATTAGTTCAGTTGTATGTTGGAGCCCTTTTATTATTAAAAAGTTAGATCTGTGATTTTTTTTTTTTGATATAGAGAACTCCCTATGAGGATACTTCTTCTACCAATGCATATTAGAAGTTTCTCTGTAACTTACAGTCTTAAGGAATTGCTTTGTTTGTGGAGAGACTTGACCTGGGTCACAAAGTCAATATATGAAGAGGCTGGGACTTGAACCCAGGTCTTCTTGCTTCTTCTGGACAATTGATGATTGTAAAACTGTGATAGTCTGAAAATTCTTCAGGATAAAATATTGGCTCTAAGTCAGTCTAGGTGGTCCTTCTTTCTAGGCTTCTATCTTCTCTATAAAATGAAAGATTTGTATTAGATTATTTAAAGTCACTTCCAAATCTGATGATCCATGATCTTATTCTCACTTCCAACATGGCTCTACTCCTGACTTTTCTACTTTCAGTCCAGTTACCTTCTCAAGCTAGAGAAGCTTTTCTTGCTATAGTTTCCTCTTGTGAGTTCCTTTCCAGAACTCCATTTGAAAAAGTGTTTGGGTCAGCCATGTTACTTTCACCTTGACTAACACAGTGAAGACCAGAGTGAAACAAGGTTGCATGCTCTCGCCCCTTATCTTCTTGATGGTCATAGATTGGATCATGAGAAGAACTACCAAGGACAGCAATGCGGGCATCCAATGGACTCATACCAAGCAGCTAGAGGACCTTGACTTCGCAGATGACATCTGTCTCCTTTCTCACAAGCAGCAGGATGCGCAAGCCAAACTTGCACAACTCTCTGAAGAAGCGGAGAAGACAGGTCTGAAGATCAACAAGAAGAAGACCAGGTGATCACAGTCAACAGCAGACAGGATCTGCCAATCCAACTACAGGGAGAAAACATCAAGGAGACGGACCACTTCACCTATTTGGGTAGCATAGTCAGCAAGGACAGCGGAGCAGATGAGGACATCAGAAACTGAATCAACAAAGCCAGACAGGCATTTAACACCCTGCGGTCTGTCTGGACCTCCAGAGCACTGTCCCTCGTCACTAAGCTCCGAATCCTCAACACCAATGTAAAGGCCGTCCTCCTATATGGATCAAAAAGCTGGAGAGTGACGAACGTCAACACCAACAAACTCCAAGTCTTTGTTAACAGATGTCTACGTCACATCTTGAACATCAGATGGCCTGAAAAGATCTCCAATACCAGACTCTGGGAAAGAACAATTCAGTATCCCATCAGTCAGGACATAAAGAAACGTAAGTGGAGATGGATAGGACATACGCTACGAAAACCGGAAGACAACATTGCCAGACAAGCATTGAGCTGGAACCCTCCAGGGAGGAGGAAAGTCAGAAGGCCAAAACAGACCTGGCGAAGATCTGCCGAAAATGAAACAAAGACCGTCGGAATGACATGGGCCCAGCTGGGGGAAGTTGCCCAGAACAGAGTCCGTTGGCGTGAGATGGTTGTGGCCCTATGCTCCTAGGGAGTCAACAGGAATAACACATAACATAACAACCATGCTTTTCTACCTTTCCCTCCCTTTCCTCAACTTCCTCCCTTCCACACTCCTGTTTCCACTCTTTTTGGTGTGTCTTCTCCCATTTGAATATAAGCTTCTTGAGAATAAGGACTGCTTTTCTGTTTTTTGCTTCATTTATATTCCCAGTGCATAACACAGTACATACTACATAGCAAGTACTTAATAAATGCTCTATCAGTCTATTTATCCATCCATTCATCAATCCATCCATCTATTTATCTTTCCTTCTTTCCTATCTAACTAGATATCTGTCATCTATATGATCCCTTCACTTTATCTGTCATCTAAATGAGAAATTACTAAGAAATACATATGTAACTCATGTTCCTAGGTTTGAGTTATTTATAGGAGATTATGTAAACTCTCTTTATACACATACTGAACATTTTTAAACAAAATAAAATGTACCTTGTGTTTCATGAACAATGATTTCTTTTATTTGAACTAAAAATACCAGAATTCATGATAACTAGAGAATGAGTATGTGGGTTTTCCCTCTTCTGTTTTGTCATGGCATTTCTTCAGCTTTATATAAGTCTAACCCATCAAGTAAGTGAGTTGGGCAAAAATTTAATACCTTGACAGATGCAACCCAGAAAATCATACTGGTTCCCTCACATCTTAAGTAATTCTCCACTAGGATATACCTCATACTCCAGTATTACCCATGGGACAGTGCCTTCTGAATAAACTTTCTTGCTGATGTTTAAAAGCTAGTCATAATATAGGACTCAAGAAAGATCTTAAGCCTCATCATTTTTTGTATTACATTAAAGATACAACCAAAATATTCCAAGAAAAACTATCACAAACACATATACAGATAGGCACGTATATATAAACGCATATGTGTAAATACAAACATATATAAATTCATATGTTGTAGTTACAATAAAACCAACTGACATATAGAAGATTTTTATGTTTTACAAAATTTGTTATTTCATTTGATCATAACAATCCTGAGAGGTAAATACTTTAAATTTTCTAATCCTTACTTTCAAAACAATAATTTACTTTTATGTAGTGCTTTAAACTTTAAAAAATACTTTATATTATTTAGGTGGAACTTCACAAAAAATGCTATGTAGTAGCATTATTTCCCTTTTGACTTAAGAAATTTAAAGTCAAGGAAGTTACATGGGTTGCCCTGGAACATATCAAGTGTCAGAGACAACATTTTAAACTCATACGTTTTTTGCTTTTGCTGACATCACTCTACATCAGTTCATGGAGTTTTCCCAGGTTTCTCTGAAACCATGCTTTTCATCATTCCTTATGGCACAATAATATTCCATTACATTCATATACCCTCATTGATGGACATTGCCTTAATTTCTAGTTCTTTGTCATTTCAAGAAGTGCTACAATAACTTTTTTTCACATAGATCTTTTTTTGGTCTTTTTAAAAATCTCTTTGTACTATTACTAGATCACAGATTATACAGAGTTAGGTGATTTCCAAGAACTAGTTTCAAATTTTTTTCAGAATGATTAGGCTAATTCACAGCAAGCGTGTGCTAATATACCTGTTTTCCCACAGTAATGCCAATATTTGTCATTTTCCATTTTTGTCAACTTTGATAATCTGATGGATGTTAGGTAGAACCTCAGAGTTATTTTAATGTATATTTCTGTAATTTGGGGGGATTTGGGACATTTTGAATCTGTAGGACTTCTCCCTTAAAAGTTATTTGTATCATTTGACCATTTATCAATCAGATAATGGCTTTTATTCATCCATAAATAAATCTGAGAAACTTGCCACCAGCCTTCTTCCTCCCATTTAATTTCTCCTGCTAAATTTAACTATACTGATTTCTTTGTTTAAAATTTTTTGATTTTATGTAAGCAAAATTGCCTTTTATCTTTGTTCATTTTTATCTTCTATTTGCTCAGGAATTCCTCTCCATTTATAGATCTGAAAGACAATTTCTTTCTTGTACCTCTAAATTTTTTATGATGTGACCCTTTATTTATAAATCATATATCCATTTTGATCCTTTGGCATGTGGTATAAATTGTTGACTTAAACATAATTTCTACTGGACTGTTTGTCAATTTTCTTAATAACTTTTTTGCCAAAAAATGCAATGGAATAGCTGGAATTTTGGGGTTTATTGAATGCCATATTACTAGATTAATTTTCTCTATATACTCTAGACCTAACGTGTTCCACTGATCAACCTCTGTATATTTAAGTCAATAACAAATCATTTGGATGATCACAGAACTGACACGTCCTGGTCTTCCCCTCATATCACCCTTTATATTTTCTTAGCATATGAATGGAAGTATAAAATAGTGGATAGCTAGACAGGAATTATTTAGTGGGAAATAACTGGTCTTGGTGTTAGAAAATCTGAATTCCATTCTCAGCTCACTACCATTGAACTCTACGACAATAAATGAATCATTTTTACCTTCAGAGCCTCTGTTTCCTTCTATGTAAAATGGACATAATTCCTACTCTATTAACTTCACAGGGTCCTAGTGAAGATAAAACGAGGGGTATACATAGTGTTTTCACATTGCAAAGTCCTATCTGAATATGAGCTATTATCTATACAGAATAAAACTGGGAAGGGTCATAGAAGAGAGAATGATGAAAAAAAGCTGTAACAAATATGATGATAACCAAAAAAAGACTTATATGAAGTGATGCAAAGGAAAGTGAGCAGAACCTGGAGAATGTTGTACATATCACAACAATAATGTATGATAATCATCTGTGAATGATTTAAATGTTAGCAACAAGGCAAAGATCAAGGATAGTTCCAAGAGATTTATGACAAAAAAGAATGGTTATTCACCACCATAGAAGAAATAGTTGGATTCTAAATGCAAATTGATAGCTACCATTCTTTACTTTTATTTCCTCTATGAATTTTTCTCTAGCGAAGGAAATATGTATCTTCTATCACAACATGATGAACATGGAAATATATATTATGTGATAATATATGTACAGCCTATATCATATTACCTTCCTTCCTGAGGAGGAGAGGAGATTGGGTAGGTAAGAGATAACATAAATAGCAAAATATCAGAAAATAAATATTGAAAAATTATATTGATTTATAATCTGGAAAAATATAAAAATTTATTCTATTTCTTTTAAAAAAACATCTCTACTATTCAATGAAGAGGCAAAAAATGTCCCAAACAACTCAGCCAGCAAATAATTATTCTCTCAATCAAGAAGGGAGAAATGTCATCTATGAAAAATACTCATTTAGAATATGTTGACTCATAAAGTCTTCTGGAAGAGGAGAATGGAAAGTTTAAAAGAAGTATCAAATTTTAAAATGTAGAATAACCAAGGAGTAACAATATGTGCTGAAAGCTTGCCAAATGGCATGATGTTTTATTTATTTATTTTTTAAACCCTCACCTCTCTCTTAGAATTAATACTAAGAATCAGTTCAAAGTCAGAAGAGTGTTAAGGACTAGGAAACTGGGGTTTGGTGACTTGCACTGGCTCACACAGCTAGGAAATGTCAGAGACCAGATTTGAACTCAATTCTTCCTTACTCCAGGGTTGGCCATCTATCCACTGAACCACCTACCTGCCCCCAAAAGAGTCAATTAAAATATTTGAAAATAGAAATATGAAGAGGCCAACAGAAATATGGAACAGATGTTTGTGCATTTGTATAATAAACTTTTTTTCACCAGTGATAATAAACCATTGTACCTGGACTTGGAACTTCTAAAATCTATCCTAATGTACTTACTCAAGAAAAAATTGAAATGGCACAGAAAGTGAACTTAGAATTAGAACTAAAAAAGAATAAAATGAGAAAAATAGGTTGGCCAGCTGAGTCCAAGAGAACATGGTATAATTATGGAAGTATTGAGGAGTGGACGCTCTAAGGTCCCCTAAAAGAGGGGAATATACCCAGTGACTGAGGAGAGGGAGCTTTGTCAAGAAGAGTGTCACTACTCCCCCCAAAAAAAGTTGATTAAAAATGAATTAATAACTATCAAAATCAACTTGGTATGGTAGATAAAGTGCATTGAAATAAAGATCACCTCTCAAGTTACATCTTTGCACTGGTAAGTTACTTTATTTCTTAGTGTTCCAAGTAACTCCTGACTACAAGCTAAGGATGGAACAGTACTCATTCTGCGTTAATAGAGAAAATTACCCTCTGAGAGTTCCCTACACCAATATAATCACAGGTCTGGCCAATCAGTCAATCAATAAAAATTTATTAAGTACCTATTACAGATCAGACATAGTGCTAAACACTGAAGATATAAAAATAGAAAAAATATAGTCTCTGTCCTCAAGAAGCTCACAGTCTAATAGGAGACAAACAGATTAAATGCTGGTACTCACACAATGTAAACAAACACATACATATAAGCTACATATAGGATATATAGGAAATATGAGGCAGACGTCATTAGAATAAAGAAAGGATTGGAAATACTTTCATAAAAGGTATAATTTTAGTTGGGACTTAAAAGGAAGGCAATAGGTAGAGATGAAGATTTATAGCACCCATGCATGGTGGACAGAGTGAGAAAATGCACAGAGTTGAAGGATCATATTGGTTGAATAAATAGGAGAGAGTAGGGTGCTAGAAAACCAGAAAGGTATTAAAGGACTAGATTATGAAGGAAGCTGCAGAGATAACCAAGTGAAATGTTGAAGATAGAGTAAAAAGGGGGCCCTTAGACAGAACTCAGTGAGACACCTGTGTTTAGAGGATATGCTCTGGATGAGGATCCAGCAAAAGAGATTGAGAAGGAACAGTTAGATAGGTAGAAGAACTAGGAGAATGGTATTCCTAAGTTCTAGCAAGAAGAGAGTATCAAAGAAGAGTAGATTCTTTTAAAAAATCCAATAAAGCTACCAAACCATATGCCTACTTTCTCATTACTCTAAGATATGAAATGATATGTGCATATATGAGTGATATCCTTTATTATAAAACAAAACTGAACCAGTCAGACATTGCAAAGTGATATTCTATTTTAAACTCTTTACTGTCTGGTTTAAAGGTATGTGTAAAACAAGGTCCCATTGTGTTTGTCATTTATTAAATCTTTTTTTTGTTCTTGATGTTATTTTCATACCAGTAATGGGAAGATAGAATAAGTGAGTATTATATGCCAAGCTAATAAGAAAACTTTGGCCGAACGAATTGTATTTTTAAGGATTTGCCTCTGACGTGGTATCTTTCATGGATATGTCAAGATCATACAAAAATGCAACAAAAGTGATAACTTTGAAGATACCTGGTTCATAATAACTATGTATTTAAATAATGTGAAATGTATTCAATAGATATTCCTCTAATTATAGAGTTAAGTATAGCATAAAACAGAAAGATGTATGTTCATCTCAGATACTTGCTACCATTGAGGTAATGTCCAGTGCAGAGTATAAATGTAAGAATTACTCCCTAAATATAAAGTGGTCATTCTGTTGCCTCTGTTGTGGATGAAATGGTACTCATTACAGCAAACTCTAAAATATTTTTGTTTCCTAAATGGCATATACAGCCTTTCAAAGGAATTTGGCCTAACACTCAACCCTGGAAAAAACAAGTGGATGAAGAATGCCCATTGTCCAGACTAATATGTGCATTTGGATGAGCAGCCCATAAGTACATTTATCCACAGATGATCAATGAACTGTGCCTAGAATAGAATAAGATGAAGAGAGCAGGCTGTATTGTATCTGGGAAACTCCAAAATACTTTCACCCATCCAAAGCTGCTTTCTTGAAATAAAAATCCATTTTCTTAACATTAACAGTATCCTGTTGATATTAAATGACTGCAAATCCTAGAGTACCATCATCTGTAAGGAATGAGAATGGTGGTTATATAAATAAGAATGGAGAGTAAAAGAAGGCACAAGTAAGCTAAAGAATGAAATGAATTTGAAATGTAAAAAGTGGCATACAATATATCATCATTTTTGTATAAGGTAACTCTATATACAGATAGGTGGATAATCATAAACAGATTAAATGCTGGTATTCACACAATGTTAAAAGGTTTTATGAAAAGATAGCAACATGAAAGGACATGGAAATGAGTAATCAAGGATGTAGAATGCATAGAGCATCCTCTACCCCATTTGAGGTAATGCCTGTATCATAGAGATCATGTGTCACTCAAGTATAGAAAGTGAATAATCCAAATTACAAGTAAACAGTGTTAACTATCTAAAGTATAGGTCTATATGGACATTAGGAAAAGATCATTAAACAAAGGCTGAGTTAAAGAAGGAATAATAAAAACAACAACATACTACCTTAATGATAATGACAACTCAAACACTATCAAAATACATGGGATGTAGCCAGAGCAGTGGAAGAGAGACAGATGTACAGCACTGAATCTCCACATTAACAAGCAAGTAAAAAAGGAACTTAATGAGTGGAGACTGCATTTAAAGAAATTACAGAGAAATAAAATAATGCTGTCAAAGAAAGCAGAAGAGAGGTTATTAATTTATGGACAAAAATTAATAAAATGGAGAACAAAAGAACAATTGAAATGAAAAATAAGAGTTGTTTTTATAAAGACCAATTAAATTGAATAACAATTAGCAAAGGTAATAAAAAAAGAGAGGAAACTCAAATTACTAAAACTGGAAATGATAGGGCTGATTACCATAAATGCAAAAGAAATTAGGAAAATTATCAGAAATTACTCTATATAGCCTTATGCTCCTAAATTGAAGAAAATAGAATAGATGGATTTCTACAAAAATATAAAATATTCAAAACAAGATAATGGGAAATATATAGCCCAGATATTCCAGTCTCAGTAGGAGAAATCAGCTGGATTGTAAATGGGCTACATCATAAAAAGTCAACAGTTTCAGAAAGATTTACAAATAAAGTGCATCAAACCTTCAAAGATAATCCTTTTAGTCATAGACTATTTTTAAGGAAAGAGAAAAATACTCCGCTCGATTAATTTTATGTAACTAAGATTATTTTTGACATTAAATTTTGACAAAGATAAAACTGCAAAGAAAATTTGTAGGCCAATAGTGGATATTGATGCAAAAATAAATAAATAATCAGAAATTATATAATAATATGTTAAAATTTCACTATGATCTTACCAGAAAAGAATAAGAGGTTCTCCATTTGGAATATCAGCAACAGAATAAATGGGGCACAGATAAGAAAAAAATAAAATGATACTATATAAATGGGATCAGAAAAAGGATTAAATGATAATTTAAAAAATTAAAAATACATGACTAAAAATATTTTTCTTACTATGCTTTAAATGTATGTGCTTGAAACCAAGAGCTAATATTCTATATAATAGATAAGTAGAATACAAAATTAAAAAAAACACTATGAAGTAGAATTTAGTTTTGCTCCTTCTATTCAAAAAAGACTTATATAGTAACTATAGTAATAAAGTATCCAAAAAATAATGGGAAAAAGAAATTAAAGGTAAAAGCGCCAGTGATTTAAAAAAACATAAATAAAATATTTCTGAAGATACCACCATACACACACAATCCTAGAGATTCAACCAAAAATATAGTTGAAGTATTAAATGAATTTAGCATTTAACATAAAATACACCTATTAACTTTTACTCCCATTAAGAGTCATATTCATTTTAATATTACAAACCAAATTGGGGAAATTGATAGAACTAGAAATGCCATTCATTATAAACAACAAGAAACATTCTCCCGTTTTGTGGCTCTCCTTGCTACTTTATAAACAAGAGAACTTGGAATCTAGATTTACTGAGCAATTTTTCTATGCCAGGCCCCATGCTAAGCACTTTTGGGGATAAAAGGTCTCTGCTTTCAAGCATCTTACAGTCTAATTGGGGAAATAATGTGTGCATGTGTATACATATTTAAATTCCACTTCCTTTGTGCTCTCCTCATTGAGCCATCCTTCCTCTGACCTATTGGACTATTCATACCAAACATAAAACAGTTAGCATAGGCTTACATTTTGATCAAATGAGATGTTCTACAGTATATAACATATATAGTACTTTGAAAGCATTAATTACATAGTTGCTAGTTTATATATACATAATCATAATAGATACATATATATCATCTACACAGAAAATAACAATAATAACTAGTGTTTTGTCACACTTTAAAGTTTGCAAAGTATTGCACATATATTATCTCAATCAGTATAAATCAAGTCAACCCTTGCCATGGGTTTTTTGTTTGTAATGGTCAATCCTGTAGGAGGTAGAGGAAGGTGAGATCATTGAGCAAGGAAGGTTTTACAAAGAAAGTGAAATTTGGAGAGGATTCTACTAGAAGAATAAAACTTAGATAATTGGAAAAGATGCTATTCCAGCCCTGAGGTGATGTGAGAATGCCACAGAGAAACACACGCATTAGAAAACTCCTAGACAGTGATATAGTAGTTTGGCTCAAATAAATGGTTTGAATAGGGAAGCAGGGGAGTTGTGGAAGATAGTATTATAAAATATATTTGGACTTAAGGTTGCATGAAAAAGTGGCCAGAAAGGAACTTTCTACTGTGGAATTAGTGGACCTATAAATACCAGGGAAAGGATGACAGATTCAAGTAGAGTTGAACTATTATTGAAGATTGGCACCTTCAGGCTTGCTATAGAATACTATTAGTCGGTTGTTCTTTTTTTCTCATACATGACTTGATTATGGGTCCCAGATGGGAAGTCAAAAAAATGTTCCTGCTCCTCAAGCTCTCCTCATGCCAAATAGCAGGGAAGGGAGCTAGTCGTGATGTGAATAACTGGTGGGAAAGTTCAGGAAATTCATAAAATTTCTAGGAGTTTTTTGTTTTGTTTTGTTTTCTTTTTCTCACCTTCTGTCTTAGAATCAATTCTTTGTATTGTTTCCAAAAAAAGAAGAGGGGCAAAGATGAGGCAATGGGGGCTAAGTGTTTTGCCCAGGGTTACACACTAAAAGTTCATTTCTTCAGACACTTGCAGAACTTAAAAAAATTAAAAATTAAAAAAAAAAACAAGTAAAGGAAAACTTAAATAACTGGAGTTCTATATTTATGGCTAGGCTACACTGGTCTAGTTACAATAAGTATACTTCAGGTAATTTTCACATTTAGCACTATGGCCATCAAAATACCAAAGGCATATTTTGTAGAACTCATCAGAAGAATTATTAAATTCATATGGAAGAATAAATAGAACATATATATCCGGGGCAAGTCACTTAACCCAAGTAGTCTAGTCCTTATAGCTTTTCTGATTTGAAACCAATGCTTTGTATTCATTCTAAGACAGAAGGGAAGGAGATTTTTTTTTAATTAGTTCAGTGAAATACACTAAGATCTAGACACAAATGGATAAGCACTCTGGTGCTTTGGCTTATCATATCAAAGCATAAAAATTACTATATGTGGGGATTCTTTACTAGACAAAAATAGAGGGAAAAACTACAGAGCTGTGTGATGAAATTAAGTTTAAATCAACATTTTAAACTTTATGCCAAAATAAATTCCAAATGGATAAGTTGCCTAAATATAAAGTCACAATGCAAAAATTATAGAATGAATGCTCATATCTTTTCAGCTGTGGTAAAGAAAGAATTATGAGTAGGCAAGGGAAAGAAATTATGAAAGACAAAATAGATCATTTTGATTCTACAAAATTAAAACACCTGTGGGAAAATAATCCAACTAAAATAAGGAGAAAAGATATGGGTTGAGAAAAAATATTTGTGACAGACAATTCTGATGTCTAACCTCAAAATCTGTAGATATATGCTCCAGGACAGTTGTTTCTTCAGTCTATCTTAGTCAATCAGACAATCAACAAGAATTTAGGGTTTTTTTGTTTATTATATGTATGGCACTAGGAGCAACAATCAATTCTTCATATATAGACATCTTCCCGATGTTTATCTTATTTTTAAAAGGATGGTCCCAATAATTTTCTTTTTCTTCATTTACATGTGAAAGTGAACAACAAGTCTTTATTGAGAACATATGAAGGGATATTTATAAATGAAAAAGTGATGGATATAATTTAAGAATAGGGGAAACTTTTGGATAATGCTGTGTGTTTTATTGAGGACATACATAAAACTAGAATCTTTTTCTTTGGGATTGTTTAAAATCTCTGGATTGGTTCTTCTCCCTCTGAGATGATTTGGCATAAAGATTGTGGATAGCTTGAATGATCTTGCACTGTATTTTCTAGTATTAGAATTTTATTTCATAGTCACACTACAGAAGCAGTTATCTTGGGGGATGGGAATTCCCTGATAGATAAAGCTTTGGAACTTCCTTTTCTTCTTTCTGCACTGTGAAATTTGAATGGCATTGAAAATCTTCCCTGTGATCACAACTATAGATGAGAGCTCCTAAAACCATGAGATTGGATATTCATTTGTGTTTTCCATATACTTCTGTGTATAATTTTGTCAGTGCTTTGATTAGAGAAATGCAAATTAAATCAACTCTGAGATACCAACTCACATCTATCAGATTGGCCAATATAACAGTAAAAAAAAAAAAAAAAGATAAATGTTGGAGGGGATGTGGAAAAATTGGAACACTAATGCACTGTTGGTGGAGTTTTGATCTGATTCAAACATTCTGGAGAACAATTTAGAACTATGCCCAAAGGACCCTAAAATCTGTATATGCTTTGGTTCAGCAGTGCCATTACTAGGTCTATATCCCAAAGAGATTAAAAAAAAAAGGAGAGATGGCAAAAGATCTATTTGTACAAAAATATTTATTGTACCTATTTTTAAAGTATTTTATTTTTTTAGAAACATTTTCCATGGTTACATGATTCTTGTTTTTACTTTCTTCTTCACTCTCCCTTTAGCCCCCCCCCCATATCCAACGTGCATTTCCACTGGTTTTAACATGTGTGATCAATCAAGACTTATTTACATATTATTGATAGTTACATTGGTGTGGTGGTTTAGTGTCTACATCCACAACCATGCCCCCATCAACCCATGTGTTCAAGCAGTTGTTTTTCTTCTGTGTTTCCACTCCTGTAGTTCTTCCTCTGAATGTGGTAGCCTTCTTTTCCATAAAACCCTCAGAATTGTCCTGGGTCATTGCATTGCTGCTAGTACAGAAGTCCATTACATTCGATTTTACCATAGTGTATCAGTCTCTGTGTATAAGGTTCTGTTGATTCTGCTCCTTTCACTCTGCATCAATTTGGAGGTCTTTCCAGTTCACATGGAATTCCTTATTATTCCTTTGAGCACAATAGTATTCCATCACCAACATATACCACAATTTGTTTAGACATTCCCCAAATGAAGGGCATCCCTTTGTTTTCCAGTTTTTTTGCCACCACAAAAAGCACAGCTATAAATATTTTCGTACAAGTCTGTTTATCTATGATCTCTTTGGGGTACAAACCCAACAATGGTATGGCTGGATCAAAGGGCAGGCAGTCTTTTATCGCTCTTTGAGCATAGTTCCAAATTGCCATCCAAAATGGTTAGATCAATTCACAACTCCACCAGCAATGCATTAATGTCCCAATTTTGCTACATCCCCTCCAGCATTCATAACTCTCTCCTGCTATCATTTTAGCCAATCTGCTAGGTGTGAGGTGATACCTCAGAGTTGTTTTGATTTGCATTTCTCTAATTATTAGAGATTTAGAACACTTTCTCATGTGCTTATTGATACTTTTGATTTCTTTAACTGAAAATTGCCTATTCATGTCCCTTGCCCATTTGTTAATTGGGGAATGGCTTGATTTGTTTATACAATTGTTTTAGCTCCTTGTATATTTGAGTAATTAGACCCATGTCAGAGTTTTTTGTTATAAAGTTTTTTTCCCCCAGTTTGTTGTTTCCCTTCTGATTTTGGTTGCATTGTTTTTGTTTGTATAAAACATTTTTAATTTAATATAATCAAAATTATTTATTTTACATTTTGTAATTTTTTCTAACTCTTGCTTGGTTTTAAAATCTTCCCTTTCCCATAGATCTGAGAGGTATACTATTCTATGTTCACCTAATTTTCTTATAGTTTTCTTCTTTATATTCAAGTCATTCATCCATTCTGAATTTATCTTAGTGTAGAGTGTGTAATGTGTTGATCTAAACCTAATCTCTACAATATTGTTTTCCAATTTTCCCAACAGTTTTTGTCAAATAGTGGATTTTTGTCCCAAAAGTTGGGCTCTTTGGGTTTATCATACACTGTCTTTGTAACGTCACTTACCCCAAGTCTATTCCACTGATCCTCCCTTCTGTCTCTTAGCCAGTACCATATCATTTTGTTGACCGTGGCTTTATAGTATTATTGTACCTATTTTTGTAGGGGCAATGAATTGAAAATTGAAGGGTTGTCCATCATGGAGAATGGAAAAAGAAATTGTGATATATGATTATGATGGAATACTAGTGTACCATAAAAAATAATGAGTAGGATAATTTCAGAAAAATCTGGAGAAATTTATATGAACTGATGCAAAGCAATGTAAGCAGAAATAGAAAAAAACAACAACATTGTACCTACTTGCAGCTATATACATATATGTGTGTGTGTGTGTGTGTGTGTGTGTGTATTAACAATTCTGAATGACCTAGTTATTCTTAGTAATGCAGTGATCCAAGACAATCCAAAAATTCATGAAGAAAAATGCCATTGGCCCTCCAAGAAAGGTCTAATGGAGTCTGAATGAAGCTTAAAACATACTATGTTTAATTTTCTTCTTTTTCTTTTCATTTTAGATCTCTTCCACAAAATGACTAATGTGGAAAAATGTTTTACATGAATCCACATCTATATCAGTTTTTTACCATCTCAGGGAGGAGGAAGGGTTGGGATGGAGTGAGGAAGGGAGGAGAAAATTTAGAACTCAAATTTTTAAAGAAAATATTAATAAATAAATAAATTCCAAAAAATATTAATAAATAAATAAATTCCAAAAAATATAATTGTATTAAAGTATGTTCATGGAAAGGATGCTGGAGTTGGAAACAGAGTTCATCCTGCTTGTGGTACTTATTAGTTCTGTGACCTTTAGTTAGGCACTTAATCTCTACCTCTGTCAACTTAAGTTTTATCAACTAAGTCACTAGTTCTTTAAGTGTGATCCAGAGACCTCTGAAAACCCATGATATTGTTTCAGTAGATCCATGAGGTAAAATATATTTTCATAATAATAATAAAATATCTTAATTTCTAACACAATAAATATCAATAGTTTGAAAAGTTCTTTGGAGCTCAGTAATTTTGAACATTTGGGAGTCCAAATCAAAAAGTTTCAGAAGGAACTACCATCCTGGAGAACTCACAGATTCTTCCTTCATTATTCTCATAGTACCATTAAGTAATAGAATCTTTTTTAAAGGGATTAAATTTAACATTGAATTCCTGTAAATTGATAGGCTCTAAGGGGGGACTACAGTAATGTCAGAGATAGTGGTCTTACCCCCTGGAACTTATAATCTACTGAGGAGATAAGATGTGAACAAATAAATATGAATTCTCATGTGCCAACTTGAGTATGCTAAGGTATAATGAAAACATTCCTTGAGAAAGGACAATTCATTTCAGGTTGCAGGGATTTAAGGTTACAAGTGGTGGAGCTTTGAAGGATGAATAGGATTGACAAGGGAGTTATATGAGGAATTAGTATTTTAGATTGAGGGGAAGTTTAAAGCTTACATGTTTGAGTACTGGACAGTTATATGACAAACTTCATTAGAATGTATAATACAATAGTGTTATAAAAAATGAGGTGTTGCCAGTGATATGGTGGGTAGGAGAGACTAAAAATGGAGAAAATAGGTAAGAAAATATTACTGTAGTCTAGGCGAGAGATAATAAATCCTTGAACTAGTGTGATAGGAATGGCAATGGAAAGGAAGAAATAGATTCAAGGAAGTTCTTATAGGAGGAGCAACAGGGCTTTTAGACTGATCTTCTTTTGAGTGTGAGGGAAATGATAATTGGCTGTAGTGCTGCCATTAATAGAAAGAGCAAAGTCAGAATGATGAAAAAAATGTAAGTTGTGAGGTGTGGAAAAGAAATTGAATACTTGAGTACCTTCCCCCCCCCCCCCATTATTTGCGGGATACCTGTTTTGGATATTTTGAGATGACAATTTTAATGTGAGTTCAATGACATTTGTATTTACTGTTGACTATGTCCAGCACTCTAGGGAACATTGGAAAAAGCAGACAGTATGATCCTTGCTTTGAAAGAAAAGTAGAATGGCAAAATGGGAAATGCCAGATTGGAGTCAAGCTGACCCAAGTTGTGTCAAGTCTCTAACACTTAGCATAGACACAAGTTCCTTAACTTTTCTAAAGCTCTATTTTATCCTCTATAAATATCGAGATATTAATATCTATAATTGCTTTCTATTGGAATTACTGTGAGGTTCAAATGAATGATCAATAAAAGAGTTTTTGGAAACTATAGAGTACTCTATAAATGCTGATTATTAGTCTTTTGGACTGGACATTAGATTTTCCTGGGTAAAAGTGGGTTTTGAAGTGTTGTGGCTAGGAAAATGCATCCTGCAGCATGCTCCAGGGGTCCCTCCCCCCTTACTTCCTGGTGTGGGACTGGTCTTGAATGGACCAATACTGTGCTGGGGGGTGGGGGAGGACCACGCCCCTTTTTTCCTGGCCCAATCCCGTGCTAGTAATTCCAGGCAGGGAAATTGGTCTATATCCCATATTTATAAAAATACTAGAGATCAGAAGAAATTAGTTATTAATATAGTTGTAACTGGTGGTTGCTCTTCAAAGTTCTAAGATCATGTTGGTAGGTTAATGTTGAAGGATTCTTAGTCACAAGAATCTTCTTACTCTGGGTTCTCTGGCTGCCAAATTTGCTATCTAGCACCTGGAAACATTTGAATACTACAACATGGGGGCATTTCACTTAATGTATGTATAAAATTTCAAAGACTTTTATTCCCTGGGGATCTCTAAAAATCAACAGTATTTCCCTGTATTGCTCTTATATTCTATCTAAAGCATACACTAGTCTTCAGGGAAGTAGTCACCTCAGCCCCCAACAACCAAACCCATTAAAACAATTCACCATTATTGTTTTCTCTGCCTCTTCTATGTGATTAAATGCTTTTTCCACAGCCTGAGATTATGCCTTCAAAATCTAAAGGGAAAGAGGAGTTGCAGTCCCATCATTTTTAATATTCCAGCCTTCTCTCTCAAAGTTAGGCTTCATGTTATTTATAATAAACCCTTACAAGAAGAAGTTAAACATTTAATTTCCAATTTCCCCATTTTCTAGCCAACTTTCTAAAGATCCCAACTATGTAATATTAGCTGTTTTGTCCTCTTTCCTGAAAACTTCTCCTAGTACTGCATATACCTACTCACCCTCAGAAGAGTCCAGAACCACAAATAATTTTTTTTTCCTTTGGTGCCTTTGCCACAGTGCATAGTCACTGGGAAAAACTCAGTTGTCTTTGGTGAAGGTTCATACTTTTTAATATTCACAAGCCCTTCAATAACTAGGCTATCATAGTAGCCACTTAGCTCTAATACACAACTGCACATTGGACTCAATTATTACTTGCTGCATTTACATACAGCAATTGGAAATAACCCAGTTCTTCCTTCCTCCTCCTTCCCTACCTTCACACCCAATATAAAAGATATTTCATATGAGATTCCAAAGTATAACCTATGATCCATTACAGAAATTCAGTGGTTACACAGATCATGATCAGTATTGAATGTTTCCCAATAATAACCCTCTTACTTGTTTTGCCCCTACCCAGAAGTCCTTCAGGAATATAAAACAGATTTTATATGCATGCCTCTCAAAGCTCCATGCTCCTTCAAGCTTTATATGCATTAATGAAGTATAGGTTTTTTTTTATGATCAGAATATAAATAATAGAGAAGGAATTCATAATTTGGTCTAGTTATGGAAGTTGTGTAGATCAACCTCTAGTGAGTATTATTTCTTCCTTCTTTCCATGGATTTAGGAATTCAGTCACAAAGTCTCTTCAAATTACATGTTACTAGTGAGTTAAATCCCTCCATGATGCATTGCTATTGTGAGTCCTAGGGCCAGGGTAGTATCAGCTGATCTTTGCCTTCTTTCTAGTTGGGTTTCTTTTTTTACTAGATCTGCTTTTACCTTGACTCCTGGATATCTCTACTGCATGTTCCCTACTACCATTACCATCTTTCAACTCCCCTGAGGCTGAGGGAATCCTTGTAACTTCCCTGGTTATGTCACAGGATATTATTCTTACTGCTATCATCCAGGAACTAACAAACTCTCTCTCTCTCTCTCTCTCTCTCTCTCTCTCTCTCTCTCTCTCTCTCTCTCTCTCTCTCTCTCTCTCTCTCTC
>NC_058134.1:87940141-88046343 GCF_016433145.1 Gracilinanus agilis
TCTCTCTCTCTCTCTCTCTCTCTCTCTCTCTCTCTCTCTCTCTCTCTCTCTCTCTCTCTCTCGCTCTCATTTATATCCATCCCTCTCTTTTTTGCCTTTGCCCCTGTGTCTTTTTCTCTCTTTTTCTTTTCCTTTGTTCTCTCTCCATTTTCCTCATTTTAGTTCTTTCTCCTTCCCTCCCCAGATCACTCTTTTTTTCCCTTTTAATGTGTATGTACCCTAGGGATTTTCTTCTATTCTGTACATAGAAGGGAGGGGCTAACAATGGGAAACCTAATCCCCTCAGAATCATGGTCTCATTCCAGTTAGCAAGGAGCATCTCTGTAAATGCCCTCTACTTGGTATAATTTACACATTTCAATGCTGGAAAAAAATCCACTTATATAATCACATAGAAAATGTGGAAGAAATACTTCGACAGTTTAAGGGGTGCTAAGTTTCTCCTAAAAACAAACCAAGAAAAAAAAAAAGATTTCTGAGTTGTGCTATTAAAAGAGCCACTTCTGAGGAACTTGGAAATGTGGCCTTGAGCTGATGATTTTAATCCTCCCTTGCTTTGTTTACCCACTGGACTGATTACATTTGACTTAATTAGTGCTTCATGGAATACCTTAGAGAAAAGACCTCAGGGAGAGTTCCAGGCTATCACCAAGGTTACTTCTGAATTCCAGAGAAGACTACTGATAACTCTTCAAGCTGTTATTTTACATTTTTGTAGATAGTTTTGTAGATTGTTACTTTTGTGACCTCAAAGGGTGATCTCAAAAAGCTGGCATAAACACATAGGGAAAAAATGACCTTACTTTTTAAAGAAAAAAACTTAGCTTTTCCTTTGAATGTTTAGTTCTAAAAACCAGATGAACTTATTAAAATGATGCTGAAAAAATCAGTGATTTTGAAATTCCCCTACTTCAGTGGATTTGAGAGTTTCAGAGAAAAGTAACTGATAATTTCAAAGCAATTTCAGTTTATCTCTCCCCAAACATAAAATAGTATTTCCTCTTTCTGACTTCCTTATTTTTTAGTGACAATATCACCAATCTCTCAATCCAGCCTACAAATCCTGTTGCTTTTGACTTAGAATTGTTTCGAATCCATGACTTCCTTTCCATTCCCACTTTTGCCATACTAGTTTACAATTCACTTTAAACTCCTACTGTAGTTTCCAAAATTAGTATTCCTGCCATACTATTTCCCTCACATCAGTTCCAGGCATATTTATTGGGTGTAAGTGACCTGTGCTAGGTACCTCATGAAGGCCTATGATATGGTGGAAAAAAGACTGGACCTGGATTATAAAGACTTAGGTTTAAATCCTGATTCTTCAACTTACAAAGTGAGTGATTTTAGGAGAATTCATTAATCAACCATCCAGAACCCCTAGTTCTTTGTCTATAGGTGAGAAGATTGAAATAAACAATCTCTCAGGTCTCTTCTGTGTTTAGATCAGTCATCTGATGAACTCATGATTATGAGTGGTAACCACATTAATGATATGTAATGATATTGTCACCTATTTACTGGGGATAACCATTTGAACAACAAAGGCTCTGAGGTGCATACACACTATTCTGTGTTTACTATGCCTGGGAATAAAGTAATACATCTACTTTCAGTTCACTATTTTCATTTAATGCTTCTCCAAGAGAGCTTTAATAGGCAATTAAAAACAATGAGGGCAGCTGGGGGGCATGGTGCTGGACCTAGAATCTGGAAGACCTGTGTTCAATTGGTTTCACTTACTAGCTGTGTAACCCTGGCCCAGTCACTTAACCCCATTAGTTTCAGTTTCCTCATCTGTAAAATGAACTGGAGAGAGAAATTGCAAACCACTCCAGTATCTTTGCCAAGAAAATCTCAAATGAAATCACCAAGAGTTGGATATAACTGAAATGACTGGATAAGAACGATGACAATAACAACAAAACAAACTCCAAAACACCTGAAATACAGTGAAACCTGCCCATAACACTATTTGCTGGAAGGTAGAGCTCAGTATGAAGCTAGTTACTCTAGGACCTTGTCCAATGGAAATGGGCTCCTGAAGCACCAAAAAAACCTCATTACTAACATCTCAATTCTACATCTGTTCCATCAAATGAGATAATAATAGTATTGGGTTTAGGCTTAGGTGCAGACATATTTAGATGTAAAAATGCCAAAGATGTAAAATTGAACTAAACTTAATTTTCTCATATTGTAAGTTTATTTTGTCATTTGAATGATCATTCCTGATAAATAGATGACATATTACATAGACATCATTAATTAACATAATTATCACTCAAGCTAAGCTAGTTATCATGCTTGTGAGTTCAGATCTGAATATATAAGGGAGGTCTATAAACAAACCTGCTATTATATATTTCCTAATTCCCCCTACTCTCTTGTTCTAAGCAGACATAATCTGAATGAAATTTTCCCATTTTCAGGTTTGTACCCTTTTGCCAATTATTAGCTCAGTTTCATCACCATAAAATAAATATGATCCAGCATGATACTAGCTGTCCATATATACTTACAACATTATGAGAAAGTCAAGTTGAGGACTGTAAGTGTACTTCCTTTTAATTTTCTATCTAAATATGTCTACACTGGAGTCTAAACAATTCTGTTCATTGGTTCATTTAAAAGAACCAAAGTAGAGATGAGAGGCCAGTAATGAGTTCCTTTTGGTGCTTCAATAGCTCAATCCCTTTGGACAGGGTCCAGGATGGACTACAGTGGCGTGCTGGGCCAAGTCTTACTGTATTTCATATGTTTCGGAGTTCATTGTTTTTAATTGCCTATTAATGCTTTCCCAAAAAAGCATTAAGTGAGAATAGTGTACGTGGATGTGCTGCTTTAGTCCTAGGTGAAGTAAGCACAGAATGGTACGTACACACCTCAAGGCATTTGTTCAAGCCTGCTGAACATTCACAAAAACAATTATCTCCACAACTACCAAATTTACTTGGCTTGATTTTCTGGAACATCACTAATGGTTTTTTGTTCTGTTTTGTTTTGTTTTAACACTACATGGGCACACACACAGATAAATACAACAAAAGGATGTGTAGACGCACAAATAAATATACCATATGTGTGTGTCTCTCCAGACATATATTCCCCAACATGAACATTCCCAACCAGTGATGCCTCACCACTTACCCATCCGGGTGAGATGAGTTTGTTAAGAAAATGCTACTCTTAGCAACAGAGGCTCTTCCTTAAAGAAAAGGCAGCTTGGCCACCCTTGTGGAGAGAGAGCCCCATCCCATACTCTCCCATGCCTCAGCCCTGTATCTTTTTCCTCTTTGCTTCCCACTTCCCACTGGCACTTGTTTCTCAAATTATTTTCCACTAGGGGGTATGGTAGACTGCAACTGTATTCCACTGCAAGGCGATCTGTAATAAAGTAACATGGGAGAGGACACACTAGAGAGAAAGCAGGGAGCTTGGAGCCCGCTTTGGTAAGGATTGAAATAGCTGTCATTCATAAACAAGGCTTTGACCTCAGGCTTGCGAGTGAGGGGGCCGCCCCGCCACTGAGCAGGTTGCTTGGCTGCCGGCCGGACCGTTGTCTTATTAATAAGCAGGACAAAATAAGAGCGAAGCCCCAGTACCCGAGGAAGCAGTTTGGGAAAGGAAATATTTCATTCTTGTGATTCCCCCCCCACCCTCCTGGCTTTTCCTGCTCAGCCCCAGGGTCCTGTCTGCTATGCTTAATGGATGACTCGAGGCTCTGGGCAGGGTGAAGTTGGGGGTGTGGGCGCCAGCGCCATTACCTCCACAATCAGCCTTCGAGTTATTTCTGTACAAACACTGTAATTACTTCATCTCTTGTAAACAGAATCAAAAGCTGAGGCACATAAGGGTAACAATTTGCAATATGCTGCAAATGTCTTTGTGGGGGGAAGAGACGATGACTTTATGGCTGAAGGCAACATTATTGAAATAAGAAAAAAATTACCAGCAGAAGTTCTGACATCCAACAGAGGGGGTAATTAGTCTGTAAATTTCCAGTAATATATTTAGGAGATCATTAAAGGAGACGTTCCACTTTGCACAGGGATTGTTCCTTAAGTGCCACTCACCAAACTGGATTTTGCTTACCTTTGCTAGAAAAGGGTGGAGAGGCGATTGGGGGAATCAGTAATCAGCAAGGATTAGGAGAGGGGTAGACATGCAGGATGACTGTATTGACAGGACTAAAAAAAAGTAATAATACCCCAACCCCCTCTCTCCCCACCACTGTCTCTACAACTGTCCGATATTCCTCCCTGGAATTAAATATTGGAAGCTGAATGGAGAGCCATAGCTGACATTTTAAATATTGGAGACCCAAACTTTCTTCTCATTGTTTTGCTTGATGTACCAAACTGATCAGCCTTTCCCACCCCACCCCCCTACTGTATTTCATTCTTCCAGCATGACAAATGTGATTGTGATGTAACCTACCCGTTAAGGATGGAGAACGTGCCATAACTGGTGACATCTCTAGGGCTTAGAGAGAGCTGTTTGTTTGCACCAAACCGGCTGTAAACAACCATGCCATTGGAGTAAGCTTCTCTATTTAGGGATGTAAAGACAAATGCAGTTAATATTAGCTTGGCTCCAGAGTACTTGGCAGCATCATTTAAAAAAAAAAAAAAAGAAAAAGAAAAAGGAAGGAAAAAAGCTAATCCCGTCTTGATCCTGCTAACTAATTTTGAGTTCTTTTGTCATGATTGTTGTAGGCTCATTTGTACAGCTTACGCCCCCTTTCACACACTGAGGCACCCATTAGAGCACTCTTAAAAAATATTTATCAAATAAATTCTCATTTTATTTAGGGGTCTGACACGTTCCGGCTGAGGATGTGCAGCGCAGGATTCCCTGGGGTTCAGTCACTCTCTCTGAAATGTTTATTTATTGAGTGTTTTATGCTAGGAAGCCCCTGGTGAGATAGCTTCCCCCACCCCCCCTTTTTTATGAGTTGCTTGGCACAAGCAGCTCCTGTGCATCCAGCTGAAATGCCATTGGGGAAAAGTCAGAGGGCAAGTGTTGGCGCTTTGTGAAGGGGGTGGCCATCAAATGTTTGGGTGACTGTTTGGAGAGGAATGTGGGATGTCATCATTGGTTGTGTCCCTAGGTGGTTTCTGTTTCTCTGACTTGACTCATTCTTGCCCATTATCCCTGTAGCATTTTCATGTTCCCTCACTCATCTGCCCCTCCTTCCTTCCTTTTCTCTCTACTAGAATACAGTTGCACATTCACAATCACTGACAGTGTGTTAAAATTGAGTTGAGTTCACATTGATTTGAGATCAGAGGACCAAAAGGACCTTCAGAGATTATCTAGTCCAACTCTCTCTCTTTTGATGGATGATGAAATTAAGACAGAGAACTGAAAAGATTTTCCCAAGGTCACATCATTAGTTAGGGACAGAGCTGGAACTAAATCCCTACTCTTCAGATACCCTTTTTGATACTACCCTTATTCATTCTTCCTCTAAGGAGGAATCAAGCTTGAGCCCCCTGTCTGTTTTCCCCAAATCATCACCACTCCTGACCCTCTTTTCACTTTAGGTTTTAGAGGGCAGGGATACTGAAGAAAGTGGTGCTTGGTGATGCTTGGAAACCTACCAAGGCAGTTATCTAAGCCCATATATGAGAGAGAGCTGATTTCAGCTTGAGAAAGAGAAGGCAGGGCACTATCCAACCTGTATTCCATCCAATATACACACATTCCTCTCCCTACCACTTTATATTATATTATGCTGTTATTTAGTCATTTTAATTATATTGGACATTTCTTAATCTCATTTAGGATTTTCTTGGCAAAGATACTGGAGTAGTTTTCCATTTCCTTTTCCAATTCATTTTATAGATAAGACAACTGAGGTAAATGGAGGTAACTGACTAGCCCAGGGTCATATAACTATTAAATATCTAAAGTTGGATTTCAGTTCAGGTCTTCCTGTATTCTTCCTATCCCTATGACCAATACTCTATTCATTGTACCATCTACCTGCTTATATTATATTGTATTGTATTGTATCATATAGCACATACAAAACTTTTGTTATGCCTTCTCTTGCTCCCAAGTCATAATCTAAACCCACAAATATTTCCACTGAATTAACTATATTTATGAAATAGCCTATTCTACTTTTGTCCAGTTCCATAAGAATATTTTTATGTCTTCTGTTTAAATCTTCCCTGCTGTACCTTTTACCTATTATTCTTAGTTCTGCTCACTGGGCAAAACCAAATAGGCTAGATTCTTCTTTCATATGACAGCCCTTTAAATGCTTGAAAGCAGATATCAAATCCCCTCTAAATCTTCTCTTCTAAAAGCTGAACTTTCCCCAGTACTTCAGCTGATCTGTATATGGAATGGTTTCTTTTTGCCTTTGTTTATGAATGGCTCTTTGCCATCATAGTTGACCTCAACTGGACATGCTTCAGTGCCCTTCCTAAAATGTGTTGTACTGTGTTTGTTCAAAGTGGTGCCCAGAATTGCAAGCTCCAGATGTTGTAAGGCCAGGAGAGAAAATATGACATCTTTTCTTCTGAACATTTTTCTATTAACATAGACTAAGATCAATTTTTTATTAAAAAAAATAATGTTGACTATCATGTCACTGCTGACTGCCATAATGTAGATAGATCTTTCAGTTTTCCTTAGATCTTAACTAATAAGCCTTCATCTATACCAGCAGTTCTCAAAATATGGTCCACAGATTCCTGGAGAAACTCTTTCAGGGGGTTTGCCAGGTCAAAACCATTTTCACATTTAAACCTTCCCTGCTTTATTGCTGTTTTTTTTTTCATTTGTAGTTTGTGGTTATTGGACACCATAAAAAATTTGGAATTTCTGTTCAAAAACCATGTTATTTTTTCAGTGTCACAATGTGCCACAATTATGCACACTAAATACTTCATACTTAATGGAAGTATAATTTCATCAGTGTGAGTACTCCTTTCAACAATGTAGTTTGCAACTGCCTTATAGCTTGTTCTCTGATCAAAGCTGTGGCTAAAAAATTCATCACCTTGCAGCCAACGTGATAAGCCTCTCTAAATTTATCTAGTGTGGTCTCCCCAAAATAGTTGTAGAGTCTGTACTCAGAGCCTTACTTGTTTCAGAGAAAGTTTGAGAGCTTGTGGGCTTTTTGCACAGCCTTTGAGAATCTGCTCGAGACCAAGATGAGGCAGCCAAATAGGGCTTTGTTGGGGAAGATATAGTGAAGCCTGTATTAACATCATGTTTTTGTGGGCACTAACATTTTCTGGTTCTACTTTTTGTTTTTTACCTTTGTGTTATATACTTTGCTGCCTTAGATTCCATTGGGTACTTTTTTTACCCCCAGAGAAGAAAATATTTCCAAATAAGAATCCTTTAAAAAATAAATTTAATATTTTATTTCTCAATCGTATGTAATAATCTTTTACATATGTTTTTCAAAGCTATACTAAGTTGTCTCCCTCTTTCCCTTCCTTCCCCTCTCTCTGAAATGGTCAATGATTTGATCTGAGCTATACCAATATTATTTTGCAAAAAACTGTTTCCATATTTGTCATGTTGTGAGAGAATACTCATATAATACCAAATCCAAAAATAAAAATATACACAAATAAAAGGGGAAATAGTTTGCTTTGATCTGCATTCTGAATAAGAATCTCTGTAGGATTTGACCATGGTCACTGAAGTTTAAAAGGATGGATGAGTTAGTTAAAAATGAACTGGACCACGGAATCCCTAGAAACTATGAGTATCCAAAGAAGAATCTGAATTTTTGTCTTCATGCTTCCAAGGCCAACATTCCATATGGTGGTCATTTTTAATGTTATAGATCAAAATCTTTAATCAGCAGGTGGCAAATTTTCATTAAGCAGATTGTTAAATTAATGACTTTTTTCTACAAGGGGAGGGAATTGTGTTTGGCTCTGTGATGAGGTTGAAGAGTTTAGTAGTTGTCTGGTCAAAAATTTCTTCTTCCTCTAATGATAAATTGATTGAAGGTAACAGATCTTTAAGACCATCAGTCATTCACATTTTATTTTGAATACTTTAAGCAAATTATTGAATTGCTTTTTTTTTTAATTTTTTTTTTATTTTAAACCCTTAACTTCTGTGTATTGACTTATAGGTGGAAGAGTGGTAAGGGTAGGCAATGGGGGTCAAGTGACTTGCCCAGGGTCACACGGCTGGGAAGTGTCTGAGGTCAGATTTGAACCTAGGACCTCCCGTCTCTAGGCCTGGCTCTCAATCCACTGAGCTACCCAGCTGCCCCTGAATTGCTTTTATTGAACGTGTAAGGTACCTGCTAAGTAGACCAGGAGATTAGCTTGAAAATTAGCGCTCCTGATGAACGTAAAATGGAGAAAATGAAGTTTCCATGCAGCGAGACAAGAGGTGACAACTTCCTTTTGGCAATTGTTGAATCCATTGCACTCCAAGTAAACCAGAAGTGTTCAGGGAAGTGTGATCATTTGGGAGCTGCTACTACAACCCCCTCACAGCAGCTGAATGAGAGGTTTTCTTTCACAATTGGAGTTGCCTCCTGGGCTTGCAATCTCCTCCACCTAACCCCTGTCTCTTTTAGACACTTAATCTGAAGTGATATGTAGAAATATTCAAGTGTTTCTTCCTCTGAACAGCTAGGCATTAGGGATGTGAGTGAGAGAAAAAATAACAACTGCCAGCAATCTAAAACTGAGGGTATATTAGCACAAAGAGCTCTCATCCATTCTCCAAATTTTGGGCTGTAAGCAAGGTAACACTATGTGCTGAACTGCAGGGTCACATGGCATTTAGGATGGTGATGGGGACAGGACACAAGTACAAGCTGACTGGATCAAAAAAAAAAAGCTTGTAGCAATGACATCTTGCATAATGAACAAATCATAGAAACAATTAACAAGCAGGTTAGAAAAAAATAGCAATAAGACAACGTACCACAACTTTGGGGATGCACTTAAAGCAGCGAATCTTCAAATGAAAATTTGTTTCTCTAAAAGTATCCATCAGAAAGTGGAAAAAGAGAGGGTTAGTGAACTGAGTACCAATTAAAAACTCAGCCTTCAAATTAACAAAGGTAAAATTGGTACAAAAAAGAGAATTAAAAGAGAAAAATGTAAAATGGAAAGAAAAATCTATAGAAATGATAAAATTAAAATCTTTTTTGACAAGTTAAAAAAACTGAGTCAGTGGTATCACTACAAAGTATCTACCTCAAAGAGATAGAAGAAAGAGGATAAAGATCCATAGAGAGGAAAATATTATAGTAGGTTTTTTGTGTTGGCAAAGAATTTGACTTAAGGACATTTCCATCATTTGAGAGACGACTGAACAAATTATAGCATGTAGATGCAATGTAATACTTTCTGTTTTAAGAAATGATTAAAAAAAATAAGATTCCAGAGAAATCTGGGAAGATTTCTATAAAAAGTGGGGTCAACAGAACTAGCAGAACAATGTATACAATAAGATCAACACTGTAAAGAAAAACAACTTTGGAACACTGAATCATTAGTATCAATGCAATGACCATATCCAATTTAAGGGACTCATGATGCAATAGGCCACTTAACTACTAACAGAGAGGTAATGGACAAAAGGTGAGGATCAATACACTTTTTTTAACATGGCTAATGCAGGAAACTTCTTTTATGAAATGTGTTTGCTATGAGGGTTTTCCTTTTTATTTTTCAATGGGGATAGTATTATGGAAAGGAGAGGAAGGGTTTATCTAAATAGGACACATTTTAATTAAATAAAGTACAAGGATAAAAATCAGTACATTTTAAGTAGTGGAAGAATTAACACCTACGACAATGAAAATGAAAAATGATGTCTTTTAAATATTGCCTTTTTAGGAGTCAGCTAGGTAGCTCAGGGGATTGAGAGCCAGGCCTAGAGATGGGAGATACTGGGTTCAAAACTGGCCTCAGACACTTCCTAACTGTGTGACTCTGGGCAAGTCATTTAACCCACATTTCCTAGCCTTTACCATTCTTCTGCTTCAGAATCAATATTGATTCTAAGACAGAAGGTAAGAGTTTTTTTTTTAATTGCCTCTTTATGTCCATTCATTTTCTCATTAAAAACCCCTTAAAATTAATATATTTTTATCTTGCCTAATGCAAGAAAAGAGATGAAATTCAAGGTTCCACTAAAAAATGTTCATGAATTCACATCAGAGGGAAAACAAAAAAAAAGTTATTATAACCTAAAAATAAATAATTACATGGTAACATAACTGAAAATTTACAATACAATTTTTTACCTACAAAAATATAAAGTACTCAAGTTAGTGGAATTTAAAAAAAGATATTGTAAGCAACCTAATATCAGAGAATGAACAGAATAAGACATAAAAGTACTATCAAAGTGTGCCATATATGTAGAGAACCTAACCCTGATGCATTCAAAGTTAATTTTACCATTTAAAGATCAATTAATACTTATGATCTTACAAATTGTATATTGATTGAAGAAGAAAATTATAAAACTCTCATTATGGGACAGAAATTATTGTAAACTAACCCAGAGAGGGATAAAGCAGAGAAAATAAACCATAAACTGATATCTCTAGCTAATATTGGTAAAAAAAATAATTAAATACAATTTTAATAGAAAAACTAACAATGTATCTCCCAAATTTTTTACTATGACTGATTTGGATTTGTAGCAAGAATCATTCAACATTAGTAAAGCATTTAATGTAATTTAATGTAAATAAATGTAAAATTTAATGTAAAGTAAAAATAAAAACCAACTAAAAGCACATAATTATTCTTATGTTTGTAGAAAAGATCTTTGATAAAATATGGCATTCAGTTTGACTGAAAACTCTAAAAAGCATAAGCATAATAGAACTGTTTTTAATATACACATTGTCTAAAGCCAAAAGTTAGTATTACTACTAGGCAGGTGGGTAGTTCTGTGGATAGAGTACTAAGTCTGGAGTCAGGAAGACTGAACCCTTGAAACTTACTAGCCCTGGCCCTGGGAAAGTCACAAAATACTTTTTTTTGTTTTGTTTTGTTTTTTGCCTCTATTCCCTATTTGTAAAATGGGGATAATGACAGTGCCAAACCTGGAATCAGAAAGACCCGAGTTCAAATATGATCTCAGACAATAGTTATGTGACCCTGGGGAAGTAATTTAACCATATCTGTCTCAGTTTTCTCATCTGTGAAATTAACTGGAAAAAGAAATGTCAAATCACCCCAGTATCTTAAAAAAAAAAAAAAAACAACAACTAACCAAAGACCTCAAATGAGACAACAAAGAGTTGAAATGACTGAACAAAACCTCTCAGGTTATAAAGAACAAATGATATCATAATTTTAAAATCTTAGCACTGTGCCTAAAACCTACTAGGTGCTATATAAATGTTATTGGTGTTTTGTAGTTCATTCTATTCAGAAGTAATTGAAGATTTCCTAGGATATATAGAGAGAAAATGAGGATGATTTTTCTTCCCAATATCATTTCACATAGTTTTTGAATAATTATTTTAACAAGATAGGGAAAAACATATTTGTAAATATTATTTAACATGTAATGTAATTAGCCCAATTTGTAGGTGATATGATAACTTAGAAAACTCTGAAGAATCAGCAAAGAAACTAAATGAGAAATGTAATAGCTTCAGTAAAGTATCATGATACAAACTAAAACAACAAAAATCATCACCATTTGTATCTAATTAATAAAGACTAGCAAGAGATAACATTAAGAGAGTTTCGATTTAAAATAACTACATAATTAAGAAAATGTCTGCAAGTCAATTTTCTAAGGTAGACTAAAGTGATTCTAAATAATGTGACATTTTTATATCTTTTTATAAATAAAGGAGTGCCTAATTGAAAAGCTCTTTATTGTTCAAGGTTGAGGTATATTAACATAATAAAAATAAATGTACTATCTAAAGAAACTTACAGGTTTAGTGTTATGGAAATCAAACTGACAAGAGGATATGTTATAGAACTAGATGAAGTCAACTATTTAGGTGGAGAAGCAAAAGGTCTAGATTTAAAGAAAAATAGAGGCAGGGCATGGGGGTGGAAGAGAAAGTATGAAGGAGATAACAGAATTTCCAGTCCTCAAACTCTTTGATAATATAGTAATTATCAAAACAGTTTCTTACTAATTGAAAGAACAAAAATCAGTGGAACAGACTAGATGGGTTAAGAATCAGGCACAAGTGAATTCAGTATCTTAGTAAACTCAAGGATATAAACTACTTGGGGAAAACTCCCTCCTTCATAAGAACCACTGAGAAATTTAAGAAAATGTTTGTTTTTTTTAATAGGTTTAAAGCAGCATCTTGTGCCTATGCTTCAATAGTTTCCAAATCTTTGACCAAAATATAGAGTCATATCATTAAAAAAAAAAAGAAAGAAAAATGAGAAGGAATGAATGGCATTTTTGCAAAAATGCCTAAAAAAAGAATTCTAATGAAAAGGAGAGAACAATAAAAAGAGAGAAAACACAAAATGTAATTACATGAAAAGCAGAAGTTTTTATACATACCAAAACTAGCTATTTGTGGGAAGAAATTTGCATGAAATATTTCTGGTGATGGTCAAATATTTTGTATGTGTACATAGAATGAATATAAATATATGAGCCTTTCTGTAATAGATCAGTGGTTCAAAATATGTGAACAAAGTGCTTATGAAAGAATTTCAAACTTAACACATGAACAATTATTCTAAATCACTAATCATAACCACAACAAGAATTAAAACAACTCAGATTTTACCATTCTTCCAGCAAATTGGAAAATGGAAAGGGTGAAGAAAAGAAAAATTGCCAGTGTTGGAGGGGCTCTGGGAAATTGTTAGACTCACACACTGTTGGTAGAGCTGGGAATGAGTCTAGACTATCTTGAAAATGATTTGGAATTTTTAAAAAGAAAAATAAATGAAATATTGTTTTAAATTTCTAAGTAGTATGAGATCAAAGAAAGAGGCATTCAACTTATCCCTAAATAATAATACTTTTTTTCTAATAAGAGGAAACTGAAAAGAGAAGTTGGTATCCATCAATTTAATCAATAAACATTTATTGCATATTGGCACTAAACCTAAGCCTTATTCTAAATCCTTTAATCTAATGCTGCCAAAATGATTGTTCTAAATTGTAGATCTGAACATGTCATCCATGTATTTATTATATCCCACTAGGTCCCCTTCCTAACATTCTACTTTTTTTTTTTTAACTTTACTCCCTTCTACTCATTCTATGATTCAAGCCTGCTGGTCTGTTTGCTATTCTTAAAAGATGACACTCCATCCTCTTCTCAGTGCTATTTCATTAGTCATCCTCCATGCCTGGAAGGCTTTCCTTTCTTACCTCTTCCTCTTAGGATACCTGGCTTCCTTCAAGATTCAGCTCATATACCACCTCCTCTTTATGAGACTTTCCTAGTTTATCCAGCTCCTATTTTCTCCCTCTCTAATGTTACCTTTATATAGTGGGTTTTTTTCTGTACTTATCTTATATGAGCCTCAATATTTACATGTCATCTCCCCATTTAGAGTGTGATGTCTTTGAGTACAAGGGCTATTTTTGCCTTTTTCTGTTTTGCCTTTCTCATATAAACAAAACCTGATAAATGCCTGTGGATAAATGGGTTGATCTTATATCTTTGAGGGTGATGCCATGGGGAATAACTACTACTTTAGACCCTATGTCTCTAGGCACTATAGTGTAAAACAAAATATGAAACTTGATGGGCTATGGGTTTTATCCAGCATGATAAGGCTATATGTTGTAAAGAAGGAGTCCCTAGCTTTTCCTTTAGTTCTCTAAAGTCTTCTTATCATTGACAGGGCTATGTAGCAAATTAGGACACTGTATAATGTTATTAGGGGGAATTGTTGATGATGAGAGTAGCATGACAATCATGTGTGATCTATACTCACCATGATTGACCTGTAAGAGGTATTCTCTATGGGACTGTCCAGTTCTTTCACTGATTTCACAAATATTTCTCCATCACAGTTTAATCTATAAATGTAGGAATCTGTATGTTTTCAAGCAGAAACTAAGTAACCCTCTTTAAAAGGAAGGTTTAGGTACTTTAGCCCTGATCTATTTTTTATTTAAGACTGGTCCTGAATCACTAGCGGATAAGGATAACACAGCATTCTATTATGTTTGTTTCCAAAGTGTTTGGGTCCTGTTATAAATGATCTGGAGAAGTCAGTGTTCAACATGATGTTTAGGGAATTCATACTTATTTGATTATTCATTCCTGCCTAGTATTCATTCTGCCTGTCTGATCTCTTCATACTGTGAAAAGTCCTAATGACTTCTGGTAAATTTTCTCATTTTTTGTTGTTTTGGTGTTTTTTTAAGGGTCCAAATGTTTATTATAATCCCTTGGGAAGTTAAAAACTGAAATGTGTTTCTGTGACAATTTTCCCTTCCATATTGTACAGACATTTGCTTGTTATGATTGGGTTACTGGGGTTGATTTGAATTTTTTTAAAAAAAAGATAAGTGCACTGAAGCATGTGCTTTGTAAAGGAAAGCATATCGATTGAATTACATGAAGAGGGGACCATAGAATAATGCTGCCTATGAAATACAAAACCCAGGAGAAGTCAGATTAGAGGTCTAGCAGTGACCCTGGATACTTTCCACTTAATATGCCAATGGTTTTTATCTGGCTTTCATAAGAAAGGGGCATAATATTAGAGGACTCAATTATGACCTTTTTGTTTTGAAATCATCTTTTCCAGCATGCTGGGACCAGCAGTGACCTTCAAAGTGAGCTCCGGTTTCCAAAACATGACAACTGCAGAAGTTGCAAAGGCAACAGGTAAGGCCTTTTGCTGCACATACAAAACACACATGCACTAATGGAGAGAGTGGTGAGCCATAAAAAGAGGTCCTACAGAAATGGCACACTTTCCTTGGGCAGATTGACATTTAATGAAGGAGACAGTTGAAGGGTTAGTGGCACTGAGGGCAAATTGAAGTGTAACATCCCTGAGTCAATTAAAACTGCCTGAGAGTTCATTGTTTGCAGAAGGACTGGATTAAACAGAGAAATGTGGACATGGCGTTAGATAGAAGAGAAAAGACCACAGAGCTGTTCTGTCTGAGAGAAAAAGACAAGCTTTTTAAAAGCAAGGATTTGGCATCCTTGGTAACCCTGGTGTTAAAGAATGAATGTGGACTTATGTTGAGGCTGTTTGTTCTGGACGAGACAAGAAGAAAGAGCAGCTTTCTTTTATCCATCTATTATATAGGCATGTTCTATGATCTGGAAGACTTAAGATAAACACAGTCAATATCCCTAAGTAAATGGGTTCACTGTATGGACCACAGAGAGTGGTCTACTTAACTGCGGAGTCCTATTTGCTCTTTGATGTGACTTGGGTTTGCCTTAGTTATATAGTTAGGGTCTCCATTGAAGATATGGGCATATTACTATTAGTGGAATTTTTAGGGAATAGCGTTTTGGGGCTAATTTGAGTTCCAGATTAATTTTTATCTAAGCATGCCTTTTTGTTTCAACTCTCATTGTTAGAAACTTTACAAAATGTATTCTTTCTCTTTCTTGCCTTATGTTGTTTAAATAACTGAATGTTAGATGACTGGAGTCCATTCAAAGGCTTGGATCATTGGAATTTCACAAGAGGTGTGCCTAGCATAAAATTCTGGGCACCACATAAAGCTGAATCTCTCAGATAAATTTATTTCATTGTTCTTTATTTATTCCTTCAAAACAACAGAGGATAGCAGGCGAGTAGTATTAAATGAGGATTCTATTTCCTTGGGTCCTGGCTAATGAAGGTCTTGACCAATTTTCACAGTAAAATTTTGAGGTGAGACAGCCAAATTCAGTTAACAAATATAACCTAATATCATAAAGACCCTTTACAAATGGCTAAAACATTGGTCTAAGGTACCCTGAAGGCCACTGGATTTTAATTTTTTTTAATAGTCCCTTTGTGCTCTTAGGAAATCCCATCTTCTGATCACAATGATTTTTTTTTAGGCAGAAGGTGATGATTGGGGAAATTTCTGCTGGTAAGAGAATTCTTACACCTTTCTTCCCCTTACTCAAATAATTTGATTACTACTATTCAAGTTGGAATTTTAGCCATCATTCTCTCCCTTAAGAAAGCTAGCACTGCTAAGGTTTTGAGTTGTGTGAGTAAGGGCAAGTGTAATATGGCCTCGTTTCAACTTTGTTTCATCATTTTGCATTTGTGTCTGACTCTTCCTGGCCCCTTTAGAGGTTTTCTTGGCAAAGATACTAGAGTGGTTTGCCATTGCCTTCTCCAGGTGGTATCACCTATGAAATGTTAAAGCAGCCTACCTTATAAGAAGGAAATAAACCACTCATGAAATATCTGTGTCTTCTGAAAGGAGTTCTCCATTGACTGCTTGTGTTTGTTACCTTTAAGTCCTGCTAGTCTGCATCCTTTCCTTTTCCTTCATCTATCATACAACTTTATCACCTTCAATCATTGTCGGTGAATTATCTGTTGTTGCTGTTGTTTTTATGATGAACAGAACTAGTTAGCAATCTGTTTATTTCAGAAATGCATTCACAATCACTCAAAAGGAACAATCCATCAGAGTACTGGGAATTTAGCTTTGGATTCCATTTCCACAAATCCCCAAAGGTGTGTAGTGTAGTACATAGAACCCTCTGTCTGAAGTGAAAAAAACCTGAATTCAAATGCAGTCTCAAATACTTACCAGCTGTATGGTCCTGGGCAAGTCACTTAATCTCTCTTTGCCTCAACTCTAAAATGGGAATAATAATAACACCTTCTTCTCAAGGTTATTATGAGGACTGAATGAGATCATATATCTATAAAACATTACACAGTGCCTAGCACCAAGTAGCCATATTATAAGTACTTATTGTCTTCCCCTTCTCTCCATCTCTCTCACTACAACTTAGTCAAGCATGGTATACAATGTCTCTCTCCCCTCTTATGATTCTTAACCAATTATCGATGACTTTTTTATAAGGTTTATTTCATTGTAGTAATTTAAGGAGGACTATTGAGATAATAGAACAAAGAAACAATACTATCAAACATGTGTGATGTTTAGGTCTCATATCAATAGTTTTCTAAATATTATCAGTGTTAATCCATTAATATTCAGCAATATCACCAATATGTGTTTAGTTTTATTTAGTTTTTTTTATTTGTTAGTATCATAAATATAAATACACTTATATGTTAAGAAATAGAACTTATTAATTTATTCTTTAAATCAAGAAATTTAATGTTTTTAACATTGTAAGCATTTTAATATAATTTTTGTTAAATATAATAAAATAACATAAAATAACATAAACACAAAGGTTCTTTGGGTTATATAGTAATAAATTACAACAAGCCCACAGTCCCATTTTTGGAATGATACTACTATTTTCCCAGATAGTCATTTTTTATTCTTCCTTCTCCCTCTCTCTCATCTTAGGATTAACCAAGTCCTATTAGTTCTATCCCTACAACATCTCTTACATCAGTTCTCTTCTGCCCATTCATATTATTATCATCCCAGTTCAGGAGGACCCCAATCATAAGGGCTTCCAAATCAGTCTCATCACCTCCAGTCTAAGACCTTTCCACTCTATTCTGTCCAGAGATGTCAGTGTAATCTTGTTGTTGTTCAATCATTTTCAGTCCTATTTGGGATTTTCCTGGCAAAGACACTGCAGTGGCTTGCCATTTCCTTTTCCAATTCATTTTACAGATGAGGTAACTGAAGAACCCAGGATTAACTTTATGGTCTGCCTGGGATTACACAGCTACTAACTGTCCAAGCCCATATTTGGGTCAGGAAGAGGAGTCTTTTTGACTCTTAAGATCAGTGTCCTATCTACTAGACCACCTAGTGACACCAGTAAAATCTTGGAATCAGAGATTTATTGATGGAAGGAATCTGTGTGAAAACTTCCTCTACCCATCCAGATGAGCTCCTGCTCTTCAGTTTTCGACTGAGAGTCACCTGGGGCACTGATTAAGTGAGTTGCCCAGAGTCAGATAGACAGTATATTTCAGAGGCAAGACTTGAACATAGATCTCCTATGCCATGCTCTTGCTATCTCTTGTTTTATCATGAAGGAATTGACGATCTAAGAAAAGAGCCTAAGACCACAGAAATAATGAAAGGGTAGAGCTAGCATTTGAACCCTAGTGTTTAAACTTCAAATTCACCATTGCTATTGCTTCTTCATAGTGTCTCATTTTCTTATACATGGTCTGTTTATATTTTCCCCCTCCTCAAAAACCTTCAATATTTTCCTATTATCTTCAAGAGAAAATACAAAACTTTCCATGATTTGGCCATAATCTACCTTTCCTAACATCTATATTATTATTTATCAAGTCCTCTATATTCCAGGCAAATGACTAATAATAATAACAACATTTACTATGTACCAGGCACTGTGCTAAGTGCTTTACAAATATTATTTCAGTTGATCCTGACAACAACTGTTAATCAATTCTTATACTTAATATTCCACCTCTGCTATTCACCCATATCCTACTTTATGCCTGGAATATAATCCTTCCTCATTGTCATCTTTCATAATTTTTATTTTCTTTCAAGGATCAGTTCAGATACCATCTTCTCAGTGAAGTCTTCCTTTAATCCCCTCAGCTGATCTCTCCCTTTTCAGTTTTCCTAAGTCTTTAATATAGGGCTAAATCTCTACTTTGCACAAATTTCACTTGAAATTTATGTATCTGTGTATATTCTGTGTCCTCCCACCCCCATCTCCATGAAGGATGGGGGCTTTTAAAAAAATAATTGTATCCCAGTATCTTTCACAGTGCCCTGCACATAGTTGATCTTTACTAAATGCTTGTTGAATTAAAGGATTTAGTCTTCTAACTATAAAGATAGAATACTATCTTACTAGGCCAGTACAGCATCTCTTTGGGGACAGTTTTTGACAACATGAAAGAAAACAATGTGCCTTTCATTAAATGGTGGGTTATCCCAATGGGAGGCAGACTTCATCACTCTGTTGGTAAGGAAGTAAATTAAGCTAGAAAGAACTGTTATTTTGAGCCACAGAAGTCCAGGTAAAGCTTGAGGTAGAGTAGCTGCACCTTATTCGTTGTGTAGTTTATCAGCAAGACAGACACACTTTAAGATGGTGGTATTGTCCATAAATGTTATCTGGGTTATTTAAAAAATTAATAGACCCTTATATAGAAATTACTTCTGAGATTATGCTTTTCCCGTATGTTTAAGCTGTCTTAAATCCTCCTAAAATGTTTACAGTTGGATCACCCCAAGGGGCTTAATGGGCCCTATGCTGGGGATATCTTTTGTTACTGGTAATGAAGGGAGACTGGTACTCCAGCTATGGCATTAAAAGTGCATTTTTTTTTGCTAATTTCATACAAAATGGCATAAAACTTCTAAGACTAACCATATGTTTAATACCATATAAACTCTCTTCAAATATCATTTAGTACTTATCTCAAATGACAAATGTGGTATTTTATTATGAAGCAGAATCTCTTAGTAATAGCAGACAATACTTGTCAGGACATTCTGCCTAATTTATGACCTTGGGTTTGAGTATAAGGTATTAGAGAATATTAAAGAATAAGTGGATATTGCTTAATAGCACAAAGAAGCATTTACTGTATTGCATATGCATTTAGTGTTAATGCCAGAGATAGCTTTTAATCTTTGCTGTCAAGGCATCTAGTCACATTGAACAGAACTGTAATTGATATATTTGGGACTTCCTTTTCATTTTAATGTTATTTTAAGATACAAATAGCAAACTCTGATCATTCCTCTTTTCTGTGTAAATGCTGTTGACCATATTTTAGAAATATATGCAATCCCCCTCCATCCTATTATATAATACACACTATATGTATATAATATGTATTCAAAATTTCATGTTAGGTTACCTGTAATGGCAGCTAGGTGTCTCATTGGATAGAATGCTGGACTTGGAGTCAGAAAGACTCGCGTGAAAATGCAGCCTTACACACATATTAGCTGTGACTCTGTACAGGTCTCTTAACCACTGTCTATAGCTCTGTTTCCTCAGCTATAAAATAATACGTAACTCCTAGGGTTGATGTGAGGATCAATTAATATTTGTAAGATATTTAACCCAGAACCTAAAACACTTAATAAATGCTTGTTCTCTCCCCACCACTTTCTTCTTTGTAATGCAAATAGTTGTCTCTTTTTCCCAGTCCCCAACCCTAAAACAATCATATTCCCTCAAATCTTGCTGCTTTTCTCTCCTAAAATCAGACTGAATATGGAACTTGTGATCCATGTCTACATTTCCAGCACTTAGCATCTATTTGGTGATTTCCTTGGTTCATTTGCTAACTGTTTAGCAGCTGATTGAACCCATCCTTATTCATTGTCTCTCCGTCTTTGATCTTAGTGATTGTTTTGATCTTTGATCACTTGGCCCTTTTCCAATATAGGGCCTCTTACACTTGGCTGTTTTGATTGTCATTTTCTTCTCTGGTTTGCTACTCTTCTCTTTTGTTCAGGAAGATGGTCACACCCATCATAAGGAATGGGCCTTCCCAAGTAGAAGATGTAGAAGGCAGCTTTTCATGGGCTTTTTCATCTATTCAGATGGATTGTAACCCAGCTAATTTCATCTCTAAATTTCTCCCTTTTGACTTTCCTAGTACTAGCGAGAGTGTGTAAGAGGAGAACATCAGCTCCATTTGTCAGAAAGTTCTCTCTTCTCTTCAGATTTCTTATATATGCAGAGAACCATTATCTAGATAGCTCCCAGAGGCCTACTCCTTACTTTGCCCTTCTGGCTTTGAAGTTTTGCCCATTTAAGTGGAAAGTAGTGTAACAATGTGAGAAGAAAGACATTATTAGCTTTGTCTTGTAATGGTTGCCCTCTTCCCACTCTCACCCTGTTAGATGCCAAAGAACCCTAAACATGTGATTTAGGCACTTAGGATAACTTCCAGAAATAATTATAGGCTCAAAAAAGGAAACTTAGTCCAATGCCTTCATTTTATTAATGAGGAATTTAAAACCAAGAGTTGTAAAATGACTGATAAGGGGAGGAAATGTCTTTATATAGCAACACTGTGAGATTGAGGCTATTATTCCATTTTGTTGTTGCTGTTCAGTCGTATCTGACTCTTTGTGACCTCCTTTAGGATTTTCTTGACAAATATACTGGAATGGTTTGCCATTCCTTTCTATCGTTCATTTTATAGATAAGGAAACTTGAGGCAAACAGGGTTAAGTGAGTTGTCCAAAGTCACAAAGCTAATAAGTATCTGAGGCCATATTTGAATTCAGGAAGATGAGTCTTTCTGACTTCAGGCTAGGTGTCCTAACAACTTCACCACCCAGCTGCCCATCTCCATTTCACAGAAACTGAGACAAATCGAGGATAAGTGATAGTTCTATGGATCACATAGATAGTAAAAGTCTCAGGCTGAATTTGAACTCAAATTTTCTTGATTCCAAGTACCATGCCATATGGACTGCATCACAAAGTTGCCTGTATATGACTTACTATGATAATAATAGCAGAGTTAGCATTTGAACCCAGTTCCTTTGACTAACTCATTCCAACCAAGAATATAGAGATTGTTACTGTTTGTTGTTGGAATTCCTTTAAAACTATGGTAGGCCAGGAAAGATGTTTGTGGCCATTGGTGATAAACTCAATTTTTACCATAGTTTTCTGAGTGATTCTTGAAGTTGGATTAGAAGCATAATAGATTAGTGGTAGAACCCTACATTTGAAATAAAATAAGTTCAAATTCCCTATTAGAGACATTTAGTAACTATGTACCCCAACACATTTAACCTCTTAGTACAGAATTTTGCTTATCTATAAAAAGGGGATAATAATACCATCCCTGAGGTTGCCTGTGGCTTTCCTTTAGCTGGACTACAGAATTATCCTGCTTGTACTGCAAATTAACTCTTCATGTAACAGAGTCAATTGCTTAAAAAAACAACAGTAAAAATTGTTCATCTGTTCCAAAGATATTAAGATATTTCTTGCTCTTCACATCACACTATATACAATTTTTAAAAATTAAATTTTATTTTATTTTTATATCTTAATACAATTTTTAGTAGTTCTTTTCTGACACTTGGTGATCCACATTCTATTCCTCCCTCTCCCCCAAGGCAACAAGTAATATGATATAGGCTGAACATGTGTAAGTATAAAATACATATTTCCATTTTCAACATGTTGTGAAAAAAAGACACAATGCTTACACCAGAGAAAAATTCATAGAGGAAATCTGCATTCAGACTCCTTCAGTTTTTTTTTTCTATAGCAATAGACAGTGTTTTTCATCATGAGTCCCTTGGAGTTGTCCTGGATCCTTGCATTGCTGATAAGTTAATTCATTCACAGTTGCTCATCATACATTATTGCTGTTACTGTTGTACATAACTTTTAAGCATCTGGCTTAAGGTTGATATGAATTGATGGAGTCTCTTAGAGCTTTTGCAGTACTGTTGCTAAGTAGATGCACAAATGATGGCATCCTGAGGGCTAAAGCATTGCCTGTTTTGTTTTTTTAAAGAAACAGCTGAGACACAAATAGGAACAAGCTATTGAGTCACAGTATTGTCCATGTATGCAAGACATGGAAAACTGACCCAGGCAGATATAAATATCCATTAGGAATTCTGGACCTTTTAACAGGGAATTAGGGAAGAAAACACATGACAAGAAGCAAAGAAAGCTTTAGGGGTGGTGAGGAGGAGAGAATATAAAGAATTTGAATGAATGTGAAAGACCTGCCATAATGAAACACAGAATCCTGCATGAATGAAATTCTGCTCTCAGTGAATAGGGTGGTTATTTATTGTTACTACTATGTGTATTGTGATGGGGGGGAAGGTGGGGTTGGTGGGCTTAACAAGTGAAAGGGAACACTAAAAGGGCAATTTTAAAGGAAAAATCAATTACTTCTGTGACTCTGGCTAGTCTGAATTCTATACTGATTATTACTTCAGAAAGGATAAGACATTTTGTTATTGAACTGAACTGATTGATTATAGGTTTTAAAAGGGGAGTGCATGAAAAGCGAAACAGCCTCCACTTTGTACTTTATCAAAAGAAATGTACACACTCTGTGGAATGAGAAGTCATCCCTTTTTGAAAGCATTGGGGGTAGTTATGAGCAGAAAGTTCTTTTTGATAAGAAAATACCATATTAAAGTGGCTGCACCTTATCCTTTCTTATTCTTCAAGCCCCTTATTGATTAAAAAAAGAAAAAGAAAGAAAAAAGAAAACCACAAATCCAAAATATCAGACTTCTGAAATATGGAGAAACCCAAGCTTAGGGTTTGCCTCAAATGACGTGAACTCCCTTGCCACATTTTTCTGTAGAGGGAGGCAGTGAAGCCTGAACACATGTCGTACAAGGAGATTGTTTGAGATGTTCCATTTTTGCTTGATTTAATAACATGTCTGTAGCATCCACCTTGGGTGACAAGATGTGGTTCTTGCCACTGAAAAGCTTGCAGTCCACTTCTGGCCACAACCTGTTATCTTTTGTGGGAGGAGTGTGATTTTTCTGTATTAAAGACTAAATTAAGGGGTCTAATTAGATTCAGAATTTGATAAATTTCATTCTAAATACTTCTAAGAAAACCTTTCTTGCTTTCGGGTAGGGGTAAAAAAAAGACATATTAGACCAGAAAACCTAAGATTTATGGAGCAAGTCATTTGACCCCCATTGCCCACCCTTACCACTCTTCCACCAAGGAGCCAATACACAGAAGTTAAGGGTTTAGGAAAAAAAAGAAAAAAAGAAAAGAGGTTCTAAATCTGGGACCCATGAACATTAAAAAAATTGATAACTATTTTATTATAATTGGTTTCTTTTGTAAGATTTTACCTTTTTGTCTATATTATTCTAAAAGGCAAACTGTCAAAAGAGTCCAGGACATCCACCAAAAAAAAAAATTAAAGATCCCTGCCTAAACATGACTCAAGTAAATTACTGATAAGGAGAATTAAGAGAAGATGAAGAGATTTGTCTAAGATTAAACAGTTAATTAGTTGGAAATCTGAAATTCTACCCTCAACTTTTTTACTCCTACGCCAGTGGTTTTGTTTGTTTTGTTTTTTCACTAAGCCATACTATTTCCCTTTTACTTTCCATTAAAAAGCTTTGATATTTTGGGCTTCCAAGTATCTCCTAAGTATTGTCTATATAGATACCATGTCTATAATGTAATAGGTTCCAAACTGAATTTTAAAATGTAGAATGAATGACTATCCAGAGAAAAGACCTGTAGATACAAAGAGATCAATGTAATTGTCCCTGCCCTCAAGAAGCTTATATACTGTCATAAAATATAATATGTACACAGATAGAATAGGAACTAACCCTGTGATCCCTTTAATGTGGGTACTCTTGGATAAGTATATTTCCTCTTATAATACAAGTTAGCATCTTCTCTGCAACTTTACCCTAGCATCTTGCCCAAAACATAGAGAGCTTAAGTGATGTGCCTGGGATCATATGGCCAGTATGTATAATATAGGCAAAGTAATTTGAGGAGAAGGCACTTGCAGCTTGAGGAAGCAGGAAATGCCTCAAATAGGAGGTGGTATTAAATCACTGAGGCTGAAGATGCACAGGCTTGAATAATGTTGGAGTGTCAGGATCAAAGCATAGAATGGAATCACTGGAGAATTTAAATTCCTGATTTCACTGGGTCATATCTTTTCTACCACTTGATCCTGAATGACAGGTATTTGGCCTATTTTTAAAAATAACCAGTAGAGTAATATAGGAAAATACTTTTGTACAACCAGGTCTTACCTATCAACTCCAACTCCTCCCTAAGTCTTTGTGCTCTTTTTGTTTTTTTTTTTTTAGAAATAACTTCATTTCCCCCTAATTAAAGGTAGAAGCAAATTTTAACATTCATTTCCTCACAATGTGAATTCCAAATTCTTTCCATTCCTTTCCTCCCCTCTCCCTGAGATGGTAAACAATTTGATGGAGGTTATGCATGTGCTTTTATGCAGTACATATTTCCATATTTGTCATATTGTAGAAGAAGACACATGTAACTAAAAATTTTCTGAAAGAAAATAAAGTGAAAAATGGTACGCTTTGATTTGTATTTAGATGCCATCAGCTCTGTTTCTGATAGTAGATAACATTTTTCATCATGAGTCCTTTGGCGTCATTGTAGATCATTGCTTTCCTGACTGTAGCTAAATCATTCACAGCTGATCATTTTACATTATTGCTGTTACTATATACATTGTTCCCCTAGTTCTGCTCACTTCACTTTGCATCAGTTCATGTAGGTCTTTACAGGTTTTTCTGAAATAATTTCTTATGGCAATAGTATTCCATGAACGTCATACACCACAATTTGTCCAACTATTCCCCAATTGATGTGCATCTCCTCAGTTTCCAATTCTTTGCCACCACACAAAGAACTGCTATAATATTTTTCGCAAGTAGGTCCTTTTCTCTTTGTTTACATCTCTTTGGGCTTTATATTTGAACTCTTAAGGAATTAAGGCATTTCTTAAACTTCATATTTAATACTTTCTTGATTAGAGGTTTTACTTGCTAGGTTAGACTGTTCCTTCTTTGCTTCTCCTGTGCTATCATAATGATCATATGGCAAGGGATCCATTTAGCTATTAAGATGAGAGAGCAAGCATCCTTTCTGGCCCAGAGGTGAGATGTCTGCCTGAGGTGTTGCTATATAGCTAATATGTATTAGAACATAAATAAGAAATGAGGGGGAGGTTTTGCATGGCAAAGAGCAGCAGATGCCTAATGGCTATAGTTTCATAGATATTTGAGATCAGTAACAAGAAAAGGTAGATAGATACACCCCATTACTCCTTCCTAAACAGCCAGGTAATTACTTTTGGCATTTTGACAAGTGTTTGCTGGAGTGAAGGTCAAAGCTGTCAGCATATAAGATCTATGCTAATCTGCTCAGCTGGAGAAGATTCAGGTAGCCAATGTTTTTGTAATTAGAAGTTGTGAAAGCCAGTTTTCATCATGGCTTTACACTGAGCATAAATGAACCAATAATAGAAAGTAATTTCATTTGTCATAGTTTACAGGGTTACCTGTGTAGAGATGCATAAATAGCTTGCACTGGGAGATTAGGGAATTATGGGTAAATTAAATGTTATGGTAGATATGGAAGTAGTAATTTTCAAAGTGATGCTCCTTCATATGCCTAGATAGACAAAGGTCAACATCTACATTTGTAGCCTAATTCATGAAAAGAATTAGGAAAATTTTGCACTCAGAAATCAATGAAATTATGCAACTTATAGGATCAAAGCTGAAAGAGACTTCAGAGGTCATCTTGCTCGCCCTATTCTTACAGATGAGAAAAATCTTCAATGTACTATAAGTAACAATAAGTAACAGGTATGAGTTCTTCTAACGCCAGATCTAGGCTTATTGCTACTATGCCACATTGAAGCATGGATACAGAAGTGAAGGGAAATTAGAGGCCATCTTATCCAACTTTCTGTTTTTACTAATGAAAAACCTAAGGACCAAGGGGAAAAAAATGACTTGTTCAAAATCACAAAGATAGCAGATATCAAAGAAAAGGCAGACTACAACCCTTTTCTACCTTTATCCAAAGGTATTCCAGAGTTGCTGTACCCAGAAAGTAATTCTTCCCCTATGAGCTAACTTTATGATGATGAACATCTCTTAATGGTCATTGCTCTAGAAACAATGTTCATGGTGGACCTTTATCTGTAGCTTTCCCTACTAGAACTTGACTTTCTTTAGCAGGGTCCCTAAGCCATGGTTTCTAATCTGAGGCCTGTGAAATTGTTTATATTTTTTTAATTTTCTTGGTAACTATTTGAGTATTGATTTCCTTTGTAATCTCCAGTTGTTTTTAAAAGTCATTCTGAGAAGGGATTCATTGGCGTCACCAGACTACCAAAGGGTTCTGTGAAACAAGACAATTATGAACTCCTACTCTGTCTATGCTCATCATATATATGATGAGCCACAGAAGGCTTTTTTGTTGCCACCCTCTTTGGTGTTGTAAAAGGATATTTGTGAGAAAAAAAATAATTAAAAAAATTTAAAAGGGTATTTATGATAAGGAAACCCTCCAGAAGGGAGGTACAGCACTAGGCAAAAAGAGGTGATTATGCTGTATTGCAACTTCATGACTAAAGGTATGTATCTTTTAACAGCTGGTCTGAGCCAAGGTCTAAGAAAAATGTGGAATTATAACTCTCAGGGGAATTCTTGTAGACAATACTCTGTCTTGGTCTATTTGCTGAGTGTACTTTATGGGCATAGTTTAGTATTCTTTATAGGGGTTGTTTTTCCTCAGTACCAGTTTTTCCTCTTCATTGCTGCTTTACTACTTGGGGGCATGTTGTCAGACCAGAGATTTATATGAGTGAATTGCCATTTAGCATCAATAGCACAGGCACCGCTGAATGCCCTCTTGTTTGGTCACTGATTATGCCCTGTAGTTGTCAAGTAAAATGTTTATGTTCAAGAGTTCAAATTGAAATTATTTTTATTTTGTGATGGAAATTCAGCTGGACATTACATTGACATTAAGAAAGTTGGGTTACTGCTTTAATACTAGGAAGTCTGCCTCCTATTTCGATTTGTTATTTTCTATTCCTTTATGATATGTTGATAACCTGGTCTTTTGAAAAGAGGATGGTAATCATTTATTTTAATTCTTAATTTGTTTTAATTTGTATATATGAGGTCCTTCCATTTCCTTAATTTCCTTAACAGAAATGGAAGTTCTTTTACACTTAAATAAAGGGTAGACTCTGGAAAATCAATTCTACAGAACTCAGTGCAGTGGAATTTAAAAAGCTTACTTTGCCTGACTTTAAAATAGACAAGGTCCTATCAAGATAGCAAAACCCAACTGGTAAGACACAAAGAGCTGAAGACTTGAGAGGCTAACTCAGCTTTATTGTAACACATCCCCCACACTGATTGACCTCTTCCTCCAGCTCTTACTCTGCCTATCACTCAGCTTTTAGAATAGCAGCATCTGTGTAAAGCAAATATCCTCTAAGTTTTCCCACAAATACAAATTCCCATGGCAACTCAACAAATGAATACCAGAATGGAAAAGCAGAGTTTACTTAATTTCAATAGGTTCCCTGGTCTATTCATGTTAGACTTATATTGAGAAGCCCATTTCTTCTGGTTATCAGACCAGAATCATAAAACCATCATACCTGCTGGATCATGATTGGATTGTTCTGTTTCTCTTCTATCACTATTCTATCATTTCTATTACTGAGCTTAGAGGGTAGGAATATAGTAGGGATGACCTTATTCTTTCCATGGAATAGCTATGTCCAACTCCTTGATAGGTTAAATCTTAAGTTTATGTATGTGGGAGAAGGAGAGTAGGGTGTTATCCCAATGGACAAGCCAATTTGTTAAAAAGAGCTGAATTAAGGAGTGCAAGATGTGACTCAAGTAGGATGATGGCAATTGAATAAAATGATGTTTATTATGGGAATATGTAAGAATGAGTATAGGTTGGTAATCTTATATGAAGTTCAAGGAGTCTCCACTGAAAACCCTGGATCAGCAGCCCAAATGTCTATGTGTCACACTGGGTGCTAGACTTCAGCTTACTGGGGAATCTCCATGGATAAAAAATCAAGGGTATGCCAGCAGTTGGCAGGACTACTACTTGAAATATAAAGTGACTTAAAGATCTCAGGTCAGGTAAAAGGTTTTTGTACTCCTTAGTACCTAGACAACATAACTGGCTGCTTTTCCCCCCACTGAAGCTAGTTCTCACAGAGTGAAAGAATTTATATGCCTTGGCTTTTGACTTCCTTATTCTTTTATCACTCCCTAGCTGTCCTCATCCAAGACATCCATAAAAAATTATATATAAAAGAAAAAAATTATAGGGAAATATTGTACCTGCCTTCCTTATGTCTGTTTGGAAAGCCAAAGACTGAGAAAAGTGAACCCCTGCAAAGGAAATCATTAGAAAAGTCACATTTAAGGCAACATAGCTCTCACATAGAAGATGAACAGGATGAGAACAGGATATATGTGTTTTCAGAAAACATAGTACTGGACTTATGTATAAACCTCACAACAGTCATTTACTAGTTGTGTGTCCCTGGGCGAGTCCCTCTCTGAACCTCAATTTCCTCATCTACAAAACTGAGATAATAGTAGTACCTATATCACAGGGCTGTGGTGAAGCTCAAATGAAATAATTTATGAAAAGTGCTTTGTTAATCTCTAATGACTAAAATGATGTGATATTATTGTTATCATTGTTATTCATAGTGAGTCAGTGATATAGCTACTCTCCACAAATGGCACATAGCTGCTGAGGTGCTTTGATTCAATGGATTTGAAAAGGTCCAACTGCTACAGTCTTTACCAGTCTTTCACAATGCCTGCAACTCCCACCATTATTTTTTTAGCCCATTGGTCATTAAGAAATTTTGAACATGTTCTATGAAAAGGCAATTAAATTAAACTTTCAGCAGATATTAACCCCTAATAACACAAAATTGATTGTTGAATTATCTCATTGTCACCTTGGAAAGCATTTTTGTGGGATTTGAATATGGGATGGGCAAATTTTGATGGGGCAGGGACGAAATAAGGTTAAGGCTTATTTGAAAAAGAAGTCCAGTTGATCACAAGTGGAGGTCTGGGGGGGGGGGTGAAGAAGTAAACATGGCTTCTCAGGGCTCTTTCTTAAAATAGACTTTTTTGAGAGAAATTGACTCAAGAGAAGAGGCACAAGGTGGGCTGCATGGATGCAAGGGTAAACTCATCTTCCAGGGCCTGTCAGAATTTAGACCAAAGTTCTTAACCTCTCTCTGAATGGATTTCAGGGGATTCGTGATATTGGATAGAGAAAAAACATCTTTATTTTCTCTAACCTCTCAATGAAAGTTAGCATTTCCTTCAAATATTAAAAAAAAATTCTAAGTGTTTTCTGAGAATAGGTTTCACCAGACTGCTAAAGGGAACCATGATTCAATAAAGGTTAAAAACCTGGAAGGAAAGCAATAGATATAAAAAGGATATGAAAAGAGAAAGAGGAGAAGGTGAGAAAATGGAGATGAGTCAACAGTATAGCCTGGAGATGAACAAAGGCATCTTTCACTTGGACCTTCTGCTTAAATTTGCATTTCTGGGAGGAGCCAATCAATTTGAAGATGAAGTCTCAAGAGTGAAGGGTGCTTCCTTTTTAAAAAACCCTTACCTTCCATCTTAGGGTCAGTGCTGAGAATTGGTTCTAAGGCTGAAGAGCAGTAAGGGGTAGTCAGTGGGGGTTGTGACTTGCCCAAGGTCTCACAGTTAAGAAGTATCTGAGGCCAGATTGGAGGGTACTTTTCAGTGCAAGAAAGCATCCATAGTGGAGGAAGCTTCTGGGAGGTTTCTGTGGCAGGATCGACAAAATCCTATAGCAATGAGTAAGCAGCATAACCTAGTTAAGAACAAAGATTCATAATATAATCATATTTATATGTAGTATCCAGGACATCTCTGCTTCCTTATAGTCCCACAGAAAAAGTTATAGGCATTATGAGGGAAGTAGATGCCACTCAAAACCATAAATTACAGGCTCTACCAATGTTTTACTTTTACTAGCCAGCTGAAAGACCTAGTAATTAAAATGACATGGGATTGAATTGCACAGAAAATAAAGTGATAAGAAATCCCTTCAAACACTCATCATAAATAATCTCCCATAGATTACCACACTATCCGTAAAGGAGAATGCACAGAAAACGTACTTTCCAAGTGAGCATATGGAAAATCCCAGGTTCCAATGGAAATCATATATATGAGAAATCCATGTTCATATGCTCTGGGAACATGAATAAAGAAATATCAGGGACCATGCAACTGGGACACATAAATGAGCAAAACACAATTAGTGGATATATGTGACCAGGAATTTCTTACTTTTCCTGGTGTGGCGTTGTTAACATTCTCACCATCATACTTCTTATTTCTCTGCTGAACATCATGTCCCTCCTTTCTGATAGACATCTAACCCTTGCTGGACACAATAAGACTGTTCTCCACTAGTTTCTACATCTCTTCTGACTATTATTCTTTTGGTTTTGTGGTCACTGCTTCTCTCTGCCACCAATTTCCAGATTTCATATCTTCATATCCATCTTCTAGTCATCCCAGTTCTGCTCTGTCGGGTTTCAGTAATGAGAATGTCACTTCCTAATGCGGTGCCTAGTCACTGGGGCTGTGGACCACCACACCTAACTATAGAGTACTTAATTCTTTTCCCACACAAATCCTTGTGAAGTAGATTATAGGATCATTTATCAGAAGCTGCAACGTACCTCAAAACCTATCTAATCTAATAGTCTTATATCACAGATGAGGAAACTCAGACCCATACAGGTTAAGTGATTTGCCAAAAGTCACATACCCATAGGGAGGAAGCACCAGAGTTGGGATTCAACCCCAGGTCCTTTAACCCAGAGCATTTACTCTTTCTACCGTACCATATTTTTATTTTAGTTTTGCAGATTAGGAAATTGGGAAACAGTGGGGTAAGTGACTTCTGCAAAGAAGGAATGAGCCAGTAGATGACAGAAATAGAATTCAAACCAAAGTTTTTGGATTATGAATCCAGAGTTCTTTCCAGTGTACCACAGTTGCTTCTTGCTATTTCTACTTTTTCTTTTCCCATGGAAAGAAAAGCAATTTATTGTTTCCCAGCTATGGTTGGTACATAAAATAACTTAAGTGGATATTATATCACTAAATTTGTGATGTGATTTAACATAGTTCATAGTGTTGGTTAGGAGGATGTGGGTAGGAACTAACCAATATTTGGAATGTTTCTTTGATTTCATTACACTGGAAAGATGAATTTGATTAGAATCTTTCAGTCCTCAGAATTGTTGTTGTTTGTTCTTCCAAGTTCCAGAGTAAAACACAAGATTCTTGGACACTCTGGTTTGTGTGAAAACTTTAAAAACCATCTAGGAATAGTCTCAAAAAATAAGCTAATTTTCGTATGGGAAATCTATAAAGAAACAAGGAACAAGGGCCATGGGTGATATGCCAAAAGCACTCTGCTAGGGAAGACAGTGTTATAGAGTGTAATGAAAACAGGTTGTGATGTGCAGAGAACTGGTATTCAAATCCTGCTTTTATTTCTAAATACCTGGATGAACTTAGACAAATCATTCATCTCTGTGGACCTTAGTTTTCTCATCTGCAAAATGGGGATGCTGTACTATAGGGCATCCAGGGCACATTCCAGCAATAGCTGGAAGTCTCTTATCCTCTGATGTTCTTCTTTCCAGGTCTTAAAGATTGCCAAGGCAAATATAACCCTTCTACCCACTCCTGGCAAATGCTTTGGTTAGCCTATATATGACAAAAATTCATCCTCTTAAGTTTTAAATCTCCTTCCTCTTTTTTTGGTTCTAAGTAGAGATGGAGACCATGATCTCTCAGAGTCATGGAGTTCATCAAACCAATACATATTTATGCAGCCTCTTCTTCTGGGTCAACAGTCTCAATTTCTTTATACTTTCCTCTTTTTCTATCTTTTACTCTCTTCCATAAATTCTTCAAGCTCTTCACATTCCCTTTTAAATTGGAATGTGATATATTTTCTAATGTTAAAGGAGAGTTTTGATTGTAAGAATGAAATTACATTGCTTGGTGAGAATGATTGACCAATCATACTGTTAAATTCATAGGAGCCTCAAGTGTATTTCATATCATCCACTAAGAGTATGAAAACACAGATCATCTTGTAAGAGTGTAAGGTTGAATAGGATATTATGTCTCAATGGACCTTCTTACATATAAATATTAAATATACTCATTAATGACAAGTTGGTGGTTTGTATTATGCAAGGCAAGACCCTAAAGTTGGTGAAGATCACTTGAAGGAAACATCAGCATACAGAGTTAACACATCATCAGGCAGGCAGATAAGGAAGCAAAGTATTCTGTGTTGATACTTTAACACTGATTAAAGGTGGATTGTACAATTATACCTTTGAAATTTAAAGACAGTTTGCACTCTATCAACACCTTGTCTCATTACAATTGCAAAGTATGAAAAGGCAAACTCAGTATGAAAAATCCTGAGCAAATGCAATTAAAGAATTTTCCTTAGTAATAAGAAATAAAAAATATAGCAACCCCAAGCTTGAAACTACCACTAATAAAACTGTCATCCTCAAACCAGCCCCTATAGGAGCTTCCTAATCTTCTACTCTTCGTGAATCTGTCTGCATTTTCTGTTTAGGAGAACTCTTGTATTACTAGCTTAACTTAAAATAATGCTTCAGGCTAAGAGCTGACATTCAAATCATCTACCAGCTGGATGTAATTATTTATTTAATTTTATGGCATATATTTTTCCTATTAAGAAAGATACCACCATTCGTGACATTATTAAAATTGGAAGCCATTTTCCTTTCCAATCACATGAATTCTTCTTCATTATATGGTAGTCCATACCATAGGCAACATATACATTAGGCACCTCATCTTGTGTCAGCAATCTGTGTCTGTAGGCAAGTATTCCATGTAATTTTCCCCCCACATCATCCTCTTAGAATTGTATACTTTCTCATTATTATTGGAGAATTGCAGTAAAAAGATGCCTGGTAGTTTATAGGAAGGAATGGTAGCACAAGGCCAATAGATCTCAGAGTCATTACTGACATTTAGTAGTGTGAGAATGAAATATGGCAATGGAGAGATATACCTTGATCATAATAAACGGAGTCGATTGTCATTATATATCAAGAATGAGTGGGAATATAGGAATACATGGGTGACTAAATAACAAAGAGCATTTGGGAAAGACAAAAGGATGAAAGCAGAAGTGGTATTTATCAGTGAGTATAATTATAGACCACTAAGCCAGACAGAAGAAACTCATGATACTGTCCTTACAGAGATCACAAAATTGGCACAGGATAATACAATATAGAGTGGTATTAAGAGATATCAAGTATCTCTGGATTTGTTTAATCTTAATAAAACCTAATTTTCTTACATATATTCTTGACAAGCCATTCCAGTGATTTCACTTCACAAAAGGTAGAAGAAGCAATGAAAAGGAATGGCTACTCTGTACTTATTTCCTACCAAGAAATAAATATTAGTTAGAGAAATGGATGTAGAAAGAATCTGAAAATTAAATATTATGACAAATCAGTCAGTACTTCCTGTTCCAGCCTCTATTAAAACAAGTGAAGAACAAGGGGGAAATAATTCAGATTGCTAGAAAATGGGCAATGCCATTTTGCTATAATTGCCAAGATCTTAAGAAGCAGAGCAAATGTAGCTCAAAACAATTATAATGTAGAATAGCTTGTAAGTGTGATAGGGTAACTGTAAATACCCACTTTTTTACCAATTCCTTCTAATGTGTGGGCAATAATGTCACTTACTGTAATAAGAGTACTTGGGATAATGCCATTGATTTCAAATGCTAAGTAATTATGTCACTTTCGAGTTTGTAATGTTTAAGAAAAAAATGCTGGGCATAAATGTGTACTCTAAATTGTAGGGAGCAATAAATACTACTACTATTGTTACTACAATTTCTACTACTACTGGCTGGATACATGATGCCTTATTGATCCTTATAATAACCCAGTGAGGAAATTGTTATGGTATATGTTTATAATTATTTATCCAGCGATAAAATAATTACAGAAACTAAGGCTGAGAAAAGGTGCTTTATAAAATTCTGTTTATTTTATACATAGTTTATAAAATTCTGAGGGAGAATTTGAACTCAGGATTTCCTTCCTGACTCCATACTATAATGGGGAACAGCCAGGGAAGATAACTAAATATTATCTGTGGGTTCACAATGGGGTGTGAAGGAGACAGGAATGTCAGAAGGCAGGACCAAACAAGGTAGGGAGACCAGGTTTAACTACTAGGGAAGTATCTGTTAACAGAAATGGCAGTTAAGCCCTAACAGTCACTCTGCACCATCTAGGCAAGGGGCCATGGAACCAGCAGGCAAATGGCAAGAGTTTATAACAATTTTAATTAAGGAAACAATAGTAAAGGATGGGAATAGGGGTTTCTACACTTTCAGACTAAGGGCAAACCACAGGGCCAGGGGAGGGACTTAACTACTCTCATCTAAGACCTAAGCCAGGCAGGGCCCAGAGAATAGCAGGACTGGAGTGGGAATCCTCACAGCAGAGTCCAGAGATGCTATCAGGATGCCAGGAGCCAACTCCTCCAGAAGTGATGATCCAAAGTATCCAGGTAGGGAGAGGAACTTGCAAGCTGTCCACCAGATCACAGGCCACTTCCCTACTCAGTGCTGTCTTGCTGGATTGATGTCCTCTGCTTTCAACCTTCTCCACTCTCCAGGATCCCAGGGAATCAGGGTACAACTCCACTAGCTCTGAGGTCTCTCAGGGTCAGTTACAGCTTGTCCCAACCACCATGGAGTCTGTCTCAGAAAGCAAAGCCCCACTTCTTGCTTCTCCATTCCATGTGGAATTCTCCAGCCCTTCCTGTTAGGTCTCCTAACTAATAACTAAATAATACTCCTCACAACAATACCCAGCACTCTTAGTCTACTATGCCAATTAGCTACCTCTAAAGCTTTATAAAACACGTCTTAAAATTCAAGGAAGCAACAGGCATGATTGTATAGGATAAAATGGCCTTTAACAGTGATGGGCAAACTATACCAGCAACCCAGATGTGGCCCCCTGAAGTGTTCTATTGGACCCCATGACATTATTCCTAATCTGACGAATACAATGAGTAGGATACAATACAATGAAACTTCAAAAGAGTTGCCTTAGAAACAGACTGACGGATGAGCATTTCCTTTCCTTTGGCCCTCTCTTTAAAAAGTTTGCCCATCACTGGCCTATAAAGTTGGAAAGAATGAAAGAAGAAAGGAAGGGAGGAGGGAGCAAAGGATGGAGGGAAGAAATTATGACCATAAATTTGGTCAGTTAAAAATGTTGAAAATGATCCCAAATAGGGACAGCTATGTAGCACAGTGGAGAGAACATCAGTCCTGGAGTCAGGAGGATCTGGGTTCAAATCTGGTTTCAGATACTTCCTAGCTGTGTGATCCTGGACAAGTTGCTCAACTCCAATTGCCTAGCCCTTGCCACTCTTAGGTCTTAAAATCGATACTAAGACAGAAGATAAGTGTTTTAAAAAATAATCCTGATTGTGAAGAAAGGGTACCAGTGTGACTTCTCAAAACTCTGATGCATAATTTGCAGAGAGAAATCAAACCAACGTTGGAAAAAATAAAAAAGAAACCTCTTTAATAATACAGCATTGAATGTCAACTGCTATGGTACTCCAAATCACTTTCAAAGCTTACCTTCTACTTCTCTCCAACAAGAATGGTCTGGTGCAGTCAAACTAGCAAATTCAGAGTCTTTCCAAAATTAGATCTGTCAATAAATATTTTTAAGCACCTTCCAGGCATTTTGCTAAGGACTAAGGAAACCAAAAAAGTGTTCTTGTCTTCCAAGAGCTCCTGGTCTGATGGAGGAGGCAACATGTAAAAAGAAACTCAAAGGTGAGAGTGAGAATTGGAAGAACATCCTGTTTGGGCCTCAACCGATGTCTGGTGAAAAACTCTCACCCTCTATCTACTCTAATCAAAGGGACAAGAGGTATTGACAAGAACAGACGGGGGGGGGAGGGGAAGAAGTGATTTCATTGGGCTTTGCTTTTCCAAAACCCTAAGTACCTGACTATGTTCTTTGAAAACATCTACCTCTTCCTTCTTTGAAGCCCAACTGTAGTCTTAAACTCCTTAGAATACCTTTCCTACTAAGCCCAACAATTTGTCTTCTTCTGAGTTGCCACTGCAGTTTCTGCCTAATCCATGTGTTTTGGTGATTAGTATGTGCTAACTTGTATTCTTACTTATCTTCAAATGGATGTGTGGCCAAAGACTTGGTAATATTTTTATGTCATAGCTGATAGATTCAGGAACTTAAGTCAGGAAGACCTGAGTTCAAATTCCTCCTCAATATTTGTTAGCTGTGTAACACTGGACCAACTCCAGTTTATGTAACACTTACCTGTTCTGTGAATCAAATGAGATAAAAGCACTTTCCAATTCTTGAGATTTTCTACATATATCAACTATTATTGTTGTTATCTGAGTACATTGGCTTGCATATATCAGATAGTGCATATCCATCTTTTTATGGTGACTTTGATCTAGGGAGAAGAAACTAAGAATTTGAAAGATATTCATTTTCCCATTTTCATGAGAATGATTTACTAAAAAATAATTGGATGGGGGGCAGCTGAGTAGCTCAGTGGATTGAGAGTCAGGCCTAGAGATGGAAGGTCCTAGGTTCAAATCCCGCCTCAGACACTTCCCAGCTGTGTGACCCTGGGCAAGTCATATGACCCCCATTGCCCACCTTTACCACTCTTCCACCTATGAGCAAGAAGTTAAGGGTTTAAAAAAATAACTGGATGGGATATTAGTTCATATTTACAAGAGGAACTGTGAATATATAGGAATAATTTATTTTTTCTTGATTCTAAAATAATTTAGAAATACTCACACATACATACAGACATATTCACCTGTAATTGTTAGGAATGGACATTACTAATATGAATGGATAATATAAACACATTTATACATGGAAATATGGCATATTTTCTCTCAAACTCTAATTTGAGTTTTTACCTGTGGTACTCTGTCTTTCACTATAAGCTGTTATGAGGGGACAAAAATGAGACTCTAATGATTTTGTGAAAACTGATGGAAATCTTTTGCAAAGATGTTTTTCCTTAGATAACAGCACTAGTTAACTGCTGAGGGACTCAGTTAGGGTAAATAAACCTCTTGTCAAGGAATCAGTAATGACTTCAATTTGTCACAGAAAATTTGTCTAGGATCCCATAAATGTAAATGTTTTTGGTCAGTTTCCCAAGTATAAATTTACATCCCAAGCTTAAGTTTATTGTGAGTCATTCATTTCCTTATTTGTTTATTTGGGGGAAGGAAAAGAGAAGAACAGCTATTTTCTGAAAAGAACATGTGAGTTGTTTCAAGTCATGCCAGTTTTGAAAAAAAATAGTTAATAGTGGCAGTAATGAGTGAAATATATATATGCCAATAATTGTTCATGTATTCTAACTTAGCCTCCAAATAGCCTGGAGAGATAGATACTAAAGACATTATTGGTCCAATATTTTTTGAAGTAGAAACTGAGATTCAGAGGCTTGAAGTAGCTTGTCCATTGCACAGAAAGGGGAAATCATAAAAGGTAGATTTGAATCCAGTTCTCCCTCACTTTAAGATCAACACCCTTTGTCCTATGTATTATTACTATGACATCATGCAAGACTTTCTTGTTGAGAATTAATTTCTTTGTTTATAAAGCATGTTTTAATTGTATCTCTATTATATATTGTCTTATTAGAGGTCAGAACCAGAAAGCAAGGCCCCATACACATCAAAATATTTATAGCTACCTTTATTTACAGAGGCAAGCTCTGTAACTGAAAACAAATTAGATGGTCTTCCATTGGGGAATGGTAAGCCAATTACCCAAATGTAATAGAATGAGTGTGCTGAAATAAATCATGAATAAGAAGAATTCAGTGATTCATGGTAAGACATATATAAACTGTTGAAAAGCAAAGTAAACAGAACCAGGAAGTCATAAGATTCTTGACTGACATTTACTAATTGTCTATCTATGAGCAAGTTACTTTCTGAGTTTCAAATTCCTAATCTACAAAATGGGAATATAATAATTTTCATATAATCTACCTTATAGGTAGTTTATGCATATTAAGCCTTAAAATACTGTATAAATGAGAGAGTATTAAATTTTTCTAATTGGAAGAAAACACAAAAATAATATATTCTATCCCTTTGTTATGGATCAAGAAATATATGTCCAACAGGTTAGCTAGACTTCTAGAGTGTTACATTCTTTAGAAAACTTTCCTTGCAGTTAATTTCTGTTTCCTTTCTAGAAAATATTTACAAAAACCAAATAATCGACTAATTCCATTAAAGAATCTGGCCACGTCTAATGTTCTAGTGCAGTTTCTACTTTCCTGTATGATTTCTCATATTTTTAATAGACCCAAAGTTATTTTATCTGTAATTAAATCCATAATTTATTACTTTTTGGAGGTCCTTGTGGACTGCAACTTTATTGTTCTAAAAATGAATAATCTAAAAAACTTTTATTGTTAATTAATTATTAGATATTCATTTATTATTCATTCATTGGAAACCATTGACACAATATTAATCAGAAAGGTACCTTCCACCAGCTGTAAAATGGGGGTGTTAGGCATTTTCTAAGCCTCAAGTACAACCACCATGATCACTATTTCAAATAAATGCTTTTGCTCAAAAGCACATCAGCTTTTGAGATTTTACCTTGTACATGAAATATCTCTTCAGGAGAGTTTACTTTATAGGACATTTGGAAAGGTATCACCATTCTTTCTCCTACCATTTAAAAATATCTTTCAATATATCATACCATAAATATTTAAGTGCATACTATGCATGGAGCAGTGGTGTACAAGAGCATTGCTGAACAGGGTACAAGTATTTGAAAGGACCGTGGTCCCTGTCCTTAAGGGACTTTTCCTGGTAAAATATTCTAGATGAAACCTTTCAAGTATATTTTTAAATGCCACCACAAGCAGAAGACCTGTAATTAGAAAGATATTTTGTTTCTGTGAATCAAATAAAAGAAAGGACATTGTATATAGCTGTGATCATGCTTTAATTCTGTGCTAGCCTAGGGCAAAATTTTGGAGTAGCTGAATATTGGGTTGATCTTCTATTTCTCTCTCAATCTCCTTTTTTTATATAACAGCTGGCAGTCTTGTTCTGTCCTCCAGATATCATGAGGTCCCAACTGTAGCAACCTAATTGATTATACTCTCTTGTATCACCCTTACTTTCAACCTTTGCATCTTTCCCTTTACCTCAAATTTTGTTGCAGTGTCCTAGGGTTATACACTCAGATTTGCATCCTGGAAGAGTTGTTCAAATTAATATATAAATAGGAGAATTCTAGCTTATTCCCTTCCCCTCCCCTATGAAGTAACAGTAGTGCATTTTATTAGTGACCTTCTGAAATATAAGTTTTGTTAATGCTCCTCCCTTTTGTCCTCCAAATCAAAGAAATCATTACAGTGGCAAGAGCATTTCCCACAGAGTAGGAGAAGAAGACATTTCCTGGGAAGTTGAAAGAAATATTTTGTGGTAGGAAAGAACTTAGTCAAAGGTGGCTGCCTAGTCTGTGGATGAAGGGGTTTGGGGCTACTTCTATATCTGCTCCTAGAATCAGAGGCACAACCTAACTTAAGAATAGTTTTCAATGGAGTTATCCTTTCCCTACTGAAGTAGACATTTTGCCAGCTGCAATGGTGTACAGCGTGTGGCATCAATCTTCACTTAGAAAAGACAATGGGTGAATGATCATCAATTTTCCTTATAATCTACCTCTCCTGACCAAGAAGAAGAATTAAGAAACATTCATGCTCTCTTAGAAATCAAGAAGAAGCAACATCAAGAAAAGAAACAAAAACAACATCATTGAAATTCCAGTCTGATCAAGGCAGCATGAAATGCATATGGTGGCCCTGAGTCCAAAGACCCAGAAACAGGATGCAGCTTGTTTAACACTTCACTCACATAGCTAGTCATTCATTTTGCCACCACCAAGCCATTATGTGAATTTTGGAATATCTGCTGTTCTATTCTACACAACCTCCTGGCATTCTTCCATGAACATTTGGAGGAAATTCTTTATGTATGCTACCCATTCTTATTTTGGTGAAAATATATAACTTAATATGAATGTCTGGGCTGTCATGTGAACAACAAAAAGAAATGAATATTGAACTCCTTAAAGTTACTTCCTGGGTAGCAGACACTGTAATAAGTAGGCAAGAATGGGGTGAGACGAAAGACTGGGAGATTAGGGAAAGAATTTTTGACTCCCAGGACTTCTATAACCAGTTGCCTCTTTGAACTTAGGTAAGTCATTTAATCTCCCTTTGACTCAGTTTTCATTTTTGTAAAATGAGGCAGTTAAGTGAAACAGTAGAAATAGTGCTAGTTTGGGTGTCAGGAAGATCAGATACTTATTTGTATGACCTTGATCAAGTCCTTTAAATTCTGTGAGCCTCAATTTCCTCACTTGTAATATGAATATAATAATAATGCCCATCTCACAGGTTGCTTTGTGGAGTAATTTTTTAAAATTTCTTATACTGTCAGTATATATAATAGGTCAAGTAACAAAATCATTTTAAAGTGGATAGTATTGTAATAGGCATAAGTTTAAAAGTAGGTGTGTAAGCAGGCTAGGAAAAACCTTAGCTGGAGGTCATGGACATTCTGAATGGAATGCAGAGGAAGGAGGAAGTGGCTTGTGCCTGAGAGAGACTCCTTGGGAGTTGGGACAAAAACTGTGGCTGACCCTGGGAGATCTCAGAGCTAGGGGAGTTGTATCCACATTCCCTGGGATCCTAGAGAGTGGTGAAGGCTTACAGCAGAGGACATCAGACCTGCAGAGCAGCAGCCAGGAGGGAGCGGTTTGTGATCTGGTGGTCAGTATTGCAAACTTTCTCTCCCTACCTGGATACCTTGGATCATCTGTTCTGGTGGAGTTGACTCCTGGCATCCTGAAACCATCCCTGGATTAGCCATGAGATCCCAAGTAAAGCCATCCTCAGGTCCTTAGCTAAGCTGACCAAACCTGGCTGGAACCAGGTTAGGAGGAACTTTCCCCTTCTGACTCCAGTACTGCTTTCTTTGGACCCTGTTTTGCTTAAATCTTAGAAGAGTGAAGTTAAGTCCCTTTCCCTTGACCCTGTGGTTTGCCCTTAGTCTGTTAGTGTAGAAAAACCCTATTCCCATCCTTTACCTTAGTTTGTTCCTGATTAAAATGTGTTATTAAACTCTTGCCTTTACTTATCAGCTTCCATAGGCTCTGTCTTGTTGATGCTGGGTGACAGTTGGAGGCCAACAGCCATTTCTGTTACAGACATCCAAGCAGCCATTATAACCCAGTCTCCCTACTTGTTGGGCCCCTTCCTGTCATTCCTGTCTCCCCCACACCCACCTGGACCCATATTTACTCTTTAAGGCACCTTTCCCTGGTTTCTCCCTTAACAGTATTGAGGGCAGCTGAGTGGCTCAGTGGATTTAGAGTCAGGCCTAGATATGAGAAGTGTTAGGTTCAAATCCAGCATTAGACACTTATTATCTGTGTGACTCTGGGCAAGTCACTTGACCCCCTTTGCCTAGACCTTACCACTCTTCTACCTTGGATGGAAGGTAAGGGTTTTTAAAAAGTGTTTAATATTAAGGTTAAACCGTACTAAGTTAACACCTATAAAGTAATTTGTAAATCTTAAAATGCTATATAAATATTATTTATTAAAAATGACACAATGAGCAGATAGGATTAAAAGATTTCTAAGGCCTTTTCTAGTTTTAGCCATCAAATCTATAAATGGACTCATATTTTAACAGCGACACACACATTTTAACAGAAATACACATACAAATACCTTTGTGATGGTGCTTCTCCACCTCTACTTCCTTTTCATTCAGTTTGATGAAAAGCTAATGTTGGATATATTATTTTTCCTTCCTTCCTGCTCTAGATTTGTCATCAGATTCTCAAATTTTACCTGTTATTCTGAGCCTTATCTTTGGAACCTTTTTCTGAAGAAATTCCGAATTTATTTCAGATTTGGATTATATTAGCTTCCTGAGTGCCCATTTAAGGAATCTAGCAGTGGAAAAATCTTGATAAAGACCATCTATGGAATAGGTTCTGCTGATGGCAGCCTTGTCCGGTCATTTTAGGGAAGTATGAAGCCATAATGTATTATTTAGTAAAAGAATAGAAGCAAGAGATGAATCATTCGAAAAAATAAGATGTTGCAAGAGCAACTAGCACTAGATATTAAGTGAGCCAGAGTCAGAGGCAGGAGTCATGACTAAAATACTTCTCAGAAGAAATAGTTGGTGATGAGGCAAGGAGAAAGCAGAATAACACGACTCCAGATAAATGAAAGGTTTAAGAAAATTGGTGTCCAAACAGGTTTGAGATTGTACAAAGAGTCTTTTACACATCTGCCCACTAAGGAATTGGTGTGAGCCATAATGGAAGATAACCCTGCCATTATTGAGAGAGTTTATTCTCTGAATAAACTTCAGCACTGGATAGCTCCCAGACACAGGTAAAGTGTTTCATATTGAAAACAACTGAGAGAAGTGGGAAAGAGAAAAGGAACACAAATTTGAAAAGATGGTTTCATAACAGCTCCAGCCATTATACATAATTATAATGTGCTAGATGTCAACATTCTCAGACCTGCTGGGCCATTGAACTATCTTGACAGGAAGTTGGAATGGAAACTTTTTAAACATATTATCAACTTGAGTTTGAAATGAACAGGAGGTAGATTATGACTCTCTGTGTGTATGTGTATGTATGCATATGCATTTATCATTTGTCGTGGAAAATGTAAAATTAACTCCATGTTTTCTTTTTCAAACCAAAAAGGAACTATTGTACTGGTTTTAGTGGACTTGGGCTTTACAGCCTAAAGCTGGTATGCATGGACATTCGTAGCATTGCTGTCAAATTGAGATATCTTCTATTAATGGACTACTGGCAGAATAGACCCTGGAAATATAGGTCATGAGAAAAATGTATTGGATAAAACTGTTTATGAATGGACTTGTTACTTGCCTGATGATGGCACTTTAAAATTAATGGCACCTGTGCAAAGCAATCAACTCAGAAAGCTTTCCTGAAACCTTCTCTGGGTATATCTTAGGAATGACCTTTTAAATATTTTTGAGGAAATGGAAATGAAATGTTACATTTGCTTACAGCAAAACCATCTCCTCAAATTATGAATTCATTTATTTGATTGAACTTTGTACATATGTTCATCCATGACCTAATTTATCAGTCAAGTCATGGTAAAGCATTCTTGGAGGAAGTTACTTATTTGGGGATTTTATTAGAAGTTCACTTTAAGTAGATATTTCTACAAACTTTTGAGACTCATGATGATTCAATTTCACAGCTTTCCTTAACTAGTTGTATCATATTAATCAAGTTTTTTAATCTCTAGTTTCATTTGCCTTTTATGTTAAACGAAGGCTCAAAGTAGATGGACTTTAAGGAAATTTACCATTTGAATAGCCTATTAGGTACATTACTAAAGTTAACTTTTCTGAACTCTGCTTACTTACATAGAGACCATAGCTCCTACAACCCCATACTTTATTTTGGAGAAAACCTGTAATTTGAAATTTCATAACTTTCATCAAACTTTGAAGAACAATATTTAGCTATTAAAAAACAATAAAAGCTAGTATTATAAAGCACTTTGAGATATTCAAAATGATTTAAACTTATTACTCATTTGATCCTGATAAAAAATCCTGGGAGGTAGATACTATTATTATTCTTATTTTATAGATAAGGGCACTGAGACTCACAAAGGTTGAGTGATTTGCTCAGGGTCACACATCTAGTAAGTGAGATAGGATTTGAACTCAGCTCATTCTGACCCCATGCCCACTGATCAGGGTCACCTAGTTGTTTCCACTATAAACATCTAAACTATTAAATTTCACATGCTCACATTTAAATTACTTTTATAATTTCAATACTAATGCTAAAAACTGAAATGTTTGTAGGACTTTAAGGTTTGCAAGGTGTTTCATATGTACTCTCTCATTAGATATTTACAATAAACCTGGGAATTGCTATCGATATTAGTTTTCCCAATTTACAGTTGAATAAACATATGCGCAGATTGGTTAAGTTACATGCTTATTAGAGTAATGCAGTATAAACGTCAGAGTTGGCTCATGGCTAATGCCAAATTACTCTTTCTATACTACACTGACACTTATTTTATTTCACTTGATTTGTATTCTTATTTTCCTCACCCCAAATTTCGGTTTTAAAATTTTATATTAGTCAATTTGAGAGATTGCTACAATTTCCTTATTAAATCATGGGAATAAAGTCATGAGTGATGGCAACAAAATTCCTATTATCTTCCTGATATATAAAAATTGACTTTATATGAATGACAACTGAGTTTCATGGTTTTAAAAATGACAATTGGTTTCCTTGACTTCTTCTGCAAAGAAAAAAAATGAGAGAGATTTAGCTTTGTTCCACAGGATACAACTAAGACATAAGAGTGAAGAATACAAGGAAGCAGTTTTTTTACTCATTATAAAGAAAAAAAACTTACTTTTTAAAATAGGCTTATCCAGGGGGCAGTCAGGTAGCTCAGTGGATTGAGAGCCAGGCCCAGAGGTGAGAGGTCCTGGGTTCAAATGTGACCTCAGATATTTCCTAGGTGTGTGACCCTGGGCACTTTAACTCTGAGCAAATCACTTAACCCTTTTTGTCTAACCCTTACCCTTCTGTCCTAGAGTTGTTGCTGATTCAGAAAATAGGAGTTTTAAAAACTAAAGTAGGCTTATCCAAAAATAAAATGGAGAATCTAGAATGAAAGTGATTTTTTTTTTTATCACTGTAGGTCTTCAAATGGAGACCAATTGCTTCACAGTTCAGGGTTGGACTAGTTGTCATCTGAGGTTTCCTTCAACTTTTGTATTCAGTGATAATAAATCAATCATAGAAATCTTCTTTGTCAACATAACTCTTAGGCAGCATTAAAAACATTTCTTATAGTTTACTACATAGTCATACCTTCAGCCATCAGATTAGTCAGTTAATGGTCAGTTATCTCTTCTTTCTGGTCATGAAGTTGAAGAGAATAGTCTTGAACATTCTGCTCCACTGTAAAGCTCTCACTTGTGAAACAATCCCAGAACCCAAAACTCTGAAATAGCAAAGAATTTTGAAAGAAAATAGCCAACTTGAACATCCTTCTAGAAGCAGACTCATATTGTATACAATTATGGTCAAAGCAACATGAGGACTCTGCAGTCTGTTGTATTCCTGAATTGAATATAGTTGATGACTTGGATTTTGGTGTTCTTGGATCATATATGCACATCAGAAATCATAAGAAAGGCAATAAATGTTATTGATGAAGTGGAGTTTGGCTATTTGGTTTTTTTAGTTCCTTTAATCCCCTCTGTGTTGCAAAAGAACATTACATTCAAATATTCCTTGGACCTGATACCTACTCTGACCTTTACTAAAATATATAAGATAAGGTGACATTGGAAAAAAAGCATATTTGTTTAGTTTCTGTTGAAATCACTATTAGAATAGTGAAATAAAACTATGTTCCTTTGCCTCTACTAGAGAAAGGTGCTTTGGCTTACTGAGAACTTGGGTTATAGGTGTAATAATAAAGAGAGCCAATAATTAATGTTATGATAGATGGGGGAGAGGGAGAAAGTCTATATAGGAGACTCTCTTCCAGCTTTCCCCTCAGGGCTGAATATGCACTTACGAGACTTTGAGGGGGTGTCACCCTGAAACTGGGTGACCTGGATGGTCTTGCTGCCCCATAGGAGTTGGGGATGAGGCTTCCCTATAAGATGAGGTATTGGGTGCCCCAATCCAATTCTGAATGAGGGTGGGGTTCAGCAAGCCTCCCCTGAAGTCAGTCAACTTCATAGTGCATGGTCTGGCTTCAAGATGGAGGCAACCAGACCAAGCTGTGATTCCCCTCCCCTCTCGACTCTCAGGCACTCTGGAATGCTATCTGACTAATGAATGGTTTTTATTAATATCAATATAGGGATTGGGAAAGGGGTGAAGGGCAGAGGGATTTGGGAGTACCTTCTTCTCTATTTCTATGGGATCCACCACTCAGGTGGGAACCTTTGGGGTTCCCACTCTTAAGCGCCTCCCTCCCCTTCTCCTTCTGTTTCTATTTCTGTCCTTTTCTGTAATTGTAAGTTAGACCAGAAAGGGTCTCTCAGCAAGGTTGGGTAATGGGAGAAGGAGCCTAAGAGATTGTTCCTAAAATGGAGTCCTAAAGCTTAGCTAACTCGATAATTGAAGTCTTCATGGGTGAGAAGTGATGGGATACCTTTGACCAGGGAATCTGAGAATCAATGTCTAAAGAAGGATCCTCAGGAAGTCCTCAGGACTGGATTCGAGCTGAGATGTTCTCCTCCTCCCTCTCTCAGTCCTCCACAGGAAGTCTTCCTCTCCTTCTCCTCCTCCTCCTTTGGAGAATTACCCAGAATTCCCTCTCTCATGTCCCAACTGTCAGTAATGGTCACCAATGGCCTTCTTCTGGCTCTTTTTGTACCATTCCCCCATCCTTACATAGGACACATTAAAAATCAGTGTAATTACACACACAATGATACACTGACAAGAGAAAGGAAAGATCAAGATAATAAATAATAGTAATAATAATAATAACTATAGCTAACATTTACATAACACTTACTTTTTAGTTAGATTCAAACTTGGATATTCCTAATTCAAGATCTAAGGCTTTATCCACTGTACTACTTGGATATAGTTATCAATATTTATATATGCATCTGTTTATATATGTATATATACAGGCATATATAGATAGATAGATATGGTGGCATAGATAACACTACACCTATATCTTTATCCATGCATATAAGAACTTTTTTCAAATGCCTTACTAAGATTTTTTATGCATCTTTTTTTTAAATACAATAATGCCTATGAAATCTTGCTTTGAAATAGGTCAATATGGCCATTTTTTGCATAGTTCATTTGTTTAACAAAATACATCCTCTAATCCAGTTTCTTAATGCTAACATATAGTTCCACTCATTTATGAACTATAGTAAATTCCACATTAATAAAACCATCTGTAATTTATTACATACCTAGTATGTATTACAGGCATTGTACTAAGGCCTGAAAGAGTGAATGAATTTCAATTTATCCCCTATTCTTATGTTGAGACGCCATGTTGATTGTTTCTGATACACTTCCTTGACATTCTCTGAATCTGTTAAGTGAATCGATATCCTAATAGCTATGGGTCATATCTTTTAATGAAAGAATGAAGTCTTGCTTATGAACAAGTTTCTTTTATAGGTTATTAAACCAGGCTTCAGAACCTTGTTGCTATGAAGAAATCACATTATTGTTTATGTGGTTTTTTGGTCAGTCATCTTTCTATTTGGACATGATCCTTGTAGACTATGAAAAACAAAGAGGAAATGATCCTGATTCATTTTGCATTGTTTTCTTACTTTCTGGTAGAATCAACTGCTTCTCTTCCATTTGCCTTTTCATACCTATTGCTTACCCATGATTCTCTGCTGAATATTCTATAAACCGAGTTTAAGGAAATATGGTCCTATACTTTAGAAACTTACCATTTATTGTACTTCTGTAGCATATAATACTTAACTTTGATAACTTGAAGTACACTTTTAATGGATGTCCTAGTCAAAAGGAGTCTGTGGTAAGATATGATATGACTACCAAAAGTGAATATAATTTTAAATTGCATCAGTAAGAAGTTTCATATTCAGAATGAACAGAATGATAGCATCCTTCCTTAACCAGTAGTATGGGCTTCTTATTCTTGTTATTCAGAGTGAAAAAGTAGGACTTTGTCACTATTAGCCAATATTATTTCATTATAATAAGAATAATACCTTATAGTTTTACAAAGCTTTAGCCATGTTTTCCCAATGTAGCAAGCGACTAGTATTTGGACTAAAAACTGAGGGGGTCAGAAGAGAAATCTTTTATACTGAATTATTCATACTAGAGAATTTTATTGTAATGACATTTTTAAAATGCACGTGCTCTTTGTCCCTTGGACCAGTAAATAAGAGTTGGATTTCTTTTTGCTATAGTGATTTTCTTGCGGTAATTATATTTGTTGAAATGGGATTTGATGTGATTTTTGCATTTGGTAGAAATACTGCAATTACAAAAGATCTTTTACGGTGATTTTGTACAAATTAGAAGGAAAAAATCACAAATCCATTCTTGGATCAAAGGAATTTAAGCAATTATTAGCAGGTATATGCTTTTTTTATTCCTAGATTTATAAAATAAGGAGTGTTCATACTTCGCCAGTTTAGAGTGTCTGAGTGGGTGTTGGTGATAGATTCAGAGAGGCCTCCAGTCCTAAGTAATAATTTCATAGAGCTTTAATGGAAGCAGAATAGTTTGCCCGTACTGAGTATTCTAGAAGCTCTCACTGGAGCTGAGAAAATAAGAGAACTGACATTGAGTTGCTAGAAGAAAACCAAGGTTATTAATTTAGGAGGAAACCTAAGGGTATTAATTCTTTAAGAGGTATAATTGGGCTCATTTTCCATCTTTGTTCCAGTTTCTAGAATTAAACATCTGTGTTACTAAAATAAGGCCATAGTGAGGTAAAACTTTAGGTTTTGTGGCCCTCGTATTTTTCTCACTCCAGGATCACATGTGTATGTAAAGTTATCTGAAAATAGAATCTGCCCTTCTAGGACAGACTTTAGGAAAGAAGCTTCCTATTTCATTTGGGGAGAAGACAGAGGGAAAAAAAGGTAGAGATTGTGAGGAGGAATGAATGAGGAGTTTTTGAAGAGTAAAAACAAACAATCATCAACTATAATCTACAATTAGTAATTAGAAAAGTCATTAAAAGGAAATTAAGATATTGTTGCTTATAAAGAGGGCTGTTAAAAATAAAAACTACAAGTTGTTTAAATTAATACCAAGTTCTGCTGAATGTAAATACCAAAATTCTGTTTTGTAGAGTTAAAAACAAAACAAAACCCTAATAATGCTGTGTCATTCTGGGCAAGTTATTTAATCCTCCTTGCCTAGGCCTAGCTGTAGCTCTTTTGTCTAGGAGCTAAAATATAGTATTGGTTCTAAGATGGAAAGTAAGGGTGTTTAAAAAAACTAATAAAGAAGAACAAAATTTAAGTAAATTTTTAAGAAATCTATAGGATAAAATATTTTATTTTTGAATTTTATATTTGTGTGGTCCAGAAACCAGAAAGATTTTATGAAAGAACTGACCTGTGGTTCATTTACTGTTTAGCTAAGTGGCTCAGTTGATATGTGGAGGAAGACCTGGTTTCAAATCTCACTTCAGACACTTCTTAGGTGTGTGCCCCTGGGCAAGTCACTTAGCCTCTTATTAACTGGCAAAAGGATTTACTGGAGAAGGAAATGGTACACCATTCCAGTATCTTTGCCAAGAAAACCCCATGGAGGATCATGGTCCACGGCTCACAAAGAATTGGACATGACTAAACAATTGAATGGCTACCAAAACTGTGTAAATATGGATGAACTATGTTAAAGTGACACAGTAGTATTTATACAGGAATATATATATATATATGTATATATATATATGCCTATGCATATATACTTATGCCCTTTTTTACAGATGATGAAATTGAGGCTCATAAAAGATATAGTTCCTTTAAATTCATGTTATATGCATTTGAAGAATTTGAATTCGGTCCCTTTCTGTCTGCAAGTTCAGAGCTCTTTCTGCTTAAACCATACTGGTTTCTGAGATACCTAATGACTCTCAGATCCCATTATGGCAGCCTTGGGAGTCCATATTTTTGAAAATCTCTAAGGAAGAAGAATCTTTGGTCAGCTTTTTCATTATTTAGCTAATGTCACCTCTCCTTCCTTGCATTTAATGATATCCCTAGCAATGCTTTAATTCTTTTCTTTTTTGATTTGCAAAGGATGGGAATAAGCTGACATACTTTACATATATTGGAAAGCTGTTATTTTTATTGATATCCTTCTGATGAACCCTATTTTAAGTAACCTGAAAAAATGAAAATATGTCTTATGAAATATTAATGGAGAGGTGGTTCTACTTTTTACAACTTTTCTTCACTTTACAAAACATCACAATTAAAGAATTCCTTCAAATGCTTTTACAGTATGTTTAAAATTGATCAATTGATAAGAATTTTATATACTTCAGATATATTCTTACCATCTATGTTTTGTTACTTTGAATTAAATAATTTAACCTCCTAATACTTCAACTTAAGTCTAGATGGAAAAAGGTTTTAATCATGTAATTGAAGTTTTCCACCCTTCTTTTGTATTGTGGATATAAGACGTCTGTCCAGTAGCTTAAGAAGAAACTGTCCAGTTCTTTTTATCTTTGCTGATTAAGTCTTTTTGCCTTCCCACATTAATTATGCAGGCCAAAGAATTCAAGAAAGTCAGTCCCACTTACAGGTGACTGACACAACACTGAGATGGAAGATTTTTGGTTAGTCAGAAGCATTTGAATGGACTTCTGGAAGCATCTACATCCTGACCTTTATTTTGTCTCATCTATAGATTGCTGTTTCTTACGTATTGCCCTTTCTGAGTTGTATTAATTTTCTCCCAGTTTCACTTTGAATATTTAGCCTCTTTAATAGCCAGAAGTTGTTACCTTGATGTCATCTGCATCTGAATTAGGGACTTGCTCTCTGAGCTGCCTGTACAGAAGGCCATTGGACTGCTCAACCACAAGAGTCGATTCCAGGTCATTCTATTAAAATCACGTTTATTGAGGTGATCTGGGATTCAAGAGGTGCTAGAATGTTAGTATTTTTTTCTCCTGAAGTCTATGAGGATTGCAATATAGCCAGAATCTTCTTAGTCATGAAGAAACTGGAAATGATGAGTTTTTTTTTTTTATGATGCCAAAGCCTAAAGTGCTTTTACCAAAGAGGCAGAATGATTTTGATGGTGAATAGCTAAACTGTTTTCTGCTTGCTTTCAGATCATTCCTAACATTATCCAAAATAACTCAGACCACATATTTTAAGAGAAAATCAGACAGTTCTTTTGTTTTTCTTTAACCTTTACTGTCTGAACTTCCTCTATGGGGCTTTTTCCCTTTCAAAAGAGGGTCAGAAACCAATGAGCAAAGTGTCGAGAAAGATCACTTATGATAAGTGGATGCTATGCATAATAAACATTAGCACATGTTTAACAAAAAAAAAATTTCCTCCAGTAGAAGTCATTCCCATATTAATTTAATCCTGCTGTCTAAGATAATACAATCTCTTTGAAGCAGTCCCCATTCTTAGTGCATAGGGACCTTTTCTGGATCAGAGGCCAAATTTCCATTACCTGATGAGCTAATCTGACGTGACAGCCTCATATGCAGATGGAGAATCTCTTGTCAATAGTTTTTCGTCAGAGACAAAGAGAGACAAATGTCTATATTCATTCTCTCACTTCATGCATGAGTAACAGTACCTTTTCTGTCTTTCTCCCTTTCTATCTTTGTTCAGGTAGTCATTGCAAATTTAAATTTAAGCCTTTGTATTTGGGAGTTAGCTTATGCATGCAAAGCTGTTTACAGAAGCCTGGCAACCTTGTCTATTTGTTTAAGTACAGTATGTATTTTGACATGTAAATTTACATGAGGCATATTTAATCAGCCACAATGATATGCTAATTGGATTCATCTGTGAACAACATAAAAAAAAACGTATTTGAAAAAAATGATGTGAACTTATTACCAGCTGGGACACTTTGTAATCAGTGTTATGTGTCATCAAAATGCACAAAAATAAAAATGCCATATATTTGTTGGCAAATGATGAAGACAATAATATTTAGCTTGTTTCCAGCTTCTTTATCTTTTTTTTTCTTATGACTATCCATCTAATAGATGGATCATTGCTCTCTAAAGCACTGATCAGAAATAAGGACTGAGTTTCAGTCTTAGATAGGGATTGCTTTTACTAGAAAAAAAAAAGCAGGGATACATTATAGCACTAAGTCATATTCTGACATGTAGAAAATAGAATATCTAGTTTAGTGTTACCCAATTCTTTTAAAGAAATAACATACATATTGACCCACTGAGGTCTATTAGAGATAGGGAGATGCAGAAAGGACATTTGTGTCTTCCTACCTGTTCACCCACTCCATAGTCCCAGCTTCATACACTAATAAGTGCATATTGTGGCATATGCTTCTCAAATGTTTTCACATATAGGGGTAAGTGTAATTTTCTCAAGAATCTCATAGTTATCTAGGAGCAGCTTAGTGACACACTAGATTGAATGTAGGACTTGGAGTCTAGAGGACCTGAATTTAAATTCTACCTCAGCCATTTACTAGTGATATGTGTGGGTTTTAAAATTAACATTCAATATCTCCAAAGTATAATATTTATAGAGATTTATTAATATTTAACTAGAGAGCTAGAGAACACAGGGAACGTTCCCCACTCACTTCATGTGGAAGAGAGAGCTAGGGCAACAAAGACTGGTCACCACTCAATTTAGGTGGAAGAGAGCTTATAAACTTATATACAATCACGAAAAAGGCACATGTAAACAGAAAGGAAAAGGAATTGTAGGTAATACAGAAAAGAAATTTGAGTAATGTAGTTTTAGGGATTCAAGATTTTTCCAACTATACATTTGACCTGGGTAAGTCACTTAACCTCAGTTCCCTCATCACTAGAATGGAGATAGTAATAGCAACTATCTCATACGGTTATTGTGAGGATGGAATGTTAACATACATTAAGTGCTTTGCAACCTTTAAAGTTTAATATAAATTATTTTAACAATTAATATTGTGTTTAATTTATAAATAGTTTTAATAATTACTATGAATTATTTTTGTGATTTATTAAATACAAAAGAAATCACCACTGTCATGAATCATACAAATGGTCATGAAGCCCCCCTAGGAGGGGTAAGCCATCATTTCTCAAAGCAAAAAATTTGCCCTTTTGTAATTTTAACTTCTCTTCATTGTGATCAATAACTCATCATAAGAATCTAAACACATTGCTGAACAGGACCTTAGAGGTCTTCTCATCTATTCTTCTTATAAATGAGGGAATAGGCTTAGAAAGATGACAAGACTTGTCCAAGATTATTTGATACACAGATCATTTCAGAAACAGGATTTGGATGTTGGTCCTTTGACTCCATGGCTAAGGTACTTTCTGCTCCTGCTGGCTTTCTCCACAGACAGGCACAATGAACAAAACTATCTGGTCCTCATATATACTGCTGGGATATGTCAAAGGAAAGATTTGAGCCCTGGTTTCCTAACTCCAATCCACTATTCTTTTCACTCTTATATAAATGTACTAGAAGTGTGGAAATTGTGGTCTAAAGAAGTTAAGATTTTTGTGATGACCAATTATGATTAGTGTATATAAAACACACTGTAAATCTGAAAGCATTCTATATAGTTATTATTATTATTACTATTATTGTTGTTGGATTGTGGGTACCTTTCTTTGTAGTTCCACTGTTTAATACAGTGATGGCTGGTACATAGTAGGTGCTTAATAAATGATTGCTGATATTAATGCTATCATTATCACTATATTTTAATTTAAAAACTTGTTTACACTCACATAAGAAAGAAGCAGCAGAGCAAAGATTTGGAACCATGTTCTCTGGCACTAATAATTCTTTTCACTATACCATGTAGATCTTTTTTTTTTTAAACCCTTGTACTTTGGTGTATATTGTCTCATAGGTGGAAGATTGGTAAGGGTGGGCAATGGGGGTCAAGTGACTTGCCCAGGGTCACACAGCTGGGAAGTGGCTGAGGCTGGGTTTGAACCCAGGACCTCCTGTCTCTAGGCCTGACTCTCACTCCACTGAGCTACCCAACTGCCCCTCATGTAGATCTTTTTATCCAAAATTCTGTTACTCTTATTGGCACAACAATTCTAGGTATTTGTGGTAACAACTCCAAAGTTATTTTCGAATCTTCTTTATCCCTACATATAATTAGTCCTCTTGATTCTCCATGTGTACAATTTCTTGCAATGCTCCCTTCTTTAGTATCCCTAATGCCACTCCTCTAGCTCAGGACTTTATTGCCTCTTACCTTGACTATTGACATCCTCTCGTATTCAATCTTGCTAGTTCTAGTTTCTTCTTTCCAAACCATCCTACTAAATGTCCCACGGTCATATCAATCATTATAAATCAAATGCTAATAATTTTATTCCCTTAATCAACAAGCATTTGTTAAGTACTTATAATGGCTTAGTAAATAAAATTCATGTTCTTTAGCCTGACATTAAAAGGCTTCAAGTTAACTGATACTTCAGTTAATCTCATACTATTTAATCAGGATCCAGGGTTTATAAAAGTTAAAATTATATAGCACGTACAATGTGCCAGACACTATGTTAAATACTTAATAAATATTACCTCATTCATTTCTCACAACTATGGGAGATAAGTGCTATTATTATTCCCTTTTACAGTTGAATAACTGAGACAAACAGAGGAGATAGGTGATTTGCCAAAATCAAGGCCAAGTCTAAACTTAGGTCTGGCTCAAGACACAAATTTATATCCACTGCACCACATATACTCAAATATTTATATTAAAATTTATATATCAGTCAAACACTCTAGTAATTACCTAAACACAACCCAAGTTTCTCTTTCCTAAGCATTTGATTATAAAATTCTCTATACCTAGAATGTTCCTTGTTCAACTTTCTGGAAACACTATCCATTTTTCATAGATCATCTTAATTGCCATATCCTCCATGAAGTCTTCCTAGATTCATAAATAGATACAATCTTAGCCTACTAAGAACTCTCATAGTACCTTATTTATACTTCTTATGAACCAAACTCTACTCTAGAGTCCATTTTGAATTATATTCTGGATTTTAATTACTTATAAATGTATTTTATATCTCCTATTAAATGGTCCCTTCCTTAAATGCAAAAACCTTTATTCTTTATCTTATATAGTGTTTTGTACAAATTAGGTATAAGGATGGATTTGTTCAATTAATTGTTAATTTTTATTCTTATGTTCTATATCTCTGTTATTTGGCAACTTCAGAAAGTAAGATACAAAAATCTAATGGTCTTTTCCAAATTATATAAAAATTTAGGAGCAAAGAATCCAACTCTTCTCTATTCCTTTCCATTGCTCTTTCTACCATGCCACAGGATGCACAAATGGTTAATCATTGGCAAAGAGGAAAAAGGAAATCGAGTATGTTTCTCAACAGCCCATAAATACCTTTGAAATGAAAAGAAATACTTTGAAAAGTAGTTCTGATTCTGCTTAATGTTAGATTATTACTTCCTTTTTCATAGCATAAGAATTGTTACTATAGAGTTGCTACCCAAGAGCAGTAGAGAAATAGGGGAAAAGTTTCTATCTGCTCTGAACCGAATTTAGGTCACAAGGCCCAGAAGAACCATATGCAAATAGATGTAGTTATTGAACCACTGTTAGTAATCTTTGAAATAGTCTAGAGAATAGGAGAGGGCAAAGGGAAATGTTGCTCTGGTTTTCAATGAGTGAGAGAATGGAATTAGTATATTTGAGGTCAATGACTTTAGTGTGATTTCATGGAAGAATTCTAGGATGTATTATTGAAAGGATATTAACTGAACATCTAGAAAAGGAAGTGATCTAAAAAGCTAGCCTGGCTTACTGGAGGTCAAATTATGGTAGAATAACCTTATTTTTTTCACCATATGGAAACTAGATTGGTAGATCAAGGAAATGTTGCACCTTGCGTATGGCATGCTTTCAGTTCAGCCTTTGAAGCAATTGTCTGGGGCAAATAGCCCCTCTGGAGATATGACCTGGTAGCAAATTCTATGGGGACTGAAGCCAAAGCTATTGAAGAAAAGAAAGGTCTTATCGCCAAAATCTTTGGCACTGTCAAAATTTTCATCATCAGAAATTGACATAATATTCTCAATGGAAATGACATTAAAGAAAAGGCATTACCATCTGATTTGGAGTGCACCCTAAGGACCATGGGACCTTTCCATCTCAGATGCAGCTGAAACCTTTTATGTGTTGTGTCTCCTTGACAGAAGAGACTGTTTTACTCTTCTATCTGTATTCTCAGCACTTTGAACAATGGATTACACATAATAAGCACTTAATTAATGTTTCATTCATTCATTCACCCCTTTCTCTCACTGTGTGCCACTACCCTAGTTCAGAATCTCAGCACCTTTTATTTGCACTAGTCTTATTTTCAATGTACTCAAGCCCTCCCTTCTCGATTCCTCTACCCAGAATCCTTGTCTCTTTTAAAGGCTTATTTATCTTTCAAAACCTCCAAGAAGCTTTTCTTGATGGCCATGATTGTTAATGCTCCTTCCCACCTTAAATTACATTGTTTACTTAACTGTACACATGTTGTCTCTCTCACACCACAAAATTCTACTCTCTGTAATATGTAGCATTTATTATATGATGAATCAACTTCCATTTGTTTCAAAAAAACACCATGAATGCATTTTTCAAATGCTATAAGGAAAAGAAAGACATTTTACAACTTTCCCAAGTTGTACATTTCCCCTTTGCCTGATGTCGTCTATGCAGAGGACAATGAGAACTTATCCGACTAGATCAGTGGCTTTATATAGGCAAACATGAGGGGAAAAGTTGAATGGGAGAGGGGATACAGATAATGGCAAGATTTGAATGTCAGACTAAAGAAAATAAGAAATGCTAAGTGGTGAAGCAAAAACATTTTAATTCCTGGTCTATATGACTTCTGCCAAATTTGAATAGTGATCATTTATTCAGGTAAAAACTTGCTGGCTAAAGTAATTGAACTAAAGTTCACAATCCAATAGTATGTGGGGGGAAATATATTTCAACCCAGGAAACAAGTTAGTGGAGTGATAATGATATTGAAAATATATATTTATCTCCCCATTTTTTCAATTAAGATTTGGTAAAAATTATTTGCTGTATTCCATTTGCCAGATAGTGAGCCATACACTTGTATTTTTTTTAAACCCTTACCTTCTGTCTTGAAGTAAATACTGTGTATTGGCTCCAAGGCAGAAGAGTGGTAAGGGTAGGCAATGGGGGTCAAGTGACTTGCCCAAGGTCACACAGCTGGGAAGTGTCTGAGGTCAGATTTGAACCTAGGACCTCCCGTCTCTAGGCCTGACTCTCAATCCACTGAGCTACCCAGCTGCCCCCATACACTTGTATTTTAAGTTCAAATGTTTATTTTTCTTATCTTTTTTGTGGAGGAGAGAAAGGGAAAGTATATTTATAGCACTGTTTTTTTCTTTGCATTTCTCAAAGTTAAACTTAGATGCTCTTCAAAATAAGGGATAATTCAAGTCCAAATGTCATAAAATAGATATGTTGCAAGATCACTGCCAAAGGTAGAGAAGCATTGTTTGGAAGACTTTTACGTTTTCCACAAATGCAGATTTATTTGGTATTAACCTAAATAGAAAAAGGAAGGACAAACAGAACTCCAGAATGAAATCACTCAGAAGATGATTAACATCTTCCTTTGTAAACTTGCTCAGATATATCCCCTCTTTTTTATTTCCTTTGCTACTGCCCTGGCTCAGGAGGATATCTATTGCCTTAGCTATTGCAGAAGCTTCTTATTTTCCTTCCTCTGGTCACTCTCCTCATAGAAAATAAAACATAATTTAGGCTAAAAAAAAATCCTGGCAATCTAGACCTTCCACAGTCTAATCCCAAACTTCCTTTCAACTCTACTAAGAGTATTAACCTAGATTTTAGCTAAACTAGATCACTCACTATTTTCTATATAACTTTCCTAAGTCTGGAAATATTCAAGCCATACTTTTAAATAGGTTCTTTTCCAGTCCTGGAATGTTAAAATTCTAGCTAGCTGATCATCAAATGCTGACTTTTCCATTGATTCTTATTTCATCACTCCACCCAAAAATGTAGCCTACAGATCACAACCAAAACTCTGGGTTTTTATGAACTGGGTGAATCTTAGAGGTTTCTCACTAAGCACTTTTATTTTGTTTATATCCCTACCTAAAGTTTTTCCTTAAGAACATTGGGATCTGGCTCATTTCTAGGTTTTACAGAAAAGAAAAAAGAGGCTATGAAAGCATATAAGCTAACAAAATATTGAACATAGAATATATTTTATTTTACCAGTCAAATAATACAAAAACTCAGGCTAGAATACATAAAGTCAAGCCAAGTCATCTTTTCTTGACATTAATTCGAGTAATGTTCTTGAGTTCTTGTAGTGCTTTCAGAAATAGAGATTCTCTCTTTCAAAAGGTGAAAGAATTCCCTCATCAGAACTCTTATAGCTTTTCATGTCAATTCTTGAAGCTGTCAACACCTACTGCCTCTGTTGTGGCTATTCATGTTGCTTAACTCTCCATCCAGATTTTATGCTTCTTGAAGGTAGGAATTGTTTCTTATTTTTCTCAGTAGTCCTTACTCCAGAGCACAATCTTAAACATAGCATATTCTTAGCATTTACATCAATGAATGCATTAATGAATTTTTGTGAGGGAGCAGAATATTGGAAACCATGAGTTCTTAGAAATTTGATCTGGAAGAAAGTGTAGAATTTAACAGTACCCCGAATTTAGCACAGTTCCTGTCACATGGGAAGTTTTTAATGAATGTTTAGCGACTGATTTATCCGACTCTCTTGTTTTACTCATTTGGAAAGTGATGCCCAGAAATAGCAAGTAGTTCATTCTAGGTTATAAAAGTAGCAAGTAGGGGCAGCTGGGTAGCGCTCAGTGGATTGAGAGCCAGGCCTAGAGACGGGAGGTCCTAGGTTCAAATCCCGCCTCAGACACTTCCCAGCTGTGTGACCCTGGGCAAGTCACTTGACCCCCATTGCCTACCCTTACCACTCTTCCACCTATAAGTCAATACACAGAAGTTAAGGGTTTAAAATAAAAAAAAAAATTAAAAAAAAAAAGTAGCAAGTAGTAGAGCTAGTCCTTAAACTCAAAAGCCAATGTTCTTTCCACTGTGCCACATGTCCTCCTTTATACTATCATTAATCAGAAGAGAAGTCCCTGTTTTTCCATAATGCAATGTTCTTATCACTCTCTATACGTTGTAACCATACTTATTTATATCAAGATTACAGCATAATCTATACCACCATTTGTCCATGAAGATTAAAGTAATATTAAAAACAAATGTTGGCTATATTCTGAAATCAGAACACAGAAACAGTGCAGTCAGGGTAACACAGGGTAAGAAAGAGGATAAGAATTGAATAAGTCCTGGGCAAATGAACAGTTATCTCTGAGTTGTCCATTTCTTTCTTTCTCCCAGGTAACAACCATAGAAATTTAGATTAGAAAGCAAAAGATCTGTTCTTATTTTTCTTCTTCTGATATCTTTTTTCAGGCATCTATTGATGGACCCTATAATATCCTTCATTTGGAATTCCTACCATCTTTCAACTGGATGCACTTCCCCCTTTCACTGTACCCTTAACTCCCATCATAAAATAAGTCAATCACATCTTCACTGAAAAGACATTATTAAAGATTATAGAAATGATTTAGTTTTTTTCAGTTAAAAATTGTAGGAAAAGGAATGTTTAACTACTCCTTTTGGAAGATGGTAATTCATTGTTTATCCTGAAAAATATACTGGATGGGGAGTCAAGTGATCTAGATTCTTATCAGCTCTATATGATGAAGGAAATAAATGAATGAAAAATATTACTTAAATGCTTAAGTATGAGCATTTCTTTTCCTAGGGATACAAACATAAAAAGCTTGCATTCTTGCATTGTACAATAATACAAATAATGGAATAGTGGCCTGGGAAGGGAACTTTGACCTGGTGAGTCACAAGAGAGATGAGTTGATGTTTCAACTGACACATCTTTTCCAAAAACAATGGGACTATTGATTTGATTACTATATTTTGCACAGGAAGTAGAAAGGAGGAAGGAAAGGTACCAAAAAGGATATGTCTATGATGGAAGTTGGATGTCAAGATGTCCTTAATGGAAGCCTCGTTGGCATGTGGAAGTGAAGCATGCTCTGGCACCTCAGTTTAGCTAGTTTGGGCTTACTCAGTCAACAAGTAACTGAGCAAGTCCCTAGGCCAGAGAACCAAATCCAGGGTTCAGGGTCTCAGAGCAAGGATGGTGGAGGTCCCATTATAAACATTCCCATCCAGTGTAGAAGATCTGAGTTCAGGTTGGGACTCACCGATGGATTCTGAAGGTACAAGATAGAACTCTAAATAAATAGCTAACATTGACCAAGTTACATTCTCTGATGCTCAGTTTCTGTGGCTACAAATGAGGGAGTTATATTAAATATTCTCCCAGATAACTTCTATTTCTAAAATGCAATTATTCTTTATCCATCAGTATTCAGGATTATGTGCTTTCAGGTCTGACCTGCTGCTTCAGAAGTCCCCAAGTCCTTTTTCTTTCTTATCCATATCTCTACTCTTCTTGCTTCCACCTTTTGTATCTTATAATAGAGGTAAATATTTAAAATCATGGCATGAGGTCAGGATTGTTAAGGTGATTGAATATGCTTCAAATGACAGTTATCTTGTTAGCTATGATCTTTACAACAAAAGCCAAAAAATTGGAAATCTGATGAGTGTAAACACCCTTGCAATCCATTTTTTTCCCCTTTGGAAATGTATTTTCCATTCATCTGGAGCTGTCTGAGATAGACACTGGATTAGCTTCACTCACTCCACTCTCTCTGCTAGAAACAAAGAATAGTAATGCTATACATTGTGTGACTGTCTATCATCAATAAAAGCCTTTACCTTTTTCAATGGGAGACAATCCCACTCATCTAGCCATCAGAGTTTGGATAATTTCAGGACTGTTACCTGGTCAGCCAAGAGTGTGCAATTTTAATACAGTAAGATTTAATTGGATAACACTTTGAAAAGAGAGCCCAGGTGTGTGATGCTTGAAGAATAATAATAACTCGCATTTATATGACACTTCTGAGGCTTACAAAGCACTACCCTAACAACAGTCATGTGACGTGATAATGCCAGTATTATTGGCAATTTTAAAATGTACAAATAAGAAAATCAAGGCTCTTAAAGGTTAGCTGACTTTCTTTCCCCTGGCCACAAAGCTAATCTGATTTGAACCAAGGACCCCTTTTTCATAGTACTGAACAATATTTCTTGAAAACTCGTGCTTTCCCTTATGAGATTTTTTGTTCAGTTGTTTTTCAGTCATGTCCAACTCTTTATGACCCCATCTGAGGTTTTCTTGGCAAAGATTCCAGAGTGGTTTGCCATTTCTTTTACCAGCTCATTTTACAAAAGAGGAAAGTGAAGCAGAGTTAAGGGACTTACCCAGAGTCACACAGTTTTTAAGAGTCTGAGGCCAGGTTTGAACTCATGAAGATGAACCTTCCTGACCCCAGTTCCAGTATTCTATTTACTCTGTACCTTCCCCTACCCTATGTAACTGCCTACCATCTACCATCTGTCTATCTCTTATAGGTTTCTAATTGTTTACATCTTGATTCACTCAATATGATATGATCTCCCTGAAGGCAAAGACTGTATTTTTTTTAACCTCTCTAGTACTTAGCACAATGCTTGGCACATATTAAACCCCTAATAAATTCTTTTGTTAATTGATTTACTTTTGATTTATAAACATCTGAATAATTCATTGATACTCATTGAAAATAAGCTGTTCATTGTGATATTTCAGACCATTTTCAAAACAGTTAGTGGGGGTGTATGTGAAAGGATATTGCTTTGGTTGTTAACTTGTAGCTTCATAATTTACTAGCTATTTGACTTTGTCTGGATTTCCTAACCTCTACGTATCTCTATGAATCAAAGTTTCAGAGCTAGAAGGATACTTGGAAGTCATTGAGTTCAATCTCCTCATCTAAACAATTAAGGGAACTGAATATCTAGGTTAGGTGACTTGCTAGGGTCACACAGCTAGCAAGCGTCAGGGAAACTCAAATCACAGCTTCCTTGACTCAAAGTCTGATGCATGGTTCACTCGATCCCAATGGCACCTTAATTTCTTCATCTGCAAAATGGGAGTAACATCAGACTCCTTGTTTAATCTACGGGCTGTTTTGAGGGGATTGAATGAGATAACATATGTGGATGGGCTTTGAAAACTAAAGCGTTATGCAAATACAAAATATAATGATGATGACGATGATGATAATCTGTTATTATCCCTACCTATGATGCTTATCATTGAAGTTCCTAAATGTTCTTGTTGGGGATAAAATGTTATTTCTGTAGTATACTCTTCTGTATTTAATTATAATTGTGTTCAACATCTGTTAGCTTATGGTGCAGGAAAGGAGATCTTCCAAATAGCAGAGAAGATGGTAACCCAGGGGCCTTTAGTGCATTTCTTAGGATCATTTTCCCACTCATTCCTCTGAGGAACAGCCCATTATCCCAGCAGCCTAACATCTTCCTTCCTTCCATCACATCTCCCTCTTCAATTTGTTCTCCTCTATTGAATCTGGTTTAAGTAGGAACTTTATAGTGGCTAAGGATCCAACAGACTCTTTGGCTCTGAGCTATATGTTTGATACCAACTTACTAGGTACTTTTATCATGACCACTAGATACTCATAGAATCCATGGCACAAATATGCTATGATGTCCTGAAGAGGAGGCAACACAGACAACTTTCCACTTAGTGAATATTGAGAGTGTAAATATACAAAGGTTTCACATTTATAAAAATACACAGGCAAGAAAGAAAAGAGGTAGGAGGAGCAAGGATGACAGAATGATCTAGATGACCTAGCGTAGTGATCACTTTGGGATTAATCACATCATTTCCCCATCTTGTCTCTGGATTTAGAGTATCTCACTTCAAATCCTGCCTTTGTCACTTCCTACATGTGTGTCTTAGAGGCAGCTAAATGGTTCAGTGGAGAGTGCTGGGTCTGGTGTCAGGAAGACTTGAATTCAAATTTAGCCTCAAATACTTATTATCAGTGTGTCCCTGGGCAAGTCACTTAACCTCTGTTTGCCTTAATCCTCTGGAGAAGAAAAATAACACTCTAATATCTGTCAAGAATATCCCATAAACAGTGTGGTTCATGGAGTCAAAAAGAGTCTGACATGATTGAATGAATGAAAAGTAACAACTTTATCATCCATTTTTAAACCTTTTTTTTCATGCTACAAAGTATAGTATCATGCATAGATTTAAGTGCTAAGTAAACATTTTTGGACTAAATGAGTGAAGTTGAATGTATCAAAATTTCCTTAAATTTTCAAGCTCCATTTTGCAAGGAGGATTGGGTGTGCGTCGCTCCATTTCTCAGAAACCAAGATCTGATATGCTTCTCTGAACAAGAGGCCCTTTTCCAAACTGTCAGCTTTGAAATAAGGTTTGCCAGCCCTCTAGGAAGTACCGAGGAATATGGTAGAAAGGTTGGTGTGTGAGTGTGTGTTTGTAAATGTCAGGTTATACCCCCATGACTCCACTGCTCTGGACTCAGAAATTGGTCTTTTAAACACAGATGTTCTTGAAGCTGTGGTCAGGCACTTCTTACCATTGCAGCTCTTGGGCCATGCCCACCGTGCAGCTGACATTAACAACATTTCCCTTCCAAGTGAGCTTTTGTGTTTTCTGCCATGACAAAATCTGCTTTTACAGGATTAGTATCTTTGTTGGGAAAAATTGCCAGCTGCATTAAGATAGGAAAAGGGAATAAAAAGACCCTGTGGCTTGTTTTCCAAAAGTTCTCTTGAAATATTGAAGATTTTTTAAATGAGGGAAGTATGTATTATTTAATTGAGTTAAGAGGGAATAAAACCTACTCTAACACTACTTAAAATCTTATATTTCTGTATTGGGTGGCTATTATACCCTGCTTCATGTCTGAGTTATCCTTGTTTACTTAGATATATTTGAGTTCACTTCACCACCTTGATTCACATTGAATGTTTATAAGTTGTACTTTGCATTGAAAACCGTGTTTTATAGATTCACCTTTATTGTGCCATATTTCATATATATCTTTAACTTTAAAAATGTGTCATATTTCATGCCATAACATGGCAAAAAATATATATATATATACGCACATATTATATATATATGTATATATGTATATCCATCCATCCATGTATACTTATGGAGCTCGCTAACCTATCATTCTATGATATGTGTATCTCAACTAGTTTATATGTCAAATGAACTGGAGTCAGAATACTTGGATTCAAATGTTGCCTGACACAGTTACTAGCCATGTCAAAATGTGTAAACCAGTCCAAAATCTCTGAGCCTCGATTTCCATAAAATGAGAACAATTAATTACCTTACAAAGTTATGGGGAGTTACTTCACAATGGCCAACATATCAGATGAATGAGTTTTTATTAACAGTATTAAGTTTTTGTTTCAACTTCCTTTGTGAAAAATCTCATTCAAATGTTATTATATTTTTTTAATTATGCATGTTTTCTTATCATAGTGAGTATAGTTTACCAAACAATCTTTCCCTGATTAATAACGAGATTTATTTATAATGATGTGATATTATGACTGTAATAAGTGTAGGGAATTGGGCTGAATAAATAATGAAACCCATATATCTTCTGAATTTTTAAATATCTGATTTAGCTCATTTTCTCATGATTTGTCTTTTCTTTTACAGCAGTGAAGTGAAACAGAAATTGCCTACTTAGTTGGGTTTAGAACCTTTGGAACATGTATGTACAGATTGTAAAAATTTAACACCTACCAAATTCCTTGAAAGACATGATCAAATAGCCGGAATCATAGACAAGAAATTTGCTAAACTTCGTACACTAACAGACAACAAATCTGTGTATTACAAATATCTGCTACAAATACCCCCTCGTTGGAGAGCTTCAAGCAGATGCTGTCTGGCTACTTATCCTCTGTGTTATAGCAAGGATTTTTTCCACATATGGTTTGGACCAGATGCCCATTTAAGTCCCTTCCATCTCTCAAATTCTGTGATTTCTATGAAATTTAAACCCTTAAATATCCTTCAAAAATCAGCAAAAAAAAAGTGGCCTTTGAATCAGATCATCATCACTGATAATAACTTTTTCTCACTCACAGATAGCACTGAGCAATGCTCATAACAGAACTATCCATATCAAATATTCTTTACTACAAAAGTATTTAGAATGAAAAGCCCTCAAAATATAAAAGACCTGGCAGAAAAAAATGAAAACCACGTGGGAAGAGACGGAAAAATATAACATCCCTCTTGTCCCATCTGCTACCAGAGTGGTCCCAAAATTGCTTTCAGTGAGTCTACAAAAGATGAGCTTGCATCTCAATACTTTTATTCAGCTATGTAAAGCATTCATTTTATCCACTTCTGCAATAACATGCTGAACATTAAATCTAAAAGAACAATAAAATAGGATGACAATTTGGTCCCAGAGTGTTTCTACCTGAATGACATTGTATATAAGATGAGAATAATATGAGCAGAAACAACTAATTGGCAATAGCAACAGCAGCAGCAACATATGATAGTGGACAAAGGACTGACCTCAAAGTCAGGTTAACGTAGTCTCAGGTTCTATCTCTGTCACAGACTGGCTTTGGGAGCCTCCGTAAATTCCTTAAGTTCTTAGACAAGAGTCAAGACTATGAGAGGATAAATTGATGAACATTTGCCAGTTTTCTTTTGCATTTAGACTTCGAAGTCAGGAAGACCTGAGTTTAAATCTTTCCTCAGATCTTTACCAACTGTATGACCCTGGGTAGGTCATTCAATTTTTCTTAGCTTTAGTTTCCTCCTCTATAATATGAGAATAATAAAAGCTCCTACCTCACATTATTGTTTTATAAGCATTATATAAAGCCATTTGTTATTATTAATTTTGATTATTATTCTTTATTCCCTACACTGCTGATCAGGTCTGGGTCTAATAAGTGCAGTTTACTTTTTTTGTTTGTTTGTTTTTATATTTTTAAACCCTTAACTTCTGTGTATTAGTTCCTTGGTGGAAGAGTGGTAAGGGTAGGCAATGGGGGTCAAGTGACTTGTCCAAGGTCACACAGCTGGGAAGTGTCTGAGGCCAGATTTGAACCTAGGACCTCCCGTCACTAGGCCTGGCTCTCAATCCACTGAGCTACCCAGCTGCTCCCAGTGCAGTTTACTTTTATTAAGTTCTTAAAGGTTTATCCTATGCTTCCCTCACACTACCGTGCAAGGTAGGCAATGCAAGTATACTATACACATTTTCTATTTGAAGTAAATGAAGCTCAGGGGGAATTTAGCGACTTATTTGAGTCTAACTTCTATTACGTGTTTGATCTGACAGTCCATTGCTGGTCTTCCAGAAGCCCTTAAGTAAGTAGCCCTGGCTAAAAAAGAGACAAGAACAAAATCATATACCTAGAAATATTTTCTCTGTCACAATATTAATTACATATTGGTGTATGTAGTTGGTGTATGTAGTTGGTGGAAGCAGTTGAGGAATGAGTATTGAGATAAGGAGTTCCCTTTGGGGTAATATCATACTTAGTAGCTAGTAAGGCAGTAGATAAAGTACTGCACCTAGAGTCAAGAGGAACCGAGTTTAAATCTAGCCTCAAAAACTTCCTCTGTGTGACTCTGGGCAAGTAACTTAACCCTGTTCACCTTAGTTCCTCATCTATAAAATGAGTTGGAGAAGAAAATGACAAATCACTCCATTTTGTCAGCCAAAAAAAAAAAGAAAACAAAACCCAAATGGAGTCCCACAGAGTTGTACATGAAAGGTAAAGTTCAAATATCCTACTCTTCTACTTAGGCCTGGCTGTGATAGATTTGAATATCGTTTAGTATTTGAATTGGGCCCCTTTGATTTCAAAAACAGGGTTCATATTGTGAGTTTTGTGTTACTCTTTGGAGTCAAAAGGGTGAATAAGAATGGAGAAGAAGGTCTTAGGCATTTCAATTTAGCCAGCTTTGATTGCATGCTTACTATATATTAGCTACTATGCTTAAGAATGGGGATACATTACAAATAAAACTAATGTAGTCAGGATTAGAAAGAAAGTAGAAAACCAAGGAAGGAAATTATAGACAATTTCTTGGATTGAGGTCTCTTCTAAAATATATAGAGTACTTTGTCAGATTAGAATATTAGCCTTTCCCCAACTCATGAATGGTCAAAAGGTATAAATAGATACTTTGGGGATGAAGAAATCTAAGCCACATATAGGCATATGAAAAAATGCTCTAAATCATTACTGACCAGAGAAAAGCAAGTCAGAACAACACTGAAATATCATTTCACACCACCCAGATTGGCTAAAATGATGGAGGGAATGTGGGAAAATTGGGACACTAATACACTGTTGGTGGAATTGTAAACTGATCCAACAATTTTGGAGAGCAATCTGGAATTATGCTCAAATTGATATAAAACTATGACAATAGACCCAACAATACTACTGTTGCATCTGTTTTCCACAGAGATCAGGGGAAAAGGAAAAGAGCTCATATGTTCTAAAAATATTTATAGAAGCTCTCATTGTGGAGCAAAAAAACTGGAAATTAAGGGGATATCCATCAATTAGGGAATGGCTGAACAGGTTGTGGCATATGATTGTGATGGAATATAACTGTCATAATAAATGATGAGCAAGCTAATTTTAAAAATACATGGGAAGACCTAAATGAAATTATGAAAAGAAAAATAAATAGAACTAAGAAAACATTTAAAGCTACAGAACTCATATTTGAATCGTAACTTATAAATGTCTACCTCCAGAGGAAGAATTGATAAATAGAAATATGAAAGACATATTTTATTTATACTTTTTATTTTGTCAAGTGATGCCTCCTCTGGTGTGGGCAGGTGAGGGAAGGAGATACCTGGGAATTTTGAAACCAACAAATAAGCAAAGAGCAAACAAACAAACAAGCAAACAAAACTTTGGGGATACAAAGACAAAATGAAAATCAGAAAAAAATAAAGAAAAGCAGTCCCGACCCCAAAGAAGCTTATATCCTGCTGTATAAAATAGCAATATTTTTTTATTTAACTAAAATATATTTATTTCATCTTCCTCCAAGTGACAATCCCATTAGAAAAAAAAGAAAAAACAAAAGTCCTTGTGACTAATATACATATGAAACAAAATATTAGTAAACAGAGACAAAGTATTAGGGAGGCATGGTAATACACAATGCCTGATCTACCTTTTTGTTTTGTATCTAATTTCCTTGAGAATCCATTTTACAAGTAAACATAAAATTCTAGTCAATGTGACACACAAATTAAGAATCATAATTTAATTTAAGAATCTTCAGCAGAGGTGAGATAGAAAAAAATTGTTGTTTTTAGGAAAGATCAATTGAAATCCTATGAGTCAATCAGGTTAGCTGCCAGTTTAAACATTGTTTGCAAGGCTAGTCTACTGTCACTGGCTCAGAAAGTAAGTTTTAAAAGATGAAAATGAGAATCCTTTCAACTCAATCCAGAAGGAAAAGAGTAAGGTGCTGCTTTACTTTTCAGCTCATATTTAAAATAATAGGCTGATGAACATTTCAAAGCCTTCACTCCTTAGATGTAATCTTAAATTTAAAATGAGAAATATGATCATAGGCTCCATTTTAATTTCTTCACCTCTTCTTTATGTGAGCCATGTAGAAGAGGTTCCTGATACAAAGGACTTCACTGACATTCCTACATACATGTGTTATAGATGCTACTTAAAAGTTTAATAGTTGCAACAACTGAGCATAAATCTGAATTGGATTTCAAGATGCTCATAGTAAACTGTAAAGTCAGGAATCATGAGGAACTAGAAGAGTAAACATTTTGTATGGTACATGAGAATTGGATATGATGACTGAATGTGGGAAAACTAGGAGGGAGAGAAAGAATATGTAGATGCTCCAGATTCCATGTATAGCAACAGAACTTTTGGAGATGATGAAATTAAAATTATTTTTAGTCACATGAAAAAATGCTCCAAATCACTATTAATTAGAGAAATGCAAATTAAAATGACTCTGAGGTACTCTCCTCACACCTATTAGACTAGCTAACATGCTAAAAAGTGAAAATGATAAATGTTAGAGAAGATGGAAAAACTGAGACATTAATACACTGTTCCTGGAGCTACAAACCAATACAACCATCCTTCAGACCAATCTGGAACCATTCCCAAAGGGCCATGAAATCATACATTGCCCTTTGACCCAGCAATATCAATGCTGGGTTGTATTCCAAAGAGATCAGAGATAAAGGATAAAAACTAACTTATAGAAAAATATTTATGGTAGCAAAAAACTGGAAACCAAAGGGATGCGAATTGGACAATAACTGGACAAAATGTGGTATATGATTGTAATGGAATACTATTGTGCCTTAAGAAATGGAAAAGAAGATGATTTTTTAAAGCCTGGAAAGACATTTGAAATAATGTAAAGTGAAGGGAACGGGATCAAGAGAATGTTCTACAGAGAAGCAGTAATAGTTTACAGTGATCAACTGTGAATGGCTTACCTATTATCAACAATTCAAGTGTCTAGTACAACTGAAAGAGATTCATGATGAAAAAGACTATCCACTGCAATCGATAACATTATCTTTTGTTATCAATGATGACTTAATGCACAAAATAAATATAAGACAAAATATAAGACAAAATATAAGATATAGTCCAAATGCAGATTGAAGCATATCATTTTCCACTTTATTTTCTCCATGACTATTTCTCTAGTGTAAGCAATATATGTCTTCTTTTATAATATGATGAACATGGAAATGTGTATTACATAACACACACACACAAACACACACACACATATATATCCTATATCATATTAACTCCTTTCTTGGGGAATGAGAGGAATAAGAGAGTGGGAAAGAACACAGATTATGAAATGTCAGAAAATTATTTTAAAAATTGAATTAACATGTAATATGAAAAAGTTAAAAGGAGAAAAAAGAAAAAAATAGTTCTTTTGGAGACCTAATAACAATTTTATGATAATAACTATTTCAGGAAAAGATGGTGCATTGGTTGGGTAAATGATCATCAGATAAAGACAAAATTATATTCTTCTCAAAGCTGAAAGTGATCAAAGGAAAGAGAAATGTGCATTTGAGTTAAGAGTTTCTGTATGACTAAGTTGGATAAGGGAAGGCAAAGGACACAATGTTATGTGGTATATTATCTGCTGTTCTTTATTTTGGTAGGAAAAGAGATAGCATAGGAGCTGGTGGGTTTTATGATAATGAGCTAGTACCATAATTTTTTAAAAAATATCTTTTTTTAGGATTGGTTCCCCTTACCTGTTTCATGAGGTACTAATTAGAGCATATTAGCTTTACACATAACAAGTCTTTTACAATTCTCATGTGTTGACTTTGTAAAGTATGCAGAATTTAGATTACTTTTGTCAACAGAAAAAAAAAGCATCAGCCACCATACAGTATTTTACTGGTCCCTTATCTGTGAAGCTCAGTAGTTAGAAAAGTGAACAGATTGTCTACAATATAATTTTAAGAGAAAGGAAACAAAAGTCAAAGGTTATTTAAAAGTATTTTAATTAGTGAGACTTACAAATGTTATTAAAGTATTCTGTATGTACTGAATACTTTAATAACATTTATGTGTTTATTTCTCCATATGTATTTGTATATAAGAGGGACAGACAGACTTCAGCGGATTATATATCTCATGAGATCTCATTTCACCTTTACTGATATGTATCTCAACCCATTGTCATCATCTTCTCCTATGTGAGCCTTATCTGTGTCTTTACATAAAAATCCCCAGTAGAGGATCTCCCTTTGTTTTAACAAAATATTGTTATAGATGCTACTATAGCATTTTGTTTTTCTGTCTGTTATCCCTCATTCTTGCTATGTGAAGAGTGCAATGCCCTTGATTAGGCCTTCCTTACTGCTCATTGGCATTATGCTGAAGCTCATTCCATTATGGGTGTGTGCTCTGTCTCATAGCCTTGACCTATTAGTGATTTGGCTATTAGATATGAGAGGTAATTTTTAGAAATTTGAGCTTCATGGGGTATCAAAATGAAGCGAATATCTCATTGTTATTGTTTAGTCTAGCTAAAAAAATGAAACTTCCTTGACATAAAACATACAATGACTACAGATTTCTGAGTCAATGAACATCAAGAGTCTTTTGGATCGTAGCCTTTCCTTTGCAACCAAATCACTGATTGATTGGAAGTAAGTCACATCAGCTATTTCTGGCCCTGGAAAAGTAGAGCATCATATTGTCAAAAAGTCTAGAATTTAACCAAAGTCTGCATTTAATTCTCCTATCTTTCCATATTTGGGTTAGCAGCCCTACCATTATTTACAGCTCTGATTTCTGTCTTGTCAGTTTGATGACTGTCAGACCCATGATTGGAACATCCTTTCTGATGGCTATGTTCCAAAGGTGCTTTCACCTTAGTTGAAAGGTATTTCTTACATTGGCCCTGTCATTTTATAAATTGAATGGTCACTGCAGAAGTACAGTGTGCTGGACCCAGGAGTGAATAAAAGGGGAAAAAGACTTTTGTTGTTTTGGTAAACTGTTTATTGCAAAATAGCTTTTACGGCAACACCAAGAAAAGTCCCTTGTATCCATTTAGTGATTAATGAAGTCAGTGAATCCAACTTGCTCCCTGAGATAAAAACAGACCACCTTTTGAACACCAGTTGTTTTTTTCTTCCAGCAATGCTATGAGGCTATATAAATCATGGATCATTATAATCCTGGAAGAATAAAAACTACAAGAGAGCAATTGAAAGATGTAAATCAGGTATAAGTGGATTGCGATGTGTTATCAATGATGACTTGAATGCCTGAAATAGAATAAGACAGAGGGCTTTCAGGACATATATGGTCAGAAAAGAGGGTCAGTCATGTAATGAGAGAGGAATAACGGATGGAAAAACATGGAAAGGAGTCCATCAGAATAAGTAAGTGTGGAGGGCTTGCAATCTCTCATATTAGTGGAAATTCCCACATCATTGAGTTCACAGACCCATCAAAATAGACGTATTGCAGAAAATACTTTATGTACAGCCTCTCCGGGTATACGCTCTCAAAGCCCACTGTCAAAATAGAGAACAAAGTCTACAATTAATCACTGACTGTGGCTGAAGCTAACATCACATTATCTTGACTTGACTTATACTTATGTCTCTAGATTACCTTAGTCTTTCTTATCCACTTGTGCATCTATAGTTTGAGATACCCAATCACTACTAATATGGTTCCTGTGTCTCCAGAATAACTGATTCTCTCCTTTATTAGCCAAGGAGTCGACTTACTTTACAGACTGAAACATGGATGATATCTCTAGAGCTCTACTCTTACTTACTGAGGAATTGACAGGGTTATTCATATTCTCATATGGATGCATGTACAATCAGTTAGGAGTTCCAGTAGAGAGGAGGCTGGCTCTGGAGTCAGGAAGCCATAGGCTCAGATTGGATTTCAGATATTTGCTAGCTTTGTAACCTTTTTCTTGCCACAGTTTCCTCAGCTACATCATGCAGATAATGGCAACACTTACCTTGCAAGATTATTTTAAGTCTCAAATAAGGTAATATTTTCGATATCATCAGAACAGTGCTTGTTACACAGTATGTTCCATTTAAATGCTAGCTCTTGTTATTATAATATATAGGTAGAAATATAATAAAACCTGATTAATTGGATATCTCTGACCAAACGATGCTTCAGACTAAAAAATAGACAATGCCCAACAGGACTTGCCTTTCTTGGTAGCCATTCTGTGCAGGGTAGATATATAAGCCACTGGTACCTTATAATAGTACTATTATGCCTCCCTTGAGGTGATAGACAGAAATAAGTTTAACAACTATGGTTCTTTTTACACCATAGAAGAATATTTCCCCTTCACCCCTGAAGACACATAAAGAGTCATAACTTGTTTCTTTGTCTCTTTTTGGGTACATAAGATCACAAGAATTGCCATTCTGGGGCAGACCTATGCTCTGTTAAACCCAATATTCTGTCTTTGCCTGTCGTACCAGGGGATGCATTTTATAGAAAGAACCTGTAGGCTCCACCTCTCGACGTCAATCTTAATGACCGAAAATGTCCTCAAACATTCTAGTTCTTTACAAACATTTTATCAGTACTCATCATTAATTTATGATTAACCTTTAAAGATATGCTTAAGATTTGAATCTTCCTTGAGTTTTATAAGTTGACTAACTATGCTTATAAATGCTTCATTTTGTTTTTCTTATTTTTAATTTTTTCAAGCTTGACTCTGAGTTTTTAGTATATATCAATTTGGAAAACAGGCTCATATTTAACTAATTCATAGCATGAATGATTTTCTAGATGTTGACCATATGCCTTCTTAGCCTTCCTCTTTTCAGAAAGGCAATTCTTAACTATTTTAATCTAGATCATGTGAGTACCCCCTCTAATTTTCTTGTTTACTTTTATACTAATTTGATATCTCCAGTTTGGTAATGTCTTTCTTAAGTCATGACAGCTAGAACTTCACCTTCTGTCATAGGAACCATACTTTTTAAATTTCTTTGTTTAATTCATCTCTGTCAGAATGGATAGCTTTAGATTTACTGCATATAGCCAAGTTAGAACATTCTTTCTTTCAAGGAAGAAACAGATAGCGATGACCTTCTCATTGTTTCTCACCTACAACATTCCTTCTTACCTCTCCTTACCTTTATATTGGATATCTCATGCCTAAAATATTCTCTTTCCTTATTTTTCCCAGAATTATTTCCTTATTCCTTCAATATTCAGCATAAATCTCACCTTCTGCACCTTGACTTTATAAGAATACAAAACATTCCTCAATTGATGAATGGTCAAAAGATATAAATATGCTGTTGTCAGATGAAGAAATTAAAACTAGCTATAGTCATATGAAAAAATGTTCTAAATCCCTATTGATAGAGAAATGCAAATTACAGCAACTCTGAGATGCCTCCTTACACATGTTATATGGGCTAATATGACCAAAAAGGAAATTAATAAGTGTTGGATGGGATATGGAAAAATTGGGACACTAATATACTCTTGGTGGAACTGTGAACTGATACAACCATTCCAGAGAGCAATATGGAACCACACTGAAAGGGCCATAAAACTATGCACACCCTTTGACCCAGGAATACACTACTGGGTCTGTGTCCCAAAAAAATTAAAGGTAGAGGAAAAGGACCTACTGGTACAAAAATATTTTAGCAGCTTTTTTTTATAGAGTCAAAGAATTATGACCTCAGGGGTTATCCATCAATTGGGGAATGGCTAAACAAGTTGTGGTATTTTGTAGTAATAGAATACTACTGTGCTAAATGATTAAGAGGATGAATTCAGAAAAACCTAGAAAAACTTCTATGAACTGATACAAAATGAAGTGAGTAGAAGAGGGGAACAGCGTATATAGAAACAGAACTATTGTAAGATGATCAACTGTGGAAGACTAAACTATTATCAACAAAACAAGGTTCCAAGAAAACCCCAAGGGACTCATGATAAAAAAATGTATATTATCCAAAGGCAAAGAAGGAACTATCAGAGTCTGATAGAAGACCAAGCATACCATATTCCACTTTATCTTCTTCATGGGTTTTTTAAATTGTATTATTGTATATGTCTTTTTTATGTCATGAGGAATATGAATAGATGTATTACCTGAAAACTATGGTATAACATATATCAGACTATTTATTTTTTAATGCCTGGGGAGGGGCAGAGAGAAGGAGGGAAAGAATCTGAATCACAGGATGTCAAAAAAAAATTTGTCAGAGGCAGTTAGGTGGCTCAGTAGATGGAGCTAGGCCTATAGAGAGGGAGGACCTGGATTCAAATCTAGATTCAGACACTTGCTAGCTATGTGGCCCTGGGCAAGTCACTCAACCCTAATTGCTTAGCTTACTGCTGTTTCTGCCTTGGAAATGATACACAATATTGATTCTAAGACAGAAGTAAGAGTTTATACATTATTTTAAAAGTTAAAATAAAAGACCTTCCTTGGACCCTTTCACTGCTAGTTTCTTCCCTTTGAGATTACAGCCTATTTATATGTTTTTTTTGCCCATTATAATGGAAGTTTCTTGATAGAAGGAGCCTTTGAACCCCAGTGCTTAGCATATTACCTGACATATAGTAAGCACATAATAAAGGTTATTGACCTGACTGACCAATTGATTGGCCGTGACCTATAGGGAAGTAAGCCTGAAATGACAGTTTTAGATGACTTAGCATTCTCTTTATCCTGTAACAAAAATATATTTATTTTTCCTTCAATCTCAAAAATACTTAAAAGGAGAATCTTTAACATCCATATCAATTCAGTTGACCTAGCATTCATTTACTATCTACTCTATGTGAGGGACTGTACTAGGCACTAGAAGCTAAAGCTAAAACTTAAAATTATCCCTGCCTTGGAGGAGGAAGGTGGTGATAAATGGAGATACTGTGTAGATTGGGAAGTAAATTAAAACTCTATACAAAGTAAATTCAAAGTAATTCGATGGAGTGAGGAGATGGAATAATCTGTATGAATAACAGCCAATGGGGCCCTGTGCATTTGAGTAGGACAGAGATTGACTTAAGAAGAAGAACATGAAGCACTTCTAGTAAGGCAGGTTTCTGTAAGATTATGAAAAGAGTTTGCGTTTTCTCTTAGAGGCAGCAGAGAGCCACTGAACCTCCTGAAACAGGGGCAAAACATGACCAGTCCTATGCTTTAAGAAAATCATTTTGACAGCTCTGTGCAAGATAAATTGGCGACTATTGCTTGCAGTTATGAGAGCTTGAACTACAGTAGGAACTGTTGTGAAGGGAGAGAAGGAGACAGATGTGAGCAATATTGTCGTCTCTATGGGACTGACGAGATTTGGCAACTATTTGGCTATATTGCCAAAGAGAGAAAGAGAAGACAGAAGCCGACTGGCCAAGTTTTGAATCTTTGTGAGCATGATTGCAGGTAGGAGAATAACCAGTGAGCAATCAGAAAAGCAGAGGATGGAGACAGTATGTAAGAGGAATGGGAGATCGAAATTGTCGAAAGCTGGAGAGTTCTGAGTGTCTGTTGTGATCTTAACATGATTACATCCAGTTGCTCTAGGTTGTAGGGAGACCTGATAATTGAATGCTTTTATTTTTATCTCTTTCTTCAGCCTTTCCTTCAATATATGAGAGTCAGAGAGAGAGAAGATATACGTGTGTATATAAACATGTGTGATTACATATGATTATATATAAGATTATGTGTACTGATATACTCACACACATTTTATATATGTAAATATATAGATATGTATATATTTTATACATACATAAGTATATCATATATATATACATATATATATATATATGCTGTCTAAGGAGCATCCTAGAGAGACTTATTAATGGGTTGACCATGGGACAAAGAATCTTTCAGCTCCAGACACTCTCATAACCATCCACTAAGTGGTAGAAACATTAACAAAATGTCTCAGTGAAAAAAGTACCAACCATGGCAGAATTACAGAACCCCAAACTAATGAAGATGAGTTCCTAAAACTACAGATATTTGTAAGGATATTGTTTAGCAATTGAATAGAAATGTTTTAAAATAAATTTGTATAAGCAGCATATTTTGTCAATGAGCTTATTTATTGGCCATGTTGCTTTAGCCTCTGAGGATTTTCAAAGAGCCCTTTGATCCATAGACACACACACTGGCTTAGAGTGTAGTTAAAAGGGAGCTTGCCGCTTGAACTCCACGCATTCTTATGGAACCAACCGGACAAAAGAGCCTAAGTTTTACATGAACTAAAGTTCTTTGTCTTCTCTAGAAAGATTCTTTTAAAAGCCAGTTTTTTTTCCATCCTGTCCAAATCAATAGATGGACACTTGGGATTCCTGCTCCTGCTCTCAGAATGCTTATGTTTTATTAGGGGAAAAAATCCAGAGATGCTGTTAAGGAAATGCAAAATAAACATAAAGTAAATGCCACATTATTACAAAGAAGAGTAGAGGGCACTAACAAGCTGGGGAGGGCGCCAAGAGGAAGGCAGAGGGCTCAGGTGCCTTCGCTTACGTGGCATCTCCTGGCCCCCCGTGAGCCCATTCAAGTAGAATTGTTGAAGGACCTGTAAAATTTCAGGATGTATGGGCGATGTCACTGACCACATTTGTTCCCTAATGAATGAGCAGACCACAGACCTTTCAACAAGCTTGCTCTTTGCTCTTAGAGAGTAGAAAGGAGGAGAGTGAAAAGGAGGGGCAGGGGAGTCTGGACTATCTCTGAAGTGGCACTTGAGAGAAATCAGAAAGAACTTTCATGCAAAATCTGTCCACTTCATTCTCTTCTTTGCTCCTCAGAGAGAACATCTTTATAGTCCCAGGCCAAGCAATAACTGTAGAAAATGAGACATTAATTGAAATGTGAAAGCCATGCTGCCTGACCCTCATTGTTTAACTCAGACCATAAAATAGAGCTGGCTGGCAGAGGGCTGAGGGCAGAGAGGAGAGGGGCTCTCTGAGTTCAGTCTGCCTTCCTTTCAGAAAGGGGAGCTGCCCCGTGTGCCTAGCAACCCTGAGCACCTCAGCCAGGAATCCTCTAGCCAGGCAGCAGTAGAAATGTTGGATCTTGTTGCTCATTAATGGGGTAACAAACAGGAAAAGGTCCCTTGAGCAGTTAAAGCTTAGCTGCTCCATAGTGCCCTCATGTATTATGAGTGAGAAACAAAGGAAACTGAGAAACTTCAAAGCTTCCTGTGGCATTCAGAGCTTTCTGCCTTCAAAGAAGCCCTTCTCTTTTGTAGTTTTACTCTGGCTATAATTAATACATTTTCAATATTGTTACTGTAAACAGCCTTATCTTTTGTTTTCTGCCTACTTCTTTCTTTCCTGGCTAATTTGAATTATTTTCTGACTCTATCTGTCATCTTTATTTAGTGGCTCTTAACCTTTTTTTCTTTTTTTTTCCTTTTTTTTAAACAAATGAGTAGTCACCTCCAGCAGAGATTAAAATACCATTTGAAAGGTATGTGTGCATGTAGGAGCACCAATCTTTGAAAATATCCTTTCCTTGTCCTTCATCTAAATTTCTCTACAATCAGGCCAATCTGACCTTAGACAATCTTCCAACTCTTATATAAGGATTATTTTTAAAACATTTTCCCTCAAAAACAAACGTATGAAGTATAAACAACAAAATCCTTAAAGGTCCCAGACACCAACTCTCATGCAAACTATTCAATATAGCTATATAGATAATATCTACCTGATACTCTTGGGTAACGGCTCAGATACCACATTTCATTTAGTGGGGCTTTCTGTGTTGGGATTGTTGGCCACCTTTTTGGGGGTGACCCATACCATGAGATGAAATTAAGGTTTCCCATCCTACTCAGAAAAAAAAAAGTAAAAAGAGTGGATCCTGCAGGGCAAGGAAATTTCATACAGGTACACTGTAAAATTAATATTTTGGCATTGATGTTTCTATCACTGTATGATGAAGGCAGCTTGTCTGAGCATTCATTGTCCTCCAGAACAGCTGTCGGTATGGTTTGGAAATTTTGGATAACCTCGCAAGAGTCGGGAAGCACGGAAGATGAAATGCTGTAGTCTCATTAATCAAATTGTTGCATTATATTTGTTAACCTTCCAGATTCTCTGACTGGATAAATTAACAACTGATCATTCACTGTCTTCCGATGTTCTGAAGGTGCATAAATATCACCCAGTGATATTATATGCCATGATTTACTCCTTTCCATTTTCTGTTCAGAAATAGCAGCATGGAAGGACAGCTATTTCCAGGCAGAGAATTGGACAAAACGATGCAAAAGAGTCTTAGGGTGTTGATCAGTTCATTCTAATTGTGGCCCATGACAGAATACATTTGATGGCCTTCCCTCTGCCTCTAGGCAATGCAAGTCTCCATTTTCTCCTCAGTTATCTTATACATAAAGCTTCTCTTTTAATCCCCTAAATATCTGTTACAGACTCTGACTAGTTAGCCTTCTGGGCACAAAGCAGGACATGTCCAATCAGTTTTCTCTACTCTGTATGGTAAATTAATTTGTGTGCAATGATACATAAAAATGGTAACTTGGATGTATAGTGAATGAGTTCAAATCCAGCTTCAGATCCCTTAATAGCTGTATGACCCTGGGCAAGACATTTAACCTCAATCTGCCTCAGTTTCCTCATTTTTAAAAATGAGGATAATAATAGCACCTACTTCACAGGGTTGTTGTGAGAATTAAATCAGTTAATATATGTAAAATGTTATGCAAACCTGAATGTTAATGTAAGTTTTAGATATATTATTACTAGTTTTATTATAACTATTTTAGATATTGTTATTAAAAGTACACAGCCTATAAATGATAGGGATCATAGATCTAGCAATGGAAAGAACCTTAAGGTCACTTCTTTCTTTATAATAGCATGTAAACTTACTGGGTTGTGGTGAAGACAGTGCTTTATAAAATTTAAAGGGCTACAAAAGCCTTAGCTGTTGTACTAGTGATGGTGGTGATGGTTGTAGTTATTAATAATATCATTATCATTATTATGATATGTTCCTTCAGGGAAATGATACTTCCTTATTCATCTTTTGATCTCCTATTTCAACACATCACATAAAGCAGATGATAGATAAATCATTGTTTGTTGAATTCAATTAGATTTTAACTCATGAAGTTACCTGAGTGAATCCCATCTTTGCTGGAAAACACAGCAGTTCACCAGGGAAGAAATTATGTAGAAAAGACAGTCTTACACTTTCTCCATCAAATATAGGAGCCGTGTTGGTGGTGAAGAAATATAGAAGAATAAACCTCAATTAGTTAGTATAATGGAGGATGCCAGAGTTATGATTTGGAGAGTACATATATCTATGTAAACTACATTTTAATTGGCTAAAATGAACATGTTCTTTTCGTAGGAAAGAGATTTTTTTTGAATTTTTATTTAGAATATTTTTCCATGGTTACATGATTCAATACCCCTCAACCCCTCTCTCTCTCCTCCACCTTCCCAAAGCCGATAAGCAGTTCCACGGGGTTATACACGTATCATTGTTCAAAACATATTTCCATGTTATTCATATTTGTAGGAGTGTGATCTTTTAACAGCAAAACCCTAATCACATCCCTATTGAACTATGTGATCGATCATATGTTTTTCTAATACATTTCTGTTTCCACAGTTCTTTCTCTGGATCTGGATAACATTCTTTCTCCTAAGTTCCTCTGGATTGTCCTGGGTCATTGCATTGCTGCTAGTAGAAAAGCCCATTACATCCAATTGTGCCATAATGTATCAGTCTCTGTGTACAGTGTTCTCCTGGTTCTGCTACTTTCACTCTGCATCAATTCCTGGAGGTCATTCCAGTTCACATAGAATTCCTCCAGTTCATTTTTTTAAATTTAAATTTAAAATTTTCCTCCATTTCTTTATTCATTTCAGCACAATAATATTCTATCACCATCATATGCCACAATTTATTCAGCCATTCCCCAATCAATAGACACTCCCTCATTTTCCAATTTTTTGCCAACACAAAGAGCTTGGCTATAAATATTTTTGTACAAGTCTTTTTCTTTGGGGTATAAACCCAGCAGTGGTATGGCTGGATCAAAGTGCAGGCATTCATTTAAAGTCCTTTGCGTATAGTTCTAAATTGCCCTCCAAAATGGTTGGACCAATTCACAACTCCACCAGCAGTGTATTAGTGTCCCAATTTTGCCACATCCCCTCCAACATTTATCACTTTCCTTTGCTACCATATTGGCCAGTCTGCTAGGTGTCAGGTGGTACCTCAGAGTTGCTTTAATTTGAATTTCTCTAATCAGGAGGGATTTAGAAGACATATAGTTTAGGAAGAGGTCTTAATGATAGATTTCAACTCACCTGAGAGAGCACCTTGTAGATTATTAGGAGGCAAAGAGGAACAATGGAAAGAGCATTGGCTCTGGTGTCCAAAGCCTCACTAACTAATTACCTGCCCATAGAAAAGTCACTTAACTTTCCTGATTCTCAGCTACCTCATTTATTAAGTCAAAGGGTTGACATTCTGGAAAGAAATTGGGACTATCTCACTATATTGTACCCCTTTTTTGACCCAGAAATACCATTGCTAAAAATAAAATGCAAAGAGGAAAAAAACAGAAGGAAAGACATAGGTCTTTTACATACAAAATATTTATAGCAGCCTTTTTTGTTTTAGCAAAGCACTGAAAATAAAATAGGTATCCATCAGTTGGGGAATGGCCTAATAAATGCAGTATATTAGTAGAGTGGAGTATTCTTTTATGAATAACATTATTAATTGATTCTTTTATTATTTCTCTATAAGAAATTATGAATATGACAGATTCAGAAAAACTTAGGAAGACTCAGGTGAACTGAGGCAAAGTGAGCAGTGTCAGAATAACTTAGGGAGATTTTAAGAACTCAGATCAGTTCAGTGGCCAATGGTGTCTCCAGAAGACTCACTATGAAGTTTGTTTTCCTTCCTCTTGACAGAGTGATAGTGCATTTTAAAACACAGGTAACTATGATTTCATTAGAATATCCCTTTTCTTTTAAAGAAGTGCTTCTGTTTGGGAGAGGATCATGTGATTGATGACTTAAAGCTTGAATGGACCTCAGAGGCTATTAGTTCAAATTTATCATCTTACAAATAAGAAACAGAGGTCTTTAGAACTGAAATAACTTACTCCATTTCACAAAGGCAGCAAATAGCAGAGCTGGAATTTGAACTCAGGTTCTCTGACTTCTACATAAGCCTGTGAGACTGCAGACACTAGTTCAAAGCACCTAGCACAGCAGGGGTGTTGTAGGAGATAGATTGGTATGGGACTCTCTATCAGTGGAAGACTGATAGAATGAGCTTATTGATATTTTGATCTGTGCCTCCAATTCAAATTCTTCCCTCCGTGTCTTTGGTTAAGTGCATTCATGCTTCTAGCTTAGGGAAGCTAAGAGGTGCTGCCTCTAAAAATTAATTCTTGAGATGTCCTTCTATCTTGACTGGAGATCAAAGGAATTGTTATGACGCTTGGTATGAGAAAATGACATAGTGGAATGATTTCTGGGCTTGGAGTCAGAACATCTGAGTTCAAATCTAAAAACAGCTCTGACACCTTAATAGCTGTGTGATTTCAGGAAAATCTCTGAGCTTCAGTTTCTTCCACCATAAAATCAGAATTATTATACTATATTGCCCAGTGTTCTTCCCCCTGTATTCCAAGACTATATGATCTTTTTCTTAAAGATTCTTATCATTTCTATCTCACCAATCAGTAGGTTATTGCTAGTTTCTCTGTGCTAGTTTCAGCCATTCTGAATTGTCTGCTTATATTTTTCAAGCTATTCATGCTTTTTCAACCTGTCTTTCTTTTGGGGATATTAAGTCATTACTGTGTTTTTTTTTCCTCCTGAAATAAGAACCTCCAGCAAGTCAACTTCAGCAGACACCAAGTTCCTACTATGTACCTCCAGGCATTGCAATAGGTGATAAGAATACAAAGAAAAAAATAAAATGATCTCTGTCTGAATATTTTAACATCACCTATCATTATTATAATTTTTCTCTGTGCTACCTTTGTTCTTTGAACCAGCAACCCATCATGTATTTCTTCCATCTGCCCAGAAGGTCTGTAGTATACCCTTATAATGAAATGAATTCTCTTTCTCTCTACCTTGATTTTACTAGTTTCTTCATAATATTTTTTCAAGTTCTTGGAATTTTCACATAAGTCTACATCTTTGGCCTCATCCTGCCATTCTTTCTGTTTTCATGTGTTTATTTTAGTTCAGATTCATTGTATCCACTGCTGAATTTAGCTATGAAACCCATGTCATCATATCTTATTAGCATCGAGGAAGATATTTATCTCCTTGCACTAAATTACCAAGTTCCCCCTTTTTTAAATTCATACTCTCGATTAACCAATATATAGGAGATCCGGGGCCATATTTTGCCTCCCCATCTTCCCTAGTATTTACTCCTGTCAACTACTTGGTACCTTTGCACATCTTAAACATATTGCCATTTTCAAAGATTATTAGAAAGTTCTTCTATATGTTAAACCCAAATCTGCCAAATGTAAAGAATTATTATAATTATGCTGCCTCAATGTGTACCAAACTTTCAGCAAGCCAGTATTTCAAAAAATTTGTAATGAATGAATTAGCCATAGTCAAAATTAGCCATAGTCAAACATCACTCAGAGATTAGATGCCATTTGAAGCTTGACAGCCTGGTGCTATTGGGCACTAGTCAGGTAGAAAGTCTATTCCAAGAATCATGTATCTGTCACTGTTTTAAAATATTCATATTTTTGTTATGTTCAGCTTCATATAGTATTTCTTTTACATCATCCTTTTTTCATTAGTTCTGATCAATTTACTTTTTTTCCCTTCTTGTCTATGATTTTTAATGATTTTTCACATTATCTGCATGAATTTCAGGCCTTCAGGGTTTTCTACTTACATATGACTCAGTTTTTCTTCATTTCTTTCTTCCATAGCCCTGATCTATTCATGTTCTTTTAGTATATTCGTCTTTTTTTTTTCAAGGATGTGGCAGGGCACCCAGTGGAGGGGGGGGGGGGAAGGATAGCAGACAGCTCTCTTGTTCTTCCTCTTCCTCCCACTCCTTTCTCCCCTCTCTCAGGCTTCTCACCTCCTCTTCCATTCCTTTTGTTTTTGCTGGCTGACTGTCATTCAAAATGCTGCACTAGCTGAAGTTGATCTCAGGAGATTTGAGGAAAAATCCTGTGAAGGCAGCTGTTCTCGGGTGTTTTCCGCCATCAAAATGTCCAGAGAATATTGACCTGACCTGGAAACTCAATTGCAGTCTTTGTAGGCCACTTTGTTTGCAGTGGATATCATCACATCTGGAATGGAAAGAAAATGCAAATTCAACCTAAAAATTTTCCTTCATCCATAATTACCCCCACCAAAGCACTGTTTTCCAAATTCTCATTGCTCAGGAAACTATTCTCAGCAAAAACTAAATATTTAAGGTCAAAATCTCAGTTTGAAATACTCAGACAGAATATATCTGATTTTTCTCTGCCAACAGATGTACCCAATGTAGTATATACTTGAGCATTGCCAAATTAAAAATACATATATAAGCTTTTTGATGCCATTTTTAAATTAATAAGGATAGGAATTCTATCTGTAACTTCAGTGGAATAGGGAGCTTCCAGAGATATAATGTAGGTCAATATCTACTGTGTAAATCAAAAATCTTAGAAAGTTTCTGAAGAGATTAAGTGATTTGCTCAAGGTCACAAAGTCAATTCATGTAAGAGGCAGGATTTGAAACTAGGTCTTTCTTACTTATTGGCCATCTCTTTATCTCAGTGACTCAGTCTCAAAATGACTACAATATAACTCAGGATTTATTAAAACAAATGAATCATTTTCAAAATGGATGGTTCACAGCCATCTTGACTTTCTCCCATACCAAAAGTGTTTACTCATATGTCCATTTAAACACTGTAAAATATAATATTCTGAATGAGGAGAATGTACGTGGTCTGAATCTAGCGTGAATACTTGCAAAGCTGATATCATTTTGTTTTCAATTTCATTTGCCCTTAAAAATAATACTCATATTTGTGTTTCTGAAAAAATGAAATATTCTCTTTCTTATTATGGATTAAGATCATGTGCTGTCTGTCAAGTGCCTGCTGGGCTCATTTACTAATTGGAGAAAATAGTTTTTGCAGCTTTGGCTACAAGTAGGTGGTACAGTAGATAGGGAACTGGGTTTACTGTCAATAAGACCTGTGTTCAAATTTGCCCTTAGATATTAACTAGCTGTACAAACTTGGGCACATCTCTTAACCTCTGTTTGCCTCAGTTTCTTTATCTGTAAAAATAACAATAATATTATTTTATTTGAGAATATTATTATATTTGAATATATTACATAATATTGTTATTATTAGAGAATAAAATGAAATAATATTTATCAAGCCCTTAGCATAATGTCTGGCACATTTTGTCCTGTTTTAAAAGAAGTAATTCAGCAGCCCTACATAGCAGTCAACCCATGTTATGCCATGGAAGCCATTGAACATAAGCTTCAGAAGTTATGGAAGCAGCTAGTAGCCTCTACATGACACAGATAATAGTGCTTCAGAACTGCTCTGGTTGACACCAGGTATGTTGGGTCATTTTGAGCAAGCATGGAGACAATGAGAGGAAGTGTAGAATTTCCTCAATTCCTACCAGGGACCTCATCAATCAGTCAAGTATTTATTAAGTCCCCTGATGGCACTAGGCAAAGTGCTAGGTTCTGGGGGTAGAAAGAGAAAAAAGAAAGAATTCGTGCCCTCGAGAAGCTTATATTCTATTATTTTCATCATGCATGAGCTGACTGCATAGGTAGGTCCCTACGCCTAGGAACTTGGGAGTGAACATACTGTCTACCCAAAAGGAGCTTCTCCCATCCATCCTTCAATTACAGTTTGATGCTCTGTAGATTAATGATTCACTTTTGCATAGGGACGACTTCTGACCCAGATCTCAAACCTTCTGTACCTTCTTCCAAAAAAAGGCTCTGGAAGAAGTCAAGATGCATTTGGTTTGGTGTCATTTTTCAGGAGGTTCAAATGCAACTTAATAAAATATACAACCCCAGCCAGTTCTTAACTTTGTGTATTTGCCACAGAACCTTTTAACAGTCCAGCTAAGGTTTGTAGATCCTTTTTTAGAATAACCCTGTAAAATTTTTAAATGACACGCTAAATATCAGAAATTAATGAAAGTTAGTGAAAATAAATTATTGGTCCCCCTGAAAACTATCTCTGGAGGGTCTGTGAATGTTGAATTTAGAATGCTTCAACTACACTGGTAAACTAAAGACTCAAAAGCAAATGACTTCAGGATTACCCACCATTTGAATTATGTATTCTTCTGTTCTCTACCATTATAGCAAATGGTGGAGCATTCCCTATGATTCCGTTGTAGCATCACTGACAAACTCCGTTATAATCTTCTATTTTGTAGCAGAAGTTATTTTGTTCAGATTTTTTGAGAGGATTTTGTAAGGGCCTGTAATTAAGAGAGTATAATGACCCTTTGTCTCCCCATGGCATGCCACATGTCCAGTTCCCATGGCAGTGACTAGATTTGAGATGAGAACGTTACACTGAATTTTATCTTGATAAAGGTTTTATAAATGCAGACTATAAGAAAAGACAATAGGCAAAGCAAAAGAAATGGAATCCTAAGGAGTTTACTTGTCCTTATTATATCTGCCTAATAGGATACAAAAGCCCATAAACTACTGAGTGGCTCTCTTTTACCAAACCCCTTTGCTTTTCAGGAAACATCCAATTCTACCTCATTTCTTTTTCTTAAGATTGCTCATAATGTCTGCAGGGTCCTGAGTTAGCAGTGTTAATCATCTTTCAGGATATCCAATCTTATAATTTCTCAGGGAATTTCCCCAAAAGCCCACATTTGATTAATCTATCCAACAGAAACGCCTCAAGGCCAGTCACCACCACCTTCTCTTTCTAAGATTTGACTTAGTTTCCAGCATATACCAGCTTGCAAAAAGATGCCAACAGATCGTGCCAGACCCTTTCTTCATGAACTCCAAGCATAGATAATTCCATGCCCCCTGACTCCTTAATTCCAAATTAATTTGATGGTCACTGTATTGGCAGCATTGATGGCAGTTCTATAATTTTCCCTAAATAGGCACTAAGTTCAGATGAAACCATGAAAGCTAAATAATCCATAAGTATCTGAAAGCCCACTGTGCCCTTTCTATCTTCCCTAGCCCTCTGGTTTCTATCTAAATCGATATCTGTGTACCGCTGTGACAGCCCACAGCCTGCTGTGCCGCTGGCATACTCAAACAGTTCCATGTTTTTAAGCAGCCAAGAGGGCCTTCAAGAAAGCTGCTTCCCTTTTGCATTGCTGCTGCCTTTGAAGCTGCCTATTAATTGTCAATAAAAACTGCTACCTCTATTACAAAAGGAATTGAAAGTGAAAATAAAACCCAGACAATGGAAAATAAACTGAAGAGCAAATCCCGCTCTGGATTTAAATTGGCTGTTCTAGCTTGTTAATCCATAAGGCCCAGCATCGGTAGCATGACTTAATTCTTTTCTTAGCATTTGTTTCCTGATCTTTGTGTCAATTATGACACAAAGCCTTCTCACAACATGCCAAGTCCCTTTTATGAGTGTTTTTGATTATTTTCTGTTCAATAATTTGGGTCTTTCCTTCTTGTCTTATTTGTTGAGACTTTGCTCACTAGTTGGATAGAGAAATATAAATACACCTAGCTAAATTCCCCAAAGAGAGTTTCTGGATAAATTTTATATAGAGAGAGGAAAAAAAAAATATATATATATATGTGTGTGTGTGTGTGTGTGTGTGTGTACATATATACATATATAACATCTACATGTATTTATAGTATGTGTATAGATGATAATACATATACTAAGCTTAAGTGAAGTTATTCGATCTTTGTTTTATATAGAGTTAACACACTGGCATTGCCTAATAAGTTGTATTCCAGAAAATCTATTAGACAAAGAAAAGAATAGGACTGCCCCGTTTAGTCTCAAATACCTATGCCATTCTCAGACAGGAAGGGAGACAATAAGAGGAAAGGGGAAAGAATGGGAGAAGATGAGAGGAAAGAGAAGGGATGGGATAGGAAGGGGAAGGATGAATGGAAGGGGAGGCAAGAAGTGAGAAGGGAAGAGTAAAGAAAGAGAAGAGAGGGGACACACAAAAAGGTGAAGGGAATAGAGAGGAAGGTGGCTGGAGGAAAGGATGAATAGTATATTGATGGAGGGAAAATCCTTAAAATATCAGTAGGAATTAAAATGAATATAATAAGGAATCTTAATATGGAATTATAAAGGTCACAAATCAGGTTGGCATACTCTAGAGATGCAGATCTATTTTTTTCTCCATCTCTGAAATTAAAGTTCTAAATTTGTTTTGTCACATGATGAGGGGCCATATCACCAGTTTATAGGTGGGAATGTGGCCAATTGAAATATTCTTCTATATTTTAACCTAATTACCACATGGCAGGCCAGCCTCTTCATCTCTCCCTGAGATAGGCAACTCCATATTCTTTTCATTTGTGTTCCTTAGGTATAGGACATTTCTCATATTCAAAGGTCAATCAATACCCAAAATAGCACAGAACATTTCTTTCTGTGTCCACATTTGATAAAACCATTATCAGAGCATTTGCCTACCTCACTTATGGGAATACCTATCACTGTATGTTGGTTAACCACCTGATCCTATCTTAAAAAGAGACCCCTGAAATGAAGAGTTCTTGCCAGTTTCTCCAAATGATCTTGATAGGAGTTGAAGACTTTAATGTCCATTAAAAAAGAGAAGTCCTAGAAATGATCATTTCCCTATCCAAGCTCCAGGTATATGTTCAACCCCTTTCCTTATAATGTTCTCCAACAGTATTAAATTTACTTTTTTTAAGCTCCCAGACCTAAGATACTATTTGGTTTCATTCATTCAATAATATTTGATATTCCTGAAAGCACTAATCATGACTGCAAGACTCCAGCAACTGAGAAAGAACAAAATTTAGCATCTAATTAACAAAGAACAGTTATTTAAAATAGTAAGTATACTCCTGCTTTTTTTCGCTTTATTGTTGTAAGAGAATATTCTATAAGAGAAGTGAGGGAAACTAGATCAAGAAAGATGGGTGACATAAGGTAAAAAGAAACAAAAACTTATTGAAGTCATAAAGAGCTGGATTCAAGTCTTTCCTTTTCATGAAAGCGTGTCGCATTATGTATAAGTGCATAAAGTGTAATTATAGTTTCATAATGAAAAATAAGTAATTCTGGGAAAAAAAGAAAAGACTAGTAAGAGAGATGACTCCAGAGGCTGAAAATAGAGATAGTAGAAGAAATAATTAGTTGAAGAGAAAAGGGTTGTTGAGATTGAGCCAGTTTTTTTTCTCCAGACACAGATAAGTTCAGGGGCATTTGGCCCGTCTTTGTTTGATGGTCTTTGCAGAGGAATTATACATCTCTAAGTGCCACAGTAGAATAACGGAGAGTAGGATGATTTGGAGGTCCAATGATGACCAATAATAAAAAGACATATGGGTCTGTGGATACTCTGGGCTAATTATTTTTGTTGGTTGTCATATTAACTAGCACAGGGGATATTTGGCTTCTATGCTTTGGGCTTATCCTGTGCAAGCAGTGAAAGTAACAAAAAGAAAGTTGTCTCAGTATTTTGGACAATGGCTGCTCCATAGCATTCTGTGTTTGGGGGTGGGGCAGCATCTTAGATATAATAATAATATCTTATTATTTTATTATAAATAACTTATCCCAAAAAAATTGGGATTTTTCATATTCTTCATAGATACTAATGAAGATTGTTTCATTCTTGTATTCTGGATAAAGAACCCAAGACACATGGACTCTGGTTTCATGCAAGTATGCTCTGGTGCTCATTTCTGTGAATATTTTGGAGACATGTATTCCAGAGAAACATAATGTAAAGAATTCCTGGTTTGGGTTGTAAGCTCCTTGAAAGGTGCCTACTTTTTCCTTTATGCCTCTCAAGAACTCCAAATATTGTGCACAGCATACAAGTGATGTTTATTCAACAAATGTTTGATAAGACTTACTGATATTGTCAAGAGCAGTAGGGATATGGCTTTCCAAAATACACATGAAGCTCTTTTATCCCTCTGTGCCTTTCAGGATCAAAAGCAAAATGAGTCAAAGTACCCTGCTTTTACTGCTGGAACCTCTGTTTTGAGGAAGGGTCCAGATTATTCTTCTGATTCTATTAGCAAGTTCCCACTGTATCTCTCTTCTCCAAATCCTACTGCTTTTTATCTCTATTTTATGTCATTTTTCCCAATTAGAATGTAAGCTCTTTGAAGGAAGAGAACTCTCTGCTTCTCTCCCTCCCTCTCTCTCTTTCCTTCCCTTCTTTCCTCTCTCCCATTTTCTTCCCTTCTTTTCTCTCTCTCCCTCTCTCTTCCCTTTTCTCCTTCCTTCCTTCCATTCCCAACTCTTAATACAAAGCCTGGCACATAGTAAGTGCTTAATAAATGTTTATTGACTTTATTTTGATTAGCCATACTTATGGGTTGTCCATAGTCTTGTTTCCTTAAATGAGCTGAAGAAATACAAACTCAGAGGAAAGAGATCTCAGAAGCAATTAGTCCTGACTATCCTACTCTTGGATATTGTCTCTGCCCTATAATATATCTTATGAAATGTTTGGTGCAGTTTTAAAATTTAAGTCAAAAGTTGCTATCTCATTGACTAGTGGCTTATTCTCCATAATCAGTAAAAAAGACCTTTAGAAAACAGAATTTTACTTTCTTGAGTGGAAAGTTGGAATCATAGAGAGGTCAGTGGCACAAATTTAAGTTTTGAAGCTATTCTTTAAAAATAAATTTAGAAAGATTTTCTTATTCTTTATAAACTGGAAGGCAATCAAATCTAAGGAATGGAATTCTCTCCTTTAACAAGGATCACTAAAAAGCACAAGCTAATTTGAAATTGGAAAATGTACCATGTCACACAACTTTAGTATGAAGTTGTTTCTCTTATACTTTCCTTATTACTTGCCTCTTTCCCTCATGGTATCCATGATGACCACATACTTCTTGTTTTTCAGCAGTTTCAGTCTTATCCAACTCTTCATGAACTCATTTGGAGTTTTCTTGGCAAATCTAATAGAAGGCTGGTCATTTCCTTCTCCAGCTCATTTTACAGATGAGGGAAATGGAAGGAAGCAGGGTTAAATAAGATGCCCAACATCGTATAGCTAATAAGTGTCTGTGGGTAGATTTGAACTTATAAAAGTAAGTTTTCCTGATACCAGGCCTGACACTCTATCCACTGTACCACCTCACTGCCCCTTATGCTTTCCTTGTTACTTACCTCTTCCTTTAGTGGTACGAATGATTGCTACATCACAGCCATAACTATTTTGAAGTTTGCCTCTTGCTCATTATAGTGCATTGTTTTGGAAGGGTCGCTGGCTGAGAAATCAAATAAGATTTTAGGATCCAAAACAATTTCTCCTAATATGTGGGTCACCTCAAGATTTCAAAATTCAGATTCAACAGTTATTATTAATATTAGTGTTAATATTAATAAATTATTAAATTATTCACATTGTTCAGCTAGACTCTTGGGAAAATCTAGCTTTTGTATTAGACATCTAACTTCTCATGGGCTCAGTTTATCCATCTTTAAAATGAAATTAAATAGATTATCACCAAAGTTGCTTCCAATTCTAACTTTCTGAGGTTTCTATGACTTATGGTTCCAAAACTCTAGTGTGAAATAATGACAATTCACAATTAATTAAATAGAGGCAGACATCTAAGAAATCCCTCAGTCAACACTGGAGAAAAAGAAGCCAATTTGTAGGAAGGTCTCATCTGTTTCATCCCTGCCTCTCATCTCTCCCTCTCCCTACTTTTGAGTCACTGAGAAATAACCTCATTTGTAAACTACTTCCCCTTCAAACCATTAGACTACATCTATACTCACAGAAAATAATTATAAAGAAATATTCTTATGCTAGGCACAAGCATTGGAGGGCCAGAAATTGTGGCATCCCCTACAAGTCCTGATGAAAAATTGGTTGTCACTCTATCTAGGAAAGTTCCAACTATAGATGCATGTGAAATTATCATCGTTGGCCATTGTAGCAACCAAGTAGTGCTGACTTATTGGCCAAAAAGATAGAATTCTGTACATGACATGCAAAATGAAATGACAACTCTAACATCTCCTATAATTAATTACCGAAATATTGCCCAGTATCTCTTTTCTTCAGGAATCTTAAAGAATAAGACCCAATTTAATCTGCCATGAAAACAAAACAAAATAAAACAACAGCAAGAAAGGTTCAGTTGCTCATTGCTTTGTGGTTGTTAGTGTCATCAATAGAATAGTGTGTAATTGTCCATTGGTCCTTATCTTAATGGTTTTTTTTTTTCATTTTTCTCTCACTTGCAGTTTTGAATCAAGGCTTTCAAACTTGTTATCCGTTATAATTACTGTAGCTTGAATTCCATCCAACTCTTTCCTAATACCTGCTGTGTTCTAACAAAGTAAATACAGCCATTTAAAACCTTAGAAGCCAAGAGATGTCAACAGTTGGAGGGAATTCAGAGAAAAGCAAGGGAAATGATTAAGAGGCTGGAAGGATTTATTTGTGAGAAAAGAGTAAAAGAACTAAATATGTTTGGCTTGGCTATGCAATGACTAAGGAGGGATGTAAGAAGGCTCCAAGAATTTGAAGTGTAGAAATATGGTGGAGGAAAAATGATTTTAGGGTTGGAAAGAGAATTTAATTACAGCATTGAAATGCATTCTTTTAAAAAAGAAAAAATAGACTGATTATCAAAGAAACATTTTTAAGAGTCCTTACATATGATTGCATGAACCCTTCCTAGTCTCCAGAAGATACAGGATGAAATGAGATAAAAGAATTCAAGTTAAAAAAGTATTTATTAGGTACCTACTATGTGCCAAGGATTGTGTTTTGTACTGGGAATTAGAAGAAAGGCCAAAATAAAACAAAACAATCCCTGCTTTTACAGAATTCATCCTGTAAAGGAGAAGAGAAGGAATGTGGTATAATGGAAGCAATCCTGGACTTAGACTCAGAAAGCCTGGGTTCATTTCCTCTTGGCTCTAGCTATGTGACTAGAAACAAGTCAGCAAATCCCTCTGAGAGCCTGTTTTCTCATCTGTCAAAAGCAGATAATTGTATTTCTATAACGTCTCCCATGAAAGCTGTAAAGATAGTTTCTTGTAAATTGTAAGTCATATACATTTTCTATATTACATATATATGTGAAATATTTCACAAATCACATAACATCTACTATCTGAGTTAGGTATTAATATTTTTAAATGAAATCATTTCCAAGGGCAAACATCCACTCCATTTTGTTTCCAATTACTAAACGTCAGGGATGTGACTTGTAGCCATGCCCAACAAAATCCCACAACTCTGGCTCTCCCAAACAAGTGTGTCCTTCTTAGGACTATAGAATCAAGGACTTAGAGGTGGAAGACACCTTAGAAGTCATCTTATAAAACCCCTTCATTTTACTCAAAGGCAAAGAAAGTTTCAGTAATTTGCTCTAGGTTATATACACATAACAAATAACTGAGCCTAAATTTCCATTCCATTTCTTCAACTCCAAATCTAAGCTTTCTTTCTAGGATAACATACTAAGCTCATTATGAAAAAATTTGACCAGTATTAGAAGACGTGACCCTCTGTTCTAATAGTCTAACATCCTCCTGGTATCTCTCCCTATTTAGTGTCCAGACAGTGCTTTACATGGATATAGTAGGTTCAAAGTAAGAATTTGTTGATTTAATTTACACTCTCCTCACCCCATGGATGAGTTCCTTGGAGGAAAGGCACTATGAAAATCCAGAAAATAAATAAATACAACAACAAATTAGGCTCTCTGCTTTGCAGGCATATTATCTTGCTCCATTAACTGCCTCCATTAAGTTGTCCAGCATGATCACTCAAATCTTGATTATTCTTTCACCGTATTGACATTGGTGTCCACTCCCTGGGTAACTTTGGTACATTCTGTCAGCTAGCTGTTTTTCTCTTCTTATATGTGTGAACTAGCTAAGAACAATTCTCATTAGCTTAGCAAAAATTTGTATTCTGGAAACTTGACATATAACATATATGTCAACTGTTATTAGCATCCTCTAAAAAGTAAAAAGGCATAAACTCTAATCTTTGTAGATATAGAGTGACTCAAAGGTAATATATACTCCTAATTTTGTAGATGAAGAAACTGAGATCCATTTATATAAAGTGCCTTGTCTACGGAAAGCCAGAAATAATATAATACTGGACTGTGACAAAGGAGATTTAATGTAATAAGTTGTTTTTTTTTTATTTTGAACAACAAACCTTTTGGGATGGTACCTGAATCAGTTTTTCTGTAGCAGGAAAGAGAAACAATACCTGCCTTCAAGGAACTTACATTCTACTGGAGGAAGATGTTATATAAAATGGAGCCAAAATGAGGTTTGGGGAGAGGAGAAGATACTCACAGGAGGGCATGGGAAAGAAAGAGGACTGAAGGAGTGGAGCCTTTATTTAAAAAGGAGCTTCTGTAAGCAAACAATCAGAGGGATCGGTTACAGTGGTGGCAGATTGATCTTACAATGTGAGAAAAAAACAGGGATGGAGTGAATTTCTGGGATGAAAAGGTGGTTGGAGCATATTAGGGGGAGAAGCTATGAAATTTTCCTACTGCCAATTAGCAAAACTGAGGAGATGTGGCCACAGCTTCACTGAATAGAGTGCAGACTGAGAGCCTCTTTGAAAATACACATCTGCTGTCTGAGTTAGGTATTAATAGTATAAGAATGAAATTATTTCTAAGGTCAAACATTCACTCTACTTTGTTTCCAATTACTAAAAGTCAGGGATGTGACTTCTAGCACAAAACATCAGTTGCTCTTTGAGTGATATTTCCTGAAATAAAATTTCACTCTAAGGTTTTCTGAAATAAATTTCAATATCAAAAGCAGGTCACTTGAGGTTTACTTTAGGGAATTCTCATTCATTTAAACAGCAAGAACCTTGAACACATTCTATGTTCAGGGCACTCTGTGATTGTCTGCACTCACTCTTCAGTTTTTTTTTTGAGATATTTCAGTTCTTCAATCAAGTCAATATCAAGTGCCCACTAGGTGCCAGGCATTGTGCTGACCAATGGGAGATACAAAAAAAAAAAAAAGGAAAAAGACAGTTCCAGTCAAATGGATGCCAAAATGCCCATCTTCAAGATGCTTACATTTGACTGCTCTGTTCTAATAAAGGAATGTATAAAGTCAAATTCTGACCACAACCTTCTTCAGCCAACCATTTTCATTCTACCAGAATCTCAATGCCAGATTCCCTACTTGAAGTTGGTTTCTTCTACTATGAGCCACATATGGGTCTCGTGTTCTTTCCATAGTTACTCAAGGGCAATCTGTTATTGCATCAATAAACAGAAAGTTCAGTTTTCTTAAGGGCAAAGATAATAGTATTAGACACATCAATCTTCTGTTTTATATCTGTCTAGCTGGCTGATTAACATGAACTTGCAAATAGTCATTTACAAAGAGCACAAGTGCCCAGACTGGATTAAAATGTTTGATCTCAGTGTGCCTTGCTTAGCTTTCTGCAGCACAAATGTTTACATCTGTTCTTACAATACTTCTTATGCCTTATTCAACTTGCTAAGTAGAGCTTCACACCCTGTAAACCTTTTAGCCTTTTTGAGAATATTACACATCATATTTCAGAGGTCCTCAATTAGTCAATCTAAATGTACCAGAAGAGCTCAAAAGCTTTACCTGTGCCAATAGATGCTGCCATTTGTCAGCCTCTAAGATTTGTTAGAATTCCCTTCTGTAAGGAGAACAGAGCCCTCTATTTTTGCTACTCTCCTTACTTCCCTATGATCAGATGTCAAAAATATCTCTTTCCCACAAAGTTGGGGTAATCCTGGTTTAAGAAAAAATTTTTAAAATGTATTATTCTCTAGATTACTAAGGGATGTTCCTAGCTGCTAGAAAGCTACTAAAAGAGATAATCATTCATTCATTCGTTCATTCATTCAAAAATAGACCTTTTCTTCACATTTCCAGCTGGAGAAACATTACTAATTCTCATGACCCTTCCTCCCTCAGTGGGAATATACTAGGTATTTTGTTGTGAATTAATTGTATGTTTCAGGGTTTCCTGATGTTCCTTAAGATAAAACATACATTTGCATAATTTAACCCTTCCCTACAGATGAATAGCAGAAGTACTACCCTCCCTTCAGCCAGGGCAATTTGTTCACGTTATTAGCCTGATTTATGTGGAAATTATTTTTTATGTTATGCCCCACCCCTATTACACTTTTCTTTTTCTTTTCGTTAGAATTGGAAGGTTATACCAAGTGCTGTGTTTTCCTTTCCTGAAAAGATTTATGGACTGTTTTAATACAGATTAGTGAAAGCGCAATACCAAAGCACTGTAGGTGGTGAGACTCAGTTATCATGTGTATGATTAGTTTCACCTTGTAGCTGTGTCTCCGAAAATGCAATTAACAGTTTCATATTCAGCATAGCTAGCTTTTATTCCTGCTGCATGGTGTGCAACATTTGCATCATAAAAAAACTAATTGGTAAACACAGTCTTGCCAGCTTCTCTGCAATTCACCCAATTCTCTTAACGTTAATTGGCTCAGCTTCAACACACATTGGATGGGTTTTCAAAGGCTGCCGCAGATTAGAGAGCTCGCAAGCACTTGTGTTTCACAGAACTGACTCTAAGGAGACTCGGGGAAAAAAAAATATATTTTAAATTAATGCTGAATGCAGGCAGACTCTCTTGTCCAATCGTTGCTATGGAAACTGTTTTGTCTGCTAATCTGATAGCGGTGTGTATGTTTATTGGTACACATCTCTAATGACCTTCAGAGACTAACTCAGCTGGAGAGAACTATTCTACCACTGTGGTCAGAAGCAATGGCTAAGTGATTACATCCTAAACTCAGTTGTTGCTGCTTGTAGTGAACTCTCTGTTGCTCTCTACCGCTCTCCACCCCTGCCTTTTGCTCCTTCAGCTTCTCTAGTCCTCAGCGAGCATTGCAAAACCTGATGTGATGGTTCCAAGCTCCAGATGTGCGTCTGACACTAGGGTGGCAGCCGCGTAAAGTTTAAACAACGGACACTCAAAAGTCTTATGAAGTTTGGCAATTTGCCAGTTTCCTGGGCTTGACTTTCAGCACAGAAATCCTTCTCTGGGGTGTTTTGATCTCTTTTGTCTTCTGACCTTCTCCGCCCCCAACTCAACCTCATTTCCCCCAAAACACAGGTCCTCCCCTAAGGCAAAAATAGTAGCATAAAACTTTAGGGGGAAAATATAGATAGATAAAGAGGTTTCTATTTTTTTCCTCTAATAATGCTGCCTGATTTACTGATTGTGGGTCTGAATTTAAAAATCCACAGAAGCAGCCCTTGTTTCTAGTGCATAGAAAAATAACCCATGCTAATCCATGCAATTTGTGTGTTTCCATTGAAGCTACAGGCATCAAATAAGGCTGTGTTACTGACACACTGTCAGTTCCAAAGAGCGGCACCATGTAATATATGACAAAGCCTACCTGAACTTTTACAGCGACATGGCTGAGGTTTTATTAGCCAAGAAACCCTTCTTTAGATCTGAGAATCTGTTGACTTCACTTTTAATTACCAAGACTGAATGCATGGATGTTTTTCCATAACCATTTAACACAGGAGCTGTCAGACAATTGAAATAAGCAGAAGTGTTCGTGATTTGTTTTGAAATTCTACAAATAGCTAGAAATTGCAAGGAGGGAGGGAAAAAAGGAGGGAGGGAGGGAGATAGAGACAGAGATGGAGAAAGGGCGAGAGAGAGACAAAGACAGAGACAGAGAGAGAAATAGATAAAGAGATAGAGACAGAGAGAGAAAAAGAGAATAGAGAGCCAGAGGGAGACGAAGAGAGAAATAAAGACAGAGACAAAGAGGAAGAGAAATAGACAGAGAAAGGGGGAGAGAGAGAGAAAGAAAGAGCTAAAGAGAGAGAGACAGAGACAGAGAAAGAGAGAGAAAGAGAGAAAGAGAGAGAGAAAGAGAGAAATAGAGAGACAAGGGGAGAGAAAAATGAGACAGAAAGAGAAAGAGAGAAGGATGGAAGAAAAGAGGAGAGACACAGACAGAGGCAGAGGCAGAGAAAGGGAGAGAGAGAAACAGAGAAAGAGACAGAGAAAGACAGATCCAGAGAGAGACAGAGAGAGAGACAAATAGAGAGATAGAGGAAGACAAAGAGAAAGATAGAGAAAGAAAGAGACAGACAGAGAAAGAGGAAGAGGAAGAGAGAGATAAAGAGAGAGACAGAGACAGAGAGAGAAATAAACAGAGAGACAGAGAAGGAGAAAAATAGACAAAGAGAGAGAGAGAGAGAGAGAGAGAGAGAGAGAGAGAGAGAGAGAGACAGAGGCAAAGACAGAGAGAGAGAGGAAGGGAGGGAGGGAAGGATGCAGGGAGGAGTTAAAAGCAATTATTAAGCTCCTTGGGGGTAGAAAAGTTGTCTACATTTACTATTTGCTGACATGGTCAGTTTTTTGATATACCTATGCTATATCAAACTTTGATAATAAATAGCAATTAATAGTCTAATAATTTGATTTATATAGATATAGCATGGATTCATATATGAAAAGACATTTATCCAGTCCTGTCATATATAGATAAGAGTAGATGGACAGCATCCAAAGAAGAATAAAGAAACAAGAGATTTTATTTAAAACTCAAGATTACAGTTAGAGGAAGGGGAATTAGGTATTGGTATCAATGTCTTTTGGCTATATTTATCATGTCATTCTGTTTGAGCATCTTTTTTTAAGGAAAATTTATGTTTTCCAAGGCCTATTACATGATCTAGCTCTAAGCTAGCTAATTCTTTGCCATGGAATAACAGATAAGAAATGAAGTCTCTGAGAAGTAGAAAGTCCCCTAAAGAGTCAAGATATGTGTGGGGTCCCACACTAAAGCATAACAAACAGGGACCCTACGTTGTCTATGAGGTGAAAATAGACTACCCAAGTGGTGATTCTGAGAAAGAGTTTAGGGGGAAAAAAACAGAGCTGTTCGCTACTCTCCACTCTAACTGAGCTACCTCACTACTGGCCCTCTACATATTCACTAAGCTATAGAAATGATGGGGTGGGATCAGTTAGGTGACTCAGTGGATAGAGCACTGAACCTTGAATTTGGAAGACTTTCTTCTTGAGTTAAAATCTGACCTTCAACACATATTAGTTTTGTGACCCTGTGTAAGTCACTTAAAACTGTTTGCCTCAGTTTCTTCACCTGTAAAATGAACTGGAGAAGAAAATGACAGACCATTCCAGGATTTTTGCCAAAAAAAAAAAAAACCCAAATAGGGACATGAAAAATCAGGCACAAATGAAAAATGACTTAACAGAGAAGTATGTGAAGAAAAAAAAAGGAGACAAGGAAGGAAAATTGAGAAAGGATAAAGATTTGAGAGTAGTTTATACCCACCTAGAACTGGAGGCATGGAAAAAAAAGTTGTATAAAGACTAGTGCACCCAGTTTCTTATCAAACTTTTAAAAAGTGCTTCATGTCTAACAATTTAAACTTTTGTGTATAATCTGTTGGCAATCCCCCCCTCCAAAGTTATCCAGTATATCAATAGATGCAGAAAAAGGTATTGATAAATATATAACACCTATTCCTTTAAAAACATTATAAAGCATAAGTACAAATCTGGAGCCTTTCTTCAAATGGTAAGTAGTATCTGTCTCAAGACAAAAGCATTGTCTATTAAAGGAATAAGATTAGATGTCTTCCCAATAAGATCAGGTGTAAAGCAACCATATCCATTATCAACACTATTATTCAATATTGTATTAGAAATGCTAGTTATTACAATGAGACAAGAAAAAGAAATTAAAAGAAATAAAAAAAGACAGTGAGGAAGCAAAGCTATTATTCTTTACACATTTGATAATAGATTTAGAAAATTCACAAAAAACTAATTGAAACAATGAACAACTTTAGCAAAGTTATAGAATTCAAAATGAATACACATAAGTTATCAGCATTTCTATACATTACCAACAGATTACAGCAGAAAGAGAAAGAAATGATATTTAACAAGATTGTAGATATTTATAAAATACTTGAGAGTCTACCTACTAAGACAAACTCAGTGACTATATGATCATAATTACAAAACACTTTTCACAAAAATAGAGACCCTAAACAAATGGAGAAATATTTATTACTCATGGGGAAGCCAAACAAACACAACAAAAATGACATTTCTTACTAGATTAATTTACTTATTCAGTGCCATGGCAATAATTGCTTTATAGATGTAGAAATATTTTTAAAATGAAGGCTGAAAATAAATGATTAAACCCATAAATAAAAAATAAATTTGTCCACTAGCACTTTGTTCTTAAAAGTGTGATGATGATCATCATAACACAATATAATAACAGTTACAATAATAACTCACAATAATTGAAGAATAGTGTTTTAATGGATGTTGCCATAACAGATGCTCATATTTTCCAAATTACATGTAATGAAAAACATTCAAAATAAAAAGATCTAGTAGAAGAGAACAAAGTCAGTGAAGGAATAAGCTATGGTACCATGTTATGCTGTTTGCTGCCAGAATTATCACAAAGATCTTTAGTGAACCAGTCAGTAGATACTGCTTTTATTTAGTTAATCTCAATATTCAATTATTCACTAAGGCTTTTGGGATACCCTGTAACTCCAATATAATAGACTCTAGTAGGTCTTTTAACACCTTGTGAGTAAGCAGTGTAGCAAGCCTTGGGCTATCCATCTATTATCTTTTGCTCTCAATATATGATGAGCTCACTTCCTTTTCTAATAATATAGTTCCTGGAAGAAATCTTCCATTTATTTTAGTAAGTGTCATCCATTTAATTTAACCAATGAGTAAAGTGAAGACAAAAAGTAGTAAACGATTGGCCCAGAGCCATAAAGGCCAATATTGGAGCTAAAACTTTAGATTAGTTCTGATTGCAAATCCAGTGCTCTATTCATTGCACCACAGTACCAAATACCCTGGTTTCTTAAGAACTTGATGAGCTAGCTTTGAAGAATTTGTACAGATTTGCAATTGAAGAAAGAGTCCAAGATATTATTTTTAGAGTAGGTAAACATTTGAGGGTGAGAGTTACAAATATTTGTAACAACCAATAAAAAAGAAAGGGAAAAAAATCAGTATATTAAGTCTGATATTATAAGCAGTGTCCTACATCCAGTGTTTCCCCCTTCTCCAAAGAAGGAAATAAGATCCATTTATCTTTGGACCCCAAACTAATTATTATAATGAAATACTTTATTAATTATTTTTACTTTGCATTGTTATATTCATTGTATCTATTTTTTCTGGTTCTGTTGATTTTCATCAGCTCATATAAGCTTTTCTGTATTTTTTATACATGGTATTTTCTTGAAGCTCAGTGATATTCCCTTAAATTCATAGACCACACTTATTTTAGCTGTTGCCTTATTCATGGCCATCTGTGACTTGTCTTTATGGTCTAGGACCATCTCTGTCCACCAGTTTTTCTGGTATTTCTCTACTCCTGTGCCAGTTGTGAGGTCCAGAGAGTTTTGCTCTAAAATGTAACTGGATTTAAGAGAAATCTTTCTTTTCTCTTCCTTAACAACTCTTAATAATTTGGCCAGTTTTGGAAAATGTTTTGCATTTCTATAATGGAAAAGGCAATTTTAAAATTTCCTTTAATATTATAGACCTGCAGTTACATTTTCCCAAAATGTTTAAAAAAGGAAAGAAAGAATTGGCAAGCTTGGAACTGATGGCTACCTCAGTTTAAACAAATCAGCTGTTTCTTTCTCTTCAATTCAACAGTCTTCATATTCATATGAGCATATTTTCTTTTATTACATGAAGACCCAATGCTTGAGTTAGAGTGGGTTGAGTTTGTGTCCCAAAACAACCAGAAGTGGTTTTATTCCTTTTACCAGAATGATTCTTCCTTCTTCCTTTCCACTCTCTGCATTTTCAGGCATCCTGAACAAAGGTTCAGATGAAAGAGACCTCAGATAGCACCTCAGTGATCACTAATCAAGATTGCATGAAGATGCTAAAATATTTTTATAACCCTTACCTTTCTATGAGAATTCTATTTCATTAATGTTAATTTTGTCATTAAAGGAACAGAGTTCTGGCGATAGAAGGAACCTCAGAAGGTCATCTAATTCAGCTCTCATTTTTTTTTCAGATAAGGATAGGCACAGTAAGGTTAAGTAATTTTCCCAAGTAGTAATTACTTGGGTAGTAACTAACAGAGGAGAGATTAGAACTCAGATTCTCTGGCTTAAGAAATATTGTGCATTTTACTCTACCCTTTTGACTCCATGAAGAAATTCCTTACTCTATTTTGCCTTCTTTGTTTTTTGGTCTAAACATAAGGTTTCATTGTTGCTGAGAATTTCTAGTGAGGGAAATCCCTCTCCTAAAACTGATATCTTCTACAAATGAGAGTCTTAGAGAGTTCTCTGAATCCACTGAATAACTTGCCAAGAGACATATCAAGGCTTGAACCCAAATCTTCCTCACTCTGAGTTCAACTCTATATCATCTGTCCAGATATCTTTCATTGTTTTTAAAATGAATTTCTTTGGAATACTATTTTTCTTCCTTTATAATTGTTTATTTTGATTTTTTTACATTGCAATTCCTGCATGAATAATATTTAAAGGTTCACAAAATACTTCAATGGCTAAGTGGCAGAGTGAATAGAGTGCAGGACCTGAGGGTCTGGAAGACCTGAGTTCAACTCCAACCTCAGAATTTACTTAACTCTGTTTATCTTGGCTTCCTTATAAAATGAATTGGAGAAGGAAATGGCAAATTACTACAATATCTTTGCCAAGAAAATCTCAAATGGGGCAATGAATAATCAGATACAACTGAAATGACTGAACAACAAAAACAAAAATATATTTGTTTTATGATAACTCTTGTGAGGTGAATAAATAGTGTAATTCTTATTATTTCCTTGGGGAAACTGAGGTCCTGGGAAACTAAAAGATTTTCCCCTAGTTAAACAGCTAGGAATTGCTAGAACCAGATTTTGAATCCAGGTACCTGAAAATCAAATTCATCATTCTTTCCCTTATCTTCCTCTTCTTCCAGGTCAATTTGTCCTTAAAAACTTGAATATTCTCTTTCTGACCCGATTTATTGTAATTCAGTTCTTTTTAGTCACACCCAACTCTTCAAGACCCAATTTGAGGTTTTCTTAGCAAAGATACTGGAGTGGTTTGCATTTTACAGATAAGGAACTGAAGCAGACCACTTAAATGACTTGCCCAGGGTCACACAGCAAGTTTTAAGAGGCTACATTTAAACTCAGGAAGGTGAATCTTCTTGACTCTAGGTCAGGCTCTCTATCCACTATGCCATCTAGCAACCCATTGATTGGTACTCCCTCTCAATTGAATCTATAAGCAGTTATTAATTGCCTTTGTGCCGAGCCCTATGCTAGGTGCCAAAACTCCAAAAATGATGATGATGATGATGATATCGTTTTTATAGCAGTTTAAGGTCTACATAGCACTTGCCAAATATCTCACAAACTAGTCCCTTCCCACAAGGAGTTTAGATTCTATCAGAACAACAAAAATATAAATCATATGAGGAAGTTCCCTTCGTTGATGTCCAGGGACCTTCAGTGTCCTAAATATCCTATACTTCTTGCTTTTCTGAAGTCAATATGACAGGCTGCTTCTATCGGTTTTCTTGTTAAGTTGTGGTACCTGCACAGCTTGGATAGATGCTTTGACAGGAAAAGAACCAGAGTGTCACTGAGTTGACATATGGCGGTGGTGCTTTTTTAAATCTGTCAGTAAAGGATTGAAAAATAAATATAAATATAACAAAGAGGGAAGTTCCTCCCAAATGATGGTAATAATTGGAAGATTTAGATTTTAGTATCTGACAATGTTCCTTTGTAAATCACCACGTCTTTATATATTTATGGAACAGCAGAGCCCAAATGCAACAGTATTTCAAAATCTGTCATGCTGAAGTAGTTCCATGACGTTGATTCTAGAGCCTTGTTCTGCTTTCTTAGCAATCACAGGAAAAGAGAAACTTTGCTTAGGAAAAATCAGGTAAGCCCTCCCCATGTTCACTAAAAAGCAACAAACAAAACCATACTTTGGACCACTTTGGGTTTCATTTATCAATAATCCTACCTCTATTTTTTTTTTAGAAAACATTAGATTATGAGCCCCTTCATTGGTTTAATGAATACCTTTGAGGGCAGAGACTATCTTATCCCTTCATTTTTAACCCCAGTGCTTGGCACAATGCCTGACACATAGTAGGCACATTATAAATGTTTTTTGATCCTGACTCTGACATTCTTCAGGAGTCACTGAATTCTCAAAATTCTTAAACATTCAGCAAAGTAAATCCTTACAATGGGACAAAAGGATATTCCTGGAATTGATATATTCAGTCTCTATCATGATTGCTCAAATAAGGATGAGTACAAGAAAGAAAATTTAGCTTGATTGAAATGGGTAAGTGTTTAAGTCAGCTATGTTACTCAGTGTTTTGAGAGCCAGGACCAGAAATGTAGGGGCCTGGATTCAAATGTGGTCTCAGACACTTCCTAGCTCTGTGACCCTCGCCTACCTCTTGTTCTTATGCCTTGGAATCAATAAACAACATAACCCAGTTGTCTACCCTTTACTACTCTTAAGCCTTGGAACCAATGAACAATATTGATTCTAAGATGGAAGGTAAGGGTTAAGAAAAGAAATGTAAGAAATGAATAGGTGTTTAGAAAGTATAATATATTTCCTATGCCATCCAGTTCCCATCATCTTCCTAAAAAAACAAAAAGACATAGTTTATCCAGAGCTCATTTCTCAAGAATGTCACCTGTTTAGAACATCATAAAAAAATCGGTACATCAGCAAAATGGGCATTATAAGTTATTATGAAATCCAGACACTAAAACTCATGCATTTTTCTTATAGAACCTCTTTAGCCCATTATTCACTCACTGTATTCATACAGAAAACATATTTGATAATGTGGCTCCCCAATCCACAGAAAATTAGAAATGGTCGGAGAGAGGGTCAAAAGTTGGTCTGAGTTAAGAGTACATGTTGTTGAAGGAAGATATACTGACAGCAGTAAGAAATGATGGTACACAGACTGACAGCAAGGAAGGAAATAGAAAAACTCTTCGAAGGGGGCAGCATCTAGGAAGGTGAAATCATGTAGTACAGGTACATTTTAAAATAAACCCCATTATTGATTTTAGTTGTCATTGTCATCTTCCTTTTGTTTTTGAGCATGATGGAGTAGATCTAGATAGTCCCAGAACAAGGAATCTTCATTCCAGTACTAGTTGTATAACTCCATGCATGCCCATAAATTTCTTAGTTGTTTTTTTTTAATTTCTCTTTTTAAGACACTGCAGGAAAAGTTCTCACCTGCATTGATAAAGGTGGTTTCCTTCATACCAATGACATAATAGGCCCAACTCGTACCCCCCCCCTTTCTTTTTTGTTTTTAGCCTCATTTAACAGGATATACCTCCTTGGTCAGTTAGATAGAAATGGATAGAGAATGGATAGAATGGATAGAGAGCCAGGCCTGTAGTTGAGAAGATGTTGGTTAAAATATGCCTTCAGGCATTGCCTAGCTAAGTGATCCTGGACAAGTCACTTAACTCCACTTTCTTAGCCCTTGTCCTTCTGTCTTCAAGTTGTTACTGAGACAGAATGTAAGGTTAAAAAAACAACAACATATAACTCCTCCTTCTTCCCACAGAGTCATCCTTTATAACAAAGAAAGAAAAGAAAGAAAGAAAGAAAGAAA
>NC_058134.1:88046732-88165646 GCF_016433145.1 Gracilinanus agilis
GGAAAGGAAAGGAAAGGAAAGGAAAGGAAAGGAAAGAAAGAAAAAGGACTAACCAGTGCCTCACAATTCATAGTATTCCATATCCCAAGCTCCTTTTCCCTCCCAGGTAAAGAAGGCAGAGATGCATTCTCTTATTTGTGGGAGGAAGAGAGCATCAGGTTTAATTATTATAATGAAACAGAAAATGGTACATGTCAATTGGCATGCCTAAAGTCATAGGAATTGCAGGTGATAGAGCCAGAATTTTCACCAACTATTTTTTTTTTTTTTTGCTGTTTCTTCACTTTATTTTTATTCCAAACCTGGTACTCTTACTACTATTTCACCTCAGGGAACCCAACTTTAAACTTATGGTACTGATAGTATTCTTATCCAGGTGGGGAAAATCCCATTGTATTGACAGTTCATCTCTTTTGTGATGCTTATTCATTTCTCACAATTGTTTAAAGTCATCATGAAGACTGTTCCCTTGGTTCTGTTCACTCCACTTTCTAAAAAGTCTTCCCTTGCCCCTTTGTACTCTTTACATTCACCATTTCTTAAGGTGTGATAATATTCTAATACATTCAGGTACCATAGTTTATTTGAATATCTCCCAAGTAATGTGATAGGCATCTCCTTTATTTCTTTCTTTGCTTGTGCAAAAGGGTTTAATTTTTATTTTTATTTTTTCAATTCATGTAGAAATAATTTTTGACAATTGTTTTCTGGTATTTGTGATTCAGATTGTCTCATTCCCTTTCTTCCTTCCTCTTCTCCACTCTCCTGACCCTAAATCCCCAAAGCAGTGAATAATCTGACATAGGTTATACCATATTTCAATATTCCCTGTGTTATGACTGAAGACACATATCACATATACAGTAAAAAAAAATTCATGAAAAAATAAAGTGAAAGATGACAAGTTTTCATCTCCAGACTCCAACAATTCTTTCTTTGTCTGTGGATAGCATGTTTTATTTTTTTTTTTAAATCATTAATCCCTTAGCATTTGCTTCGGACCATGTTTTGCTGATGATAGTTTAGTCCTTCACAGTTGATCATCATACAGCACTTCTGTTATTGTATACACTGTACTGGTTCTGCTCACTTCATTTTGCATCAGTTCATATAAATCTTTCTAATTTTTTAAACTCATCATCTTTATCATTTTTATGGCTCAATAGTTTTCCATTAAAACCATATACCACAGCTCATTCAGCCATTCCCCAATTGATGGACACCCCCTCAGAAGAAGGACTACTCTAATTATCTTGGTTTATATCAGCCATACATCTCACTAATCCTTAAAGCATCACTTTTACCATTCACTAACAAATTTTCATATAATGATCCTTAGTAGAAAGAACAGCCTAAATTGTTCTACATACACTGCTTAAGAAGGCAAGGAAACAGGAGCAGCTAGGTGGTTCAGTGGATAGAGCCAGACCTGGCAGAGGAGATCCTGGGTTCAAATCTCATTTCAGACACTCCCTCGCTATGTGACCCTGAACAAGTCACATTTTGATACCCATTGCCTACCACTCTTCTGCCTTACACAGTATTGATTCTATGATGGAAGGTAAGGGTTTGGTTTTGTTTTTTTAAAGGCAGAGGAATGTGTGGTATCTTTTAGAAAGATTTCTATCCCATATGTTGGTTAAATATTATAACTTAAATGAAGAATTTTTATCTTGATAATTTATCACAGAACTAGCCCCAACTATTGTAGAATATGTGAGTCATTACTTTATTAACAGAAATAGACCTAACTTTGGAGCAGCTTCATTGGACACTATAGCTCTCTCTCTTTTTTAAGTGAGACCATATCAATGTCTTAAAACAAAAATTAATAAACCTTGTACTTTTTTTGGAGGGGAGAAGAACTATAGTAGAGCTTATGAAACCTATTTGAAAAAGAAGGAGCTTGTGAGAATGAGTCTATATGAGTGTACAAGAAACCTTGTCTGAGGCATTTTTATTATTGCACCTAGTAAAAGAATTGCCTTGTTCACTCCAAGAGATGCAAGCCCTTCCCTGCATTAAGCATGAATAAGTATCTGTTTTTCTACCATGGCTATTTGTTGTATGGCATCTGACAAACCCTTCATATTTATTGCATAAAGACTTGCAATCATTTATTTCAGTCTAGACTTGGGATTTCATTGATGTAGGGCGTTCCCTGAGAAGAAATGGTTTCTAGGTCTGCAGTTCAGTACCTATTCCGCAATGTATTATCATTGAGACTTCTCTGAGGTCCTGAGATGAAATTTGTCCTGTATTACACAGCAAGTACCTGTTTGAGGTAGGGTATAACTCAAGTCTTCTGGATTTGGCTCCATCCATTACATCATTCTACCTCTATTTATATTAATTAGTTAATTAAAAAAGGAGGAAGAGGAGGAGGAAGAGGAAGAGAACAGTGAGCTTGGAAGCTAGGTAGGACACTCGGGTCTGGAGTCAGGAAGAAATTGGTTCAAATCCAGGCTCTGACTAATCCCGTGACTCTGGGCAAGTCATAACCTCTGTCTGCTTCAGTTTCCTCATCTGTAAAATGGGAATAACAATAGTACCCACTTCCCGGAGTTGTGAAAATCTAATGAGATGATATTTGTAAAGAATTTGACACAGTGACTAACACATAGTAGGTGCTATAAAGATTAGCTGTTACTACTACCACCACTACCACCACCACCACCACCACCACCACCACCACCACCACTACTAGTACTACTACTATTGTGTACCCAAAGCTCTTAAACTTTCAAACTGCTCTCAGACTTTTTGGATCACCCTACATAGTACTTTAGGTTTTACAAAGCCCACATGACCATCTTTTGAGGAAGGTAGTTCCCATATGATTATTTCCATTTTATAGATGAAACTGGCTGAAGGTTTAACCAACTTGTTCATAGTCATTCATCTGGTGTTAGAGCCATGATTAGGGCACAGGTCCTCTAAGTCCAGAGCCATTTCTCTTATACTTTATTAGGTGGCTCCACTGTTCAGCATTGAGATTAGTTTGCCACCCAGTTTTGTGTCTGCAAGATAGAGTCACCTCTAGATTCCTTGGGGAAGGGAAAACTTGACAAAATTTTGTTCCATATAAATTGCATAGCTTTAGAGCTGAAAAGGGTCTGAGGCATCCTTAGTTCAGTTTTCTCTTTATATATGAAGAATTTGGGGTCTAGAGAGGGTAAAGGATTTATTGAACTTCCCACATGGGAGAACTGGGGTTCGGATGCAAGCCATCCTCTTTCTATGGTAATAGTTTTGAAAACAGGATTTAATATTATTCTATCATGGGGTAGCCAGGTGGCACAGTGGATAAAGAGGCAGCTTTGGAGTCAGGAGGACCTAGACTCAAATTTGGCCTCAGATATGGTCTAGCTTTGTGACCCTGGGCAAGTCACTTAACCTCTATTTGCTTAGTCCTTGCCCTTCTGTTTTATAGTTACTAGGACTGAAAGAAAGAGTTATTAAATGAATAAATAGACTTATACCATTAGCAGTCATAATTCTCTTATGGCAATTGTGGCTTATTTGGGACAATCCCATGTACCGCAGATCTCTAGACAAAGTCAGCTACTCTATTAGCAGCAGAACCATTCTTTGACCATCCCAGGCAGGGTATGCACCCTTTGCACTCACGTATATAGACCCTTTCACATACCTGTATGCAAATATTGCTATAATTTCTCTAAGTCTTAAGCTCCACTCTTTAACCTCTGATTGACTCTTGCTCTATTTTTAAAACAAAATTTATCATTCACGTGGAAAGCAGCAGGTAGCTATCTAGAATGAAGATATTCTTTCTTTTGGAAATTTCACTCATTTGCAAAACTTAGATTAGTGGTAGCTGCTAATAGCATTTAAAGCATGTGACTGACTCAGAACTACTTGAATTTAAATTGGGTGGATAACAATTTGGTGATTAATTAAGGTATTTTCAAATCCAGCCTGACAAGGGTGATTAGAAAGTGTCTGAAATACCACTTTGTGTATGGCTGCATTTAAATGACCTTGAATCTTGCAGAATGGAGACAGACATGTATGCACAGGATGGCTTGCCACCTTTGAGATTTAACTAAGGGGGAGATGGATAGTGGTTTCCATTAGGTAGGATGAATAACAAAAACCTTTTTTCCCTTCATCCCAAACTGATCAAACAGGAATGTCTGAGTGTATCAGATTTCCTGGAAATTGTATAACATAGCTAGATCTTCCAAATTAAGGAACAAAGAAAGAACAAATCCCATTGGATATTAAGTTGATTTTTGGTTCTTTGGAAAATTGAGCAAATAGAATTGTGTTATTTCCAGGGAGGGTCCAGGATGGGGAAAGGGATGAATCATTAGGAAGTGATAGAGAGACTTCAAAAAATAAGAAAAAGAATCAATAAAAATATTTTTAAAAGCTGAATTTTAAAATGGACTGTACTGTGGACACATTCATTGAAAGGAAACCATGTAATCACTTGAATTTAGAAAACAAATAGAAGAGGGAGGATAATCCTACATTGGAATTTTACTGTATCTCTCACTGTGCCAGTATCCTGGAAACTCTTGGTTCCTCATTTACCTTGTAGATTTAAAACTCCATAAATCTAAGGGGCTTTGGCTTATTTATCTTTGTATTTCTCTTGGTACTTGTCATAGTGCTTTGTGCGTAATAGTCACTTAATAAATGTCTGCTGAATGAATGAATGATAGTTTTTTGCCAGTCTGGGATGAGGCAGAGGAAATGTATATCATTGTCCATAACTTTATATGTGATTTATCGTCCTGGGAAACAGATTTCAATATATCGTCCTACCTTTATTTGACTCAGATCTAATTTAGTGACTTGATATGATCAGTTTCTGGTCTCTACTGGGACTCTTAAGACATAGAACAGATGAATACTAATTGTGACTCTGTTTATCATTTTGAGGATGATTGTCTACTAAGATGATGATAAAAAAAATCTCATCTTATTTGGCAGAACTCATCACCTCTTTATTATAATATTTGCCAGGATATATACCAAATATATAAATCCTAACATAAAAAATATGTAAAGTTGATCTCTTTGTCATATCATTAATTTACCCTCCCTACATGGATGTGCAGCGAATATTAGGGAGGCTAGATGACCATCTGTGGCCCAGAAAACTCTGCTATCAGCATTTTTTGGAAATATGAGGCAAGGCTTCATAAAAAGGAATGAGTAGTTAATAGTCCCCAGTTACTCTGCCCTAATCAGACCACATCTGGGGTATTGTGTTCAATTCTGGGTGCCACATTTGAGTACAAATATTATTAAATTGGAGGGGCTCCAGAAGAAGGCAGTCAGGATGTTGAATGACCTTGGATGAATTCTCTATGAAGTTTAGTTAAAAACACTGGGGATCCTTATCTCAGAGAAGACTTAGGGTGGGACATGATGGCTGTCTTCCAAATATTTGAAAGTCTGGCATTTGGCAAGAGATTAAACTTGCTCTATTTTGCCCCAAATGGAAGAACAGTGAGCAATAGGTGGGAGTTTCCAAGAGACAAATTTTTATTTGATATAAAATAAACTCCCTAGCAAAGTTATACTATATTGGGAATTGATTGCCCCTGGAAACAGTGTGTTAAGCCTCATGGTGGGAGGGTGGTATTAAAGCAAAGAAACAATTACCCATTGTGGTTTGTAAAGGGAATTTGCGTTTAGCTATGTTGGATCAAAAAGGTTCTTGAATGCCCATCCAACTCCAAAATTCTCTGATGCTTAAAAGTTCCAATATTTGTGGTATATCTAAAAGCCATGAGATTTTTTTTGTTTGTTTTGTTGTGTGTTTTTTTTTTTTTACCTGAAAGCAAACATGCCAGAACTCTGTACATCCAAGTGACAGTTGTTCTTCAAAATCACTCCCTTGGGAGCCACTTAGTCTGACAGTGTTTCCATTGCTCAAAACATTTAAGAAATTCTCCTTTCAGATTTTTCTTCAGGATCCATTATGAGCCACACACAAAATCAGTCATTGTCACAGTTTGTATTTAGCCACCAAAAATGGCATCCAATTTGATCAACTACCTCATTCACCAGACATGGTTTTGAATGGTTGTTCACTCCCTCCCTCACCCCAAAAAATCACATCCACCCTTAAAAAATAGATTTGCCACCACTAAAGATAATCAAAAGAACGTGCTATTAGTTTGGAAAGATTCCAGATGAGGAGGGGAGGAAATGTTTTCAACAGGAATCAGCCATCTTGGAACAAAGGTTTGGATTCTTGCTTTCAAAGGGACAATGGGAATTTGACTCCAGAAGTTCTAGTACAGGGACAGGACCCAGAACTGTGATTACAATGGCATGGCAATGCCTGAAATTTTGGAACATGTAGTTTGAGTTTCCTAAGACCCTGAGAGTTTGTAATTTTTCTAGAGTCATGCAGGCTGTATATATTGGTGTTTGTTTGTGTGTGTGTGTGTGTATGTATGTATATATATACATACATACATACATATATATATGTGATTGGCTCTAGGGTCAGCTCTCTATGTATTCCTTTATGATGCCTCCCAAGCTTTCATATTTTGGTTAAAAATTAAATATTGCAATCCTACCTTGAATGCTAAAATTGGAAAGAGCTGTGCTTTTCTTAGCATAGGAAGCTTCTGGTGTGGGAATTTCCTCTACCAATACAATTTCAACACAAAATTTCATCCAGTGATATAAATCTTCTATGATTTAGTAGATAAATCCGAGGAAGATGCTTAGTGCATACAGAAGCTAAGTGTCTTGATCATGGTCACCCAGCTGAAAAGTGTCTGATTAGAATATGGACCTTCTTGTCTTCTAAAGCAGTATACTCTCTTCTTGGACCTTGCTGATTCCCACTTAAAATAATAGAGCCATTTTTAGAGAATTAAAATATAGTGAAATAAACTTAATTGAAAAATAATCTTTCTTTGATTCAGTTCATAGAACATTTATTAAGCATCTACAATGTGGAAGGCAAAGCACCAGACACTGATAGATACAAAATCAAAAACAAAAAGCTGTCTCAGCTCTGGAGGAGTTAACAGTCATCTTGGGAGAATGATGATTCAGAAGGCACTTAAGAGTATTGCCAAGCTTTGTAATTCTGAGTATCGATTATTATTGTACCACAGGTGTAGAGGGTAAAGGAAACCAAACTTAATCTTCTGGGTTTATGACAAAATGGAAGTCATTTTTTAAAACCTCAGAAGAGCTCATTTACTACTTTCTTCTTAATATGGAGTTCATAATACCCTGAGCACAACCCCAACCCATAATAGCAGTCAGTATAAATTTCTACTTGACAGATTTTCTGACCAACCACATTTTCCTGTGTTGTCATGTTTGATTTTTTAGTAGCCCTATAATCATGTGTCAATGCTTTTGTTCATGAGTCAGCAATATTATCATTAAATTCATACTGTTACCATTGGGGAGGGAATGAGCATTTTTATAATGCCTATACTTTGCTAAGCACTTTACAGATATTGTCTCACTTGATTCTCTCAATGACTCTACTAGGTTTGATATTCTCCCCATTTTACAGTTTAGGTGCCTGATACAAAGAGGGTTAAATAACTTCCCTAGGATAAAACAGTAAGTGTCTATGCTTGGATTTGAACCCAGTTCTTCCTCCTACTAGGTCCAGCACTCTATCCACTATGCCACTTAAAGGCTTTTTTATACCCATTTACTTTGAAGGATTTTCTATATTTCATGTTACTGGCCTGGAGAAATGTGGAGTCTGGTTGATCCTCTTATTTATAACCCTGATTATTTCTCAGCTGGACAATTGTAGTACCTACTCCAGAGTAGCCACCCCCTTCCTCAAGTCTCTTCTTTCTCTAATCTATCCTGCTCTTACTTGCCCAAGTAATTTTCTGAACTTGCTGGTGTGATGGTGTTGCTCTCCTACTCAGTAAACTCCAATGATGCCCTTTTTTCCCTAGGATAAACTTCTTTATTTCAAGCCCTCCACAACCTGGAACAAACCTGCCTTTCCAGCCTCATAATGAATCTGTTAATCCCCTTCACTGTACTACAGCCCTGTGAAACAAACTTCCTCAGGATTCCTCACCCATGATTCTCTGTCCTTTGCCCTAACTCTCTACAATGTGCTCATCCCCATCTGTCTTTTCAGATTTCTTGTTTCCTTCAAAATTCAACTCTAGTGTCATCTTGCACATGAAGTTTTTCCTGTCTTACTTCCTTTTACTATCCTCCTTTCTCCACCTCCCCCCTCAAAATTGACTTTGTATTTTGTAAATATTTATAGTGCTGTGTATTTTGTCTCCAAAAGAATATAAGCTCTTTGAGGTCAGGCCCTGTTTCATTTTGTCTTTGTTTCTTGAGCACATGGAGTATTAGGGATGAGGAGAAAGTCCATGCCATGCATGCAAGAGGGCCAATGTGAAGTCCCATATGAAACTGAATTGGCACTACGTGATTGGGACATCAGAGCCACGAAAGCGAATGATAGGAAATCAGTCCGGAAAAGTGGGATGGAAATAACCATACCATATAAAAAAATTTCAAGTAAAAATATTGTCGATAATTGTCCTCCCAAGTGTGTTATTAACTAGGAATTATTTGACATCATGAAATGAACTTCTCAAGATCAGAAAGTTCACAACAATTATGTAGGTAGTCATTTTTTTTTTTCATATCCAAATAACTAATGAAGCAACTAGAATACAGTGAAGGGACCAATGACTCCTGGTAAAAAGAGTTGGTATTCAAGTCCTGCCTCTGCTATTTACTAATTATGTGCCATTAGGCCAGTTATCTCACTTTTCTGGAACTTTTTTTCCCTGATCTGTAAAATTAGAAGATTCTCCTAGATGACTGCAAAAGTCCCATGTGCTTGAGTTATGACTCAAGAATTGTTGAATAAGAGAAATTTATCTGTCAGTTGAAAGACCAAACCACCATCCCCTCCCCACAAAAAAATGTATAGTCCCCATGGAGAGGTTGTACTTTTAGGTATACAATTAAAAGAAAGTGTAATTTCCAGCTAGACTAGTTATATTGAATGATCAGTCCATGCCTAAGCGTGCCCCTGCTCTTTAACCCCAAATTTCTCTTGCTATCCTACCTATTTAATCACAAATGAATCAGCCTGTACAATGGTCTACATGAACAAAAAAATCACACAAAACTATGGGGAAATTAATGAAAACCATTCTCCATTCCCATTTATTGAGAAATTCCCAAATCATTTGCAGCTCTAACCCATGCCTCTGCTTTATTTAGTTTGTAAATATTTACCTAGTGATCAAAGTCAGAGACTAGCTTTGTCCATTTCTCCTCTTTCCTCCCTCCCCCATGCCTTTTAACTCTCTAAAGAAGGCTTCCAACCAAAATGCCAGTTCTAATCTTATTTTCTGTGTCTAAAGTGGATTTTATTAACCCCTTTATTTTTTTTTTTTTACTCAGTGATAGATTAGTGGATTCCAAACTAGCTTAGGCACATTGCTTAGTGACCTTTTTCTTCTTTGCATTTTTTTGAGGAAATCAACAAAAGACAACAATAGTAACCTTTCCATGTTCATTATCATAAGCTGCACTGACCTTAAGAAATAGTCACTGAACGGCCTTTGAATCCCATGTACTGTACAGGGCTACTGCAGCTCTGCTGATACCCTGAACTTGGAAATTTGTCACATTCCTACTCATTCTCTTTGTTCATAAAACAATTAGAATGTAGCATTTCCATAGCACATTCTAAAAAAAAACAAAAAAAAAAAAAAACAAAAAAAAAAAAACACCCCAAACTCACAAGAATCTTTAAAAATCATCCATCACTTATATTATCATTGTTGTGAGAAGGACTTTAAGAAGGAATGTTATACACATTTTAAAGATAAATTTTTCAAGAATGATGGATAGTAATTCTAAAATGATCCTTTAAATGGACTCAGTTGTCAGAATGGAATTTGCATTTATTTGCTTAAAGGACATGGTTTATGAAGCCTCTAGAGAATCCAATATTGCTATGATTTTTTTTTTTAGGAAAGCAAATTTAGGGAGGACTGAATGAACCCAGCACAAAAAATATTTCCCACACAAGCTCATAGTGTTATAAGATCTTGAAAATGAAACTGTCAACAAAGTGATATGATGTGTCTTGTTTCTATCATGGAGTGAAATATAAACAGATTATATAAACAATAATAAGAAAGTTTGATTAAAAAAGAAAACATCATTTTCATAATCTAAGGTGTTATTGCTGGGAAAGTTACACAAACATCTTTTAAAAAAATATATGGCTTTGCTTTATTTTTTGCAATAAGGACTCCAGTCTCTAGCTACAAATACAAAGACAAACAAACCAAAAAAAAAAGAAACAAAAAAAAAAACAGTGGAATAAATGAGCATAAGAGAGAGGTTGCATTTCAGTTGTGAGATTTCTTTAAATGTTTGTTTCAGCAATCGAGAAAAGGTCACATTTCTTTATTGCCTTAGGTGTGGGTCCTGAAGACATTTTCTCTTTGCTGCAACTCATAAGATATAATGGATTTTGAGTCCTATTGTGCATAAACTCACCTAAGCTCTACATGTTTTTCCTTGCATTAACCTTTATGGTATTTCTCTTGCCTTTTGTGGTCCTGTCTCTTCACTCCAAGTTGAATGGCAGGAACTTTTGCCATCTCCCCAGTGCCAAGTTAACTCTGTTTTAAGTGAAGAACTGTAAAGGAGACAGAAACAGCCTCCATTTTAGACCAAGTATATTTAGACTTAATATAAATTTCTGCAGCTTGGTGAAATGAGAAACAGCAAAAAGGTTTACAAGATGCTGACAAATTTCCTTTAATGATATGACAAGTAGTGAATGATTTTTTTTTTTGGTTTATAGAATTGTAAATCGAGTTTGCTGATTAAGTCAGCAACAGTGATGAAATTAATAGATACTCTCACAAGTAATTAGACAAGTGTGCTATCCTTTTTATGTGTTAAAAAAAGAAAAACTCCAGAAAAAAATTCTATTATATTTTATCAGTGACCTCAGAAGCATTGGCAAAGAGCTCATAACCAGAGCATACTTTAGGAAGGTATGTTACTACTAGAGAGGTTGGTCTTTACCAATATGGTATAAACATAAAGAATGTTCTGAACTTTTACCCTCAAACTTCACCTGTCATATCTTCCCTCTGCCTCTTTACCTATTCAAATTGGGTCAGAGATGGAATTCAAAGGTAGCCCAAAGTCAAGTTCAATTCCTGTCACAGCCACAAAACTTTCCCTTGCCAGCAGCAATTCTTTCTTCTTCTCCTCCAAACTCATTGTCTATCCTGCTTACTATAGGTTTATTATAGCCATTTTATATTCACCATCTCAGCCATACTCTTAAGAACCAGGAGAGCAGGGCCCTAACTTCCAAGAGAATTGGCTTTTCCCTCTTCAGAAAGCTCATAACTCTGATTGCCTTTATTCACACATATTTTTAAATTGGGTATTTCAGTGCATGTCCTAACTCTTCTGGTAGTTTGTAGAATCTATGATGGTAGAGACTGCTGTATCTTTGTCATAGCTGTATCTCCAGGAACACCAATAAATGATGCTTCTTTGTCATCTTAGACAATGCCTTGCCCATAAATATTTGTGGATTGCATTTTGGTATAGAAATGAAAGCCTTTACCATAAAGGAAGAATTTCTTAGCTAACAAAGCTCTTGGTTCCTCCTTTCTGATTTTACTAAATACCTACTCTTGAGGCGCGCCAACAGAGGATGAATAACTCTTTAATAGATGCTATTAAGGATGTATGTATATGTTATTCTGGAGATGTGCCAAGAAAGGGTGAATAACTGTGAATATGTATGTATATGTTATCTTCCTCTATTAGACTGGAAGTCCTTTGAAGGCAAGGAGCTAGCTTACTTTTCTGTTTATATCCCCACACAAAACTTTACACATAGTAAGTGCTAAATTAATATCATTTCATTCATTCATTTTCTATAAGAGCACACATAAGTCATAATGGAAAAGGCTTCTAACTGCAAGATACAGAATAAGTTTAAAGAAATGGTTTCACTCTACTTGACACATCACACATAGGGGTGATATCATGCAGCCTTATCATTTTTAAGGGCAATATCATTTTAAAAATAATTGTCACAAAGAAAATAGCTCATAAGCATCTGCTCCAATTTTGAGATGTAATAAATCTACCCATTGGCTGGTAAGAGAAAATATATGGACTTCCATTTTTTCACCATTCTCAGGTAACTTACCTGATCCTGGAGTTCTTAGATCTTTTGTATCATGCACTTCTTTGGCAGACCAGTTAAAGTCTAAAAACCCTTTCTCAGAATAATGTTTTTTTTTAATAAATTTAATTTTATAATATAAATAAAAATAAAATTAATACATTTAATAAATAATAATAAAACAAAATACCTGAGATCACCAGGAAACCAATTATATTAAAATGCAATAATCAAAATTTATATTTAAGACAAGCTCATGAACCCCTGTATCAGAACTTTTGTTCTACTAGAGGAAATAATAATTATTTTTTAATACCCAGGACAGTAGTTAAAGACCTTCCCTTATTATTTAGGGACTGTTTATCCAGTTTGTTGTTCTGGGAACATCCTTGAAAATCATTTTACCCTCAGCTTAAAAATCTGTCCTAGAAATGGCTTGCTTGTTTTTTGAACATTAACTGGGCTGATTATGGAGAATTCTATAGTTAAACATATATATATATATATATATATATATATATATATATGTGTGTGTGTGTGTGTGTGTGTGTGTGTGTGTGTTTATCAACCCTGATATTCATGATTCTATCTAAGACTAAGTCCAGTAATCATGATATTACCATCCCCTTTCATCCTTCCCTGATCCCCTCATATCCCCTCCTTAATGGCCCTGCCCCTATCCTGAGTTTTATACCTGACAATCCTTTTGTCTATCCATTGCCATTCCATTCTTTAGCAATTCTCTCTATTTGATTACTCAACAAAGAGTTAAAACATGAGATTATCAGGGTGGTAGTCATAAACGAGGGGCTTGAGTTAAATAGCAGAAGCTAAATTTGGGGTTGTGGCAGGGATCATCCATCCATGCATTAAAAAGGCTCCCCTTCCCTCCAACCTTCCTTGGTATCCCAGCAATAACACAAGATGGCCATCCTCATCTTGGAATTTCCAGTTACAGAACTTTTTTTTTCTTTTTTTATCAGGCCCACTGAGGAGCAAACTCTGAGAGAGTAATTGCAAGCAGTAGATCTTTCCCTTGATTTGATAGTATGGATTGGGTAATTTTCCAAATCACTAATTCCTCAGTGCACCACATAGCACAGGTGGCTGCTGATAACTCAAGCCAGCAAGGAGTCACAGAACTAACATTCGTGGGCCATGATTGTCACTCCCTGTGTCAGGCGAAAATACTGGGTGCCGTGGGTGAGTAAGAGGGAGCGAAAAATGATAACGCTAAATCAATAGTCTTATTTGAGTGCTTTTATCTTTGTTCAGTGCTGTAGCACGAGAAAATGAAAGCAGTGGGGTTTTGTGAGAAATTTGGGTAGCACCGAGTGCTCAGCCACCATGAAACTAATTTCATTTCGGGAGATGAGTTGTGAAAATGGCTTTGCTGTTTATTTAAAGGATAGACCAGAATGGACAAACTGACTAGAACCCATTGGGGCAGCTTCAGGCTGGCAAGGTTATATGTTTTTGTTTAGGGGATCAAGTCTCTGCATTATTTTATTTCAAGCTAAAGAGGGAAAAAAATATTTCATGAGGTGACAATCGAAATGATGCAGCTGTCCAAAAAAAGATGGTATCACTGTTTTAACAATGGAGCCCTCCTCTGGGAATAACGGGCACATTCTTCCTCCTCTGCTCAGAAGATGACCCTCTCTGGCTTCCTTTAAATCTTAAATAAATAATATAATAAGTCTTAAATAAAACCTCACCTTTTACAGGAAGCCTTCCTCAAACCCTCTTAATTTTAGTGTCTTTTCTTAGTTATTTATTTCTGTTTTATCTTGAATATAGCTTGTTTTATATAGATTTATTTAAATATTGACTCCCCTGATTGGATTGTAAGCTCCTTGAGGGCAAGGAACTGTCTTTTGCACTTTTTCTATCCACAGTGCTTGGCACAGTACCTGTCACAGAGTAGGTGCTTAATACATGTTTCTTGATTAATTGATTGGAGGCTAGAGGGGAATTCAGGACAAAAAGTGTCAGAGAAAGAGAACATCGTCAAAAGGGATGTGGGACTGAAAGGGAATTAACTCTTTAGTCTCTACAAAACCAGTCTAAGTGACTTCTTGCACCTGTTTTTAAAGTGCTATTGTAGCTCACTTATTTTTTGCCATCATCACTAGAGGGTGATGATTTTAGGAGCTAACTGCAGTTAAACTATATATCTTTAAGTTCATGTAAAACAAAGGATATAGAATTAGAGGTAATGTCCTCTAAGACCCCTTGCTGCTCTAAGTCTATGATTCAATCATCCTGAGAACTGATGATACTATGTCTGACTACTGTCCAATCAGCATGTCTGTGATTTATGAATAAAAGATTTGTCTAAGAACAAATAAGATCTTAATTCTTCCCTGTATTGTACTTACTGGTTTTTAAGAAAAGAAAAAAAATTATGAAGTCTGTTTTTGATGGAAACATAAATTTAGAATTGGAAAAACCTTCAAGGTTATCTAGTTCAACCCTTTCATTTTAAAGATGGGGAAACTGAGGTGAAGCAACTTTCACAAAGTCACACAGCTTCCTAACTATGAGTACAATACTCTTGTCTTCAGTATTGCATTGCCTCTGACTCCAAATCCAGTGCCCTTTCCATGATATCAGATTGTTGCTCTTTTTTTTTTAAGTAGTAATACATATTTTCATTTTGAATTTAATTCCATAGTATATTAAAGTTCTTAAGACTTCCCCCCACCCCCATGCTTGGATAGATCCTCTCTGGTAGATCCCAGGTGTTACAGGTTTTCAAATATATGTACTTATAAAATGTTCCATCCATATAATAGTAGATAATGACTTAAGAGAGGAGGAAATATTTCAAAGTTTATCTAGTACAACTCTCAGAGGACTGGGGGTCTATTTGCCTTTGTTCCAAGATGAACAGAGAGATGACACATAGACTTCTTATTCTTGTTGTTGATGATGTCCCTGTGCATTCATTTCAATTGTGTCTGACCCTTCATGACCCAATTTGGGGTTTTCTTGGCAAAGATACTGGAGTGGTTTGCCATTTCCTTCTCCATTTTAAAGATGAAGAAACTGAGGCAAAAGGGTTAAATGACTTGCCTAGGAGTTGGAAGAGACATTAAAGGTCACCTTATCCATCTCCCTCATTATTTTAGCTCTGTGGTCATACTGGTGGCAGACAATGTGAGAAAGCTGGGATTAAGAAACAGGTGGTTAGACTGAGAAGAGTGAAAGTGAGATATATTCCTTGAAGGACAGAAATGGTTGCATTATTGTTTTTTTTATCTCTAGCCTCTAGCAGTACCATAAACAAAGTAGGAGCTTAATCAATGATTGTTGATTATTTAACTGATTGTTGATTGATGAAGGGCAGGCACAAGAATGGGTTGGATTCTAATTTAGAAAGTTGGTTTTAAAGAGGTGACAGTCCAGTAGGAGTTACAAATCTAGTCAATTGACCCCACAGGAGTACAAGTAGAATACATACATTAAATCCGACCAAAGGTGAAAAATAATGGTAATTTTCCACTGCTTGAGAATGTCCAAACCAAATCTGTCTAACTATTGATTAGGAATATTGTAGAAACACTTTATGATATTGATGATGCTTAAAGTATCTTCTGACTATAAGATTCTGTGATTCTACATTGTTGTTGTCTTTTTCAGTCATATAGCATGAAGGTCACAGCTAACACCTCTACCACCACAGAGCCAGTATCTAAATACCAAAGGACAGCATTTAAATCCAGTTTTCTGGAGATAAAGGAAATAAGCAAAACCCTCCCTTACCAAAAATTTGCTATTCAAACAAGCTCTTGGGTTAAGTAACATCTTTATTCTTATAGTAAAATTGGATAAAGCTACACAGCAAGTGAATTCCAACATCTCAATATGTCAACATAGATTGAGTGCTTGTTTTAAAGTTAGGAAGAAATTGGTATAAATTCTTCTTCTGGCATTTATGACTTATGTGACCCCGATCAATCTCTTAATCGCTCAGTCTCAATTTCCATACCTGTAAAATGGGATAGCAGAATGGACAGTGCTAGCTCACAGGGCTGTTGTGAGGTTATGTGGAGTGCTTTGTATATTCCAATAGGAAATAAAATATTGGTTCTTTTTAAATTTTTATTTTATCTCAAGAGTGGTATATAAACTTCACCAAGATCCTTAGTTAAAAATAATGAACTCAAAGCCAAGGCTGGACTGATTTTCTGAACTACTTGCTATTCTGCTTACTTAGTGACAGTTCACAGGGCCCACTTAAAATTGTCACTTCATTGTACATAATTCCTTGCTAAGATGTCATTCAGTGAGAAATTTTAGGAAACGTATGTGATAGATTTATAGAAAATGCAATGATATTTCAATGCCAAACAGCAGGAGCTGTGTTGTAGTAGCAGTTCAAAGATAGTTTATATTTACTGATCAAAGGGAGACGTTTTACCTCTGGCTTCAAATCCTGTTATCATTTATTTCAAGAATCTAATAAGGTTATCACAAAATATGATGGTGTTTTGCAATTATCTGCCCTTCCCTCCTTTGTTTCTGTGATGCTGAAATAACTCCCATTCTCTGTGCTCAGACTGTAACACCTATGTACAACCCTACACGAAATCACACACATGTAAAAAGAAACACAATTCTTCTGGAGCTCTGTGATATCTTTTCTCCTCCTAGGATTCACGCTGGCCATTTAGATAGGAAACTTATTAAAAAACCAGTTGTATTTTTCTGCTGGGCTGAAAGGAGCCACCCAAGAGCATGATTCACTGAATACACAGTGGGCTGAAACAGCCTCATCAAAGACCAGTCAAAGATTCTGAGCCTGCAGAGAAATCGGGTTCACCTTTGGCAGGATAATAAGAGAGAAGCGAGTGTCTGCACACCGTTTTCTGAGATTACATTTCCAAGCAGTGTTGCCGCCACCTCTCAAGATCGAGATGGGGGCCGCATTGCTTCATGGACTGCTTCTAAGCTGGTCTTGTGAGTTGCTCCAATTGAGTCTGATTATGATCATGGCAGCCACCTGACACAGAGAGATATCTCTCTTTTGAGTTTCAGAATGGGCAGACTTTTCTGGATTATATTTTGGATGTATTTGATTGGGGGGATTTAGGGAAAGAGAGGAGAATCTATGGGAGTGTCAACAAAAGTAGATTCATCTTTAATTCAACAAACATGTGCTAACTATTTATCAAACACTGTGCCAGGTGCTGGGTTCATGAAGGCTGAAAAAAAAAATCAGTCCCTCCCTTCAAGGAGCTTATATTATTCTAAAGCAATATAGTATAACACCTAAAAGAATGTATTGATGAAATAAAAATTAACTGAATAATTTCAAGATAGAGAGAATGAAGACTGAAAAAATAAATCCGCCCCACCCTTGAAGGAGCTCATATTATTCTTTTTTAAAAAAACATTTATTAATATTTTTTTAAAGTTAACATGGTTAAATAATTCATGCTCTTACTTTCCCCTTCCCCCCCCCAGGTCCCCCACCCCCCGCATGGCTGATGCATATTTCTACTGATTTTAACATGTGTCATTGATCAAGACCTATTTCCATATTATTGATAGTTGCATTGGAGTGGTAGTTTCGAGTCTACATCCCCAACCATGTCTGCCTCAACCCATGTATTCAAGAAGTTGTTTTTCTTCTGTTTCCACTCCTGTAGTTCTTCCTCTGAATGTGGGTAGCACAGCTTATATTATTCTAATGTAATATAGTATAACACCTAAAAGAATGTATAGGTAAAATAAAATTTAATTGAATAATTGCAAGATGGAGAGAATATAATAAATAGGGATAGCAATAAAGGTGTCCTGTCTGAGTTGGAATCTAAGCAGTAGGTTAAAGGAAACTAGAGATTTTGTAAATTAGAGGTGAAGACCACCTCTAAAAAAATGAATGTATGAGTATATGAACTATATGAATATATATATATAATATATATATATATATAATGAATATGTGAAACTATCTAGCAAGTTGGTTTGAGTGGAATAGAGTGTGTATGAAGGCTAATGACATGAAATAAATGGAAAAGTCATCAAGAGGCGATAGGGAGCTACAACAGATTTTTGAGTAGAGGGGTGACATGGTCAGATCTATATATTAGGAATGTCAATTTGTCAGTCATAGGGGGAAAAGCTTGAGGGCTGAAAGTTGGAGGAGAGACTGCTGGCATTAGACAATTTAGGGAGGCAAATCTATAGGGCATGGAAGAAGTGATAACAACAAATGAGTTCTTATGACAGTGGTAAGGACAGAAAGAAAAAAGTAGACGCAGAAAAAAAATTTTGGTTGAAACACCAGAAAGCAGGACTGGAGGCAAAAATAATTGACTTTCTAGGGGAAATCACAGGAAGGAATTATCTGTCTATATGGCAGACACTGGGGTATTTAGCAATTTGGAATTATTTTCTTTTCTTATTCTTCATTCCCAATGATGAGCATTAGCCCAAAGGCTAAAGATGAGTATTAGCAATTCTCTCTCCAAAGCTGCATTAGCCAACAACACTATGGACTGCTATCATCATGCCACTTAGTATAACCCCATTTGTGATCATGAAAATTGGACCTAATATATCAGTCCTTGATGAAAAGTAGAGTGAGGCCATTTGGAGGTTGTTTCTGCTTAGCTAATCATTACAACTCAGGATCCAAGCTCCATGACTCAGCTCCTGAGATGTTTTCCACCAGCATTTTCTTGTTGACAGTATTTGATTTCATGAACCTACCTACAGGGAACCCTAATTCACAATGTCCTTCATCATTTCTGATTAGTGGCAGTATCCGTAGAATGATAATAAGCCCGTCATTTTAGGTGTAAAATAAGTCATCGTATTTAATAAGCAAAAAAATGTCACACATTTGAACGGTTTTGTATTTGGCCTTCCTATATTTATTTTCAACATTTCTATGCATATGCTATCGGTGCATTTCCACAAATTGTTACCATTTTGGAATTTTATCATTTTGCTGTTAGGAAAGATTATCATTGTGTTCAAATTATGTTCAACAGCGACCCATCCTTTATTTGCGGCAGCAAATCAAAGTCTTTAGTTTAAGTCTCTGGGATCAAACCTAGGAGAAGATGAAGAACTCACTTTCTTGGAGTTTAACTATGCCATATGACAAAGGGTTAATTTGGAAGCATTCCCTTCTTGCCTATTTTTGTCTCCTGTCACAATATGTTAAATAGTGCTGCAAATTGGAGATCTGGGAACTCTTAGATGGGGAAACTCTTTTTGCCAGTGCAGATTGACCCCTTCTCTGGTGTTTAGAGTCTCGGGCAGTGGTCTGGGGGGCACTAAGAGTTTTATTGACTTCCTCAGGGTGATACCACTAGTGTCTGTCAGGAGATAGCTAGAAACCACATCTACCTGACTCTGAGGCGAGCTCTCAACTCCTGACATCAATGCAACAGCTGGTTTTGGAAGAACTAAGAAGAAACAAACAAAATAGCCAATGATACTTATCTTCAAGGGTTCATAACACTGATAACTTCTTAAATGTGTTTGTTTCTGTGGTTTAAAAAAAAAGTTCTCCAACCATAATACTTCTTCCCTATTAAGTAGGATAATTGTTGAATTTTTTATGCCAGTTCAATTTTAATCATTCTTGTTTCAGTAAATACCTACATGGTATATAATAAATCTCATTTTCTCTGCTGACCAAATTATTTTTCTAGGGCAGTAAGTAACATAGAAGCACATGTTGAGATGTCTTAGGTAATAATAGGCCAATATGTAGTCAGACTCATTATCCACTATACATTTCAGAAAGACTGAACTGTTCTCTGATCTCATGCTATATTCTCCCGTCTCTTTGCATTGGCCCAAATGCTTTTGCCTCCCTGAAAGATGCTAGCTTCATATTCACAGCTCCACTGAACTATTTGAAATCCTTCTTTCCCCTTCGACAGAGGCTTCTCCAGGGAGCCTTCTCTAATTTAATCTAATACTCAGGAGTCCACGTGATCTCTCTGTTTCTAAACTTTCCAAGATCATGTGATCAATATCTTTCCTTTACCTTTATCATATTCTACCTTGATCCTACCCATTGGGAATAAGCCATAAACATTTTCACCACAGCAGTGTCGGTGGACTCCTTGAAGGGGTAGCACTCTTCTCAGCCACCAGATCATAAATTTATTTGTAAGTGATCTTTGATCTCATTTAGTCCTGCTCCTTCATTTTTTTCAAACGAAGAAATTAAGGCCAAGAAGAAAAAAAGAACTGGCCCCAGGTCACATATATGGATCAGTTAAAATTCCCATGGAATATTTTGGGAGGGCTAGAACCATCTTTTACTGTATTCTACATAATTCTGGCTTTGAATTGCATGCAGTTGGGACTCATGATTTAAAAAGCTATCTACTGCCAAAGAAGGAACTGATGGAATCTAAATGCATACTGAAATATACCATTCTTCACTTTATTTCCTCCATGATTTTTTTCTCAAATGTAAAAGATATATGTCTTCTTTCAAAACATGATGAACAATGAAATATGTATTACATAATAGCACATATGCAACCTATATCATCTTACCTGCCATCTTGGGAAGTGTGCGTGGATTAGTAAGAGAGAACATGGATCACAAAATGTCAGAAAATGATTATTAAAATTGTATGGACATGTACATTTTTTAAAAAATGTGTTTAAATTGCATAAAGTCAAATGTGCTGGTGGACTAGAGGATCCCTGGTCCTTCTTTATGCTTGATAACTTGTGTCCTAAATCCTGCTTAGAAAATGGTATGGAGATTAATTCCTTAAAAGTTTGTTCCAGACTTGGATCTTCTCTTCTGTGACATGGAAGATAGCTAGAAATTATATTAATTCTTAGGGGACTTAAGTTGGAAGCATACATCTAGGATACCTTTAGCTCTTTTGGTAGCCATTTGGAACCAGAAGGGACATATGCGTTGTTATCGTTCAGTCATTTCAGTCATGTCTGACTCTTCATGACTCCATGTGGGGTTTTCTTGGCAAAGAGCCTGGACTGGTTCGCCATTTTCTTTTTCAGCTCATTTTACAGAAGAGGAAACTGAGACAAACAGTATAAAGGGACTTGCCCAGGGTCACACAGCTAGTAAGTGTCCGAGGTTGGATTTGAACTGAGGAATGTGAGTCTTCCTGACTTTGGGTTCCATGCTCTAATCCTCCGAGCCACACAGAGCATGGAAAAGTCACAAGAGATCACTTAATCCAACCCCCTCATATTTCAGATAAGAAAAAGTGATCTGTTCAAACCCTTTCCACTTTGCAAAGAAGGCATTGCATATGCAAAAAAAAAAGGGATGAGGAAATAAGGAATTAAGTGGTTTTAAAAGCCATTTCTCTTAAGTACAAATGATTAGTATTTAGTCATTGTTGTAATTGAATGTGTTTTTCCTTTGACCACGATGAAAAAAATGAAACATTTGGAACAGATCGAAGTCTTGCTACTGCTAAATTAAATTGCACAACTCATTATTTTCCTTTCTGTTCCTTATACTAATTTGAGGATATTAAATTCTGTCATCCAGCACTGACCACTCCACAGACGTCTGCCTTCACACTGAACCTAACTGATTGTTGCAATTAATTCCCATCTGACAGAGCTGGAATACAGAACAAACAAAAGGAAATGGGGAAATTTAGAAACCCTCCAGTTTCCCTGATTGCAACTGGCTGCATTTCATGAGAAAAAGCAGATGTATAATCTTTACCTCAAGGGTCCCTTATCAAAGTCTTCCCATTGATAGGGACCCTTAGCACTGGGTAAGAAATCATACAATTGTGTGCTGGGCAACAGAGCCCTGATGCATGAGAAAGCAGCAGGTGACAGAGCCCACTGGGGTGTCTGATTAAAAGGGAAATTCGGGCCTCAGACATCCTAGGCAGCAGCTTGGCCTTGCACTAAAAGGAAACAGAAAGACCCTAAAGTTCTTTTAGGCTGCATCAGAGTCATTCAACAGGCTTTATTAAATCCGTACTACGTGCTTAATCAATGACAGTGGCAAGAGCCCCAGAAAGGCTCTCCTCTTGGCTCCTTTTCTCCCTGACAGAAGAAAATTACATTATCTCAATTCCCCTGAATGTGGAAGTTTGAGAGAAGGGAGGAAGGAGTATGAGGAGAGAAAGAAAAATGGCAGAGCCACAGAACTTAGTTTAGGCTGTAGCAGAAGAGCAGAGCTAGCAAATTAGGACACAGGGTCATCATGGTGATTCCCTCCCTAACAGAGGATCACCTGATGGAGGTCAGGGATACAGTAAGAGTGGGAATGGGAAGGGGGATAGGAATGGTGATTTTGAATAAATGACAAACTGGCTTTAAACCAAAGTAGAGAAGGAAACAATCTTCCTGCGTATACCTTAGTGTGCTACAATGCTCAATCTCTTAAGTCTCTCCAGAAGCGTGACGAAAACAGAATCAGTCACAAGAAAATATAGAGAGAAATGAAATGGCATGTATTTGGGGTTAAGTTCCCACAGAGTAAATGATTCGGGAAAACAAAAAACTACTCCAGATGAGAGAAAAAGACTTTGGAGTAGAGAGAATCATTACTGAAAAGATACTGCCTTCTTCCTTAGGCATCATCCCTTTAGAGTAAAATCAGAGAAAGTCCAAGTCACATTCAGATAAGAGCCTAATTAGCCTAATCTGAGACCAGGCCATTAGTGATTAGCAGTTTGGCCAGATGAGACCAATTGGCTGGTTCTTAACAGTTACTCAAAGACAATCAGGTTCCCAAGCCTGCAATGTCCACTGTCTTAGAAACAGACTGCCTCTGTCACTTAATATCAGTACAAAACTTTGGACAGGTCACTAACTTCCCTGGTCCTCAGTTTCTTCATGAAATGGGATATGCTATAGATGCCCTTTAAAATCCCTTCCAACTCGAAACCTTTGATGATCTCTTTCGGAGGTCACAGAGTATGATCCAGAGAGAGATACATACACAGACCATTAATCATGAAGGATCTCAATTCCTTGGAGCTGATGGATTATTGTATGTAATTAGGTATGAAATCACAAGAAGTCTCTTTTTTAAATGATATTTTATTCTTCTACTTACTTGTAATAACAATTTTAACATATGCTTTCTGAAATTATAATATCAAAATTGTTTCCCTTTCCTCCTTTCCCTCCACCTCCCAGAGATGGTAAGCAATTTGACCTGGGTTATACACATGTTATTATGCAAGACATTCTTCCATATTGGTCATCGTTGTAAGAGAAGAATCATATAAAACCAAAACCCCAGAATAAAAGCACAAATAATCTAAAGTGAAAAATAGTATGTGTCAATCTGTATTCGGACTTCAATAGTTATTTCTCTAAAAGTCCATAGTATTGTTTGTCATAAGTCCTTCAGAATTGTCCTGGATCATTGTCCTGCTGAGAGTAGTCAAGTCTATCCCAGTTGATCATCATATGATATTGCTATTACTATGTGCAATATTCTCCAGGTTCTGCTTATTTCACTCTGCATCAGTTCATGTAGGACTTCCCAGCTTTTTCTGAAATCATCCCATTTATCATTTCTTACAATACAACAATATTCCATCACTATCATATACCACAATTTGTTCAGCCATTCCCCAGTTGATGGGCATCACCTCGATTTCCAATTCTTTGCCATCACAAAAAGAGTAGCTCTAAATATTTTTGGAAAAGTAGATCCTTCCCCCTTTTTAAAAATCTCTTTGGGATGCAGACCTACTAGTGGTATTACAGGATTAAAGGGAATGCAGTTTTATAGCCCTTTGGGCATAGTAGGGAGTCTCAGGAAATTGTGAGCAAGTGGCTGATCAATTCATTAGTATTTGAAGGGTTCCAGTTGCTAATACTTATACCTATGATACTCTTTCCGGTGAGGTTGAAGGCTGGGGAGAAGATAATTCTAGTTTAGCCTCTTGGCCAATGGCTCTGTCTATACTTGGGCTCATCCCTTCCCTGCCTGGGATCATCTTGTGGTTGAGGACTTCATTTAGTTGTGTGTATTCATTATGCTTAAAGAATATGAATTCTGAGGCTTGGGACATTTCCTTGTTGTCAGAGGTGACCCCCCCCCCAAAAAAAAGCTACTGACAACATTTTTTTCTCTTTCACTTTTTTTCCTCTCCAACTCCAACTTCCTTTAAAATTGATGCTCCTGAGGAAACAATGCCTGGAGAAAGAACTCTTCCTCTTTCTTGGTATAATTGCCTGTCCATATTATCTGGAAGTAAATTAGTGGCCATCAGGTCTGACAAGTGTGCAGAGTATTAGGCTGTAGGATGATTCTGCCTCTGAAACTGGCAGGGGTCAGTTAGGTTCAGATGAGCTCCCCATATGGTCCAGCTCACTGTCTAAGACACAGTCTGTGTGAAAGGAGGATCAGAAGCAAAAACAGGAATTAAAAATCCCCACACAGCTATTGGCACAGTCATTGAGTCAGCTCCAAGAACAGATGAATGCTTCCAAAAGCAAACTGACTGATAGACCCACTGAGTTTTTTCTCATCAGGCTTTAGGAGAAAAAATTATACACAACTTTTTTCAGTATCCTTTGTTTAGATTTTATGGCGAATGGGAAAGGAGGAGTCAGCCAATTGTCTTTCATTTTTATGCAACCTGACACGCACGTTATATCGTCAACCCTTGTATGAAATTTGTGCAGTGGGCATGTATACTTAACAATTCCACTGGATGTATAGAGATTGGGAGATAGTAATAATAGCTCACATTTATGTGGTTCTGTGTCATTTTCCAAGAGTTTTCTTCATGACAATATGCCTTTATTACCACCCATTTGCTGTTGCCCGATTTCCCGTTACAGGATCTTTCTCCATCTTTTCTCTCCTTATTCCCATTCTGCCCTCAGCCAGAATCATATTTCTTATGCAGAGATCTGGTTATGTCACTCCTCCACTCACCTATCATCACTGGCTTCTGATTTCCTCCCAAGTAAATAAGCAATAATTATTGCTAACATTAGCGTAGTTCTTTAAGGTTCATGAAGAAATGGCAATATATAATCTGATTCAATGCTCCAAAGAACTCTGCGAGGTTGGGATTGCAAATATTATTGTTGCCCATGAAACAGGGGCTTACGATTCACATCTGATGGCCCTTAAAACCCATAAAGGATAGTGTAAATTAATTATTAATGAATTACAAATAAATTTATATATACATATAAATAATAAAATAATAATGGGAATTCACCTGTTCCAGAAAAACCAGATTTTATAAGGTATTATATGTATCCCATTTTTACTTTTTGCCTCTACTCTGAAACAAAATTTCAAGGAAGTATTTAAACCAAAGTTAGATCTGTTTCCTATTTAGGTTTCCTCATGTGGGTAACAATGTCCTCCCCACCAAAGGTGGGAATATCAAGCAGAAAGCAGCTTTTTATTTTCTCATCCACGGAAAAGCAACAAAAGTAAAGGACACTGTGGAGTCCAGGAATGAATGCAGAAATACAAAACACTCAAATAGCCCATTATACTTACTCATTCAGCCCCTCAGAAGCAAAAACTTTTTTTGGAATTATTGAGCAAATATTTATCTGAACAATTCACAGCAATATCTTGGAAATTTGTTTATCTTCTGTCTTCTTAAACTTTAAGGTTTTTAAACTTAAACTTTTTAAAGTCCTCTTTGACGTTAGTCTTCTAACTGAAGGGAAGTCCTATTAGTATTCTTTTTCTTCCTCTCAAAAGAATACTGCTGAGGAAATTCTTTCTTCAAGGGGTTGGTTAGTGCCCAACTTTCAAACTCAGACTCAAATTTGGGATAACCCAAGGCTGTACGTGTACTTTATCAGATTATTCAGAAAAGGACTAAAGTAAAAAAGAAGCAGCCAAAAACTGGAGGTCCACTCATTTTCCTCACAGTCTCACCTGAGCAAGCATACACCATTGGCTATTTGGGTTTTTCTGCCAGTGTCCATTTTCTACTCATTTCTCCCTCTTAGGGGATGAAAAAGAAATATTCTCCCAACTGAACCACTATCCTGCTTACTGTATATCCCACCTGGAAATCCACTAGAAGAAAAAATACAGGGCAAGAAAATCAAAAAGTAGTGAAGTATCTCCCAGCCCCCTCATAGACTACAAAGGGATCCATACCTACTAATGTACAATTGTGTGCCTTCATTAGCCTCAGTCAACTTATCATTAAGAGATAATTTTAGTCACTGAGAACCAATCAAAGAAGTTTATTTTTTTCTTGTTCAAGTATTTCAGTTATGTCTGACTCTTCACAACCCTATTTGGGGTTGTCTTGGCAGCAAAGATACTAGAGTGGTTTGCCATTTTCTTCTCCAGCTCATTTGACAGATAAGAAAATTGAGGCAATCAGGGCTAAGTGACTTTCCCAAAGTCACACATATAGTAAGTATTTGAAGCCAGTAAAGAAACAGTACCCTTTCTTCCCTAGGTCTATGACCTGTAATCTCACCAAATAGATTAAGATGTAGTCTCAAGTGCCAATCAAACCCCAACAGACTGTTATCATTCCAACTTTACTAATGAAGATATGCGACTCAGAAAAACTGGGCTACTTGGCCATTGTCACATAGCTAGTCCCCAAACCCCTTTGCCTGGCATAAAAAGACCTTAATAATCTTGCCTGGATCCACGTGATCTTTCTATGCTTATCACAGTCTATCCATGCTTTTTGGGTTCCAGCCAGAATGGTCTACTTTTCTGACTCCAAATTCCCAAAGAGCTCACCTGCCTTTGGGGCTTTTTTCACTTCATTCCCTTTATCTGGCATGCCTTCTTTCTCCCTTCAACTCTCCAGCCTAGTACAAGTGATGCCTCATTCATGAAACCTGAATTAATTCTCTGAGCTTCCCCCGGGAATGCATATAAGGTGTCTTGTATTATATTTATCATCTAATATTGTGGCTTTAGTGGTTGTCTCCTCTCACCTCACTAGACTGAAGGAACTTGAGGGCAGGGATCTTGTATCTCAAGATCTATCTATCATCTCCAGATAATCTTATAAAGACAGCTTAGTTGATAAGGAAATAACTGGACATAAAGATCTTTTAGCTCATGCTGCCGCTCTGTCTCCAGGAGCATGGAGTTTATTATATATATTTCAAGATTCATTTCACACAAAAGAACCCCCCTGAAACTTTGCAGATGCGCAGAAGTTACAAATTATGTCATATCAAAACACAAAAGGTCTCATTGGCTTCAGAATAGAACAAGGCCAAGGCTGAATTTTGACTGGGTTCTTATCAGAAAGTCAAGTCAGGAAATATTTTTCTCAGCTTTGAATTGCCCCTGCTAAGGTTTTGGCCTTGGCTATACCAGGCAGCTGCATTCCTGGCCAAAGGGGAAAAGTGTTAACCTTTTAAATTCAGTTTTGCTAGGAACTTAAAGCTTTTCAATAAGGCCACAATACTTTTCAACAAGAAATCACAAGGATTACAAAAGGGGTCAAAAGAGGAGTCTCAGATTTTTATCTATTCTCTTATTGGCTTCCCACATATTTCCCCCTTTTCCTAAATTAAAATGATTTATTACAAAGGAAAACTTTTTAATAATGAAAGGAGTCATCAATTAGTTATAATCATCAGCTATAGCTGAATCTGATAGGATTTACAGATTAAACTGTTTATTTATGGCTCTCTACACTTGTAATACCTAAATGTAGGTGATACAGAAAAAAAGAGGACTGAAAGACTTAAGTCCAAATTTGATCTCAGATACTTACTGGTTCTGTGGACAAGTCACTTAACCTTTGGCTGTCTCAGTTTCCTTAAATGTAAAATGTGGATAACAATAACATCTACTTCCAAGGATTAGTGTGAGGTCAAAATAAGATATTTGTAAAAACAGTTGGCACAGGGCCTAGTCTATATCAGGTGTTTAATAAATGCTTTCTTCCATCCTTTTTTCCCATAGGCAAGTCATTTTATTCCTCCAGGTCTCTGTAAAATGATGGATTGTACTAGATAGGCTCTAAAGGTGATTCCAGCTCTAAGCTTATGTTCTTATGATCCTGTGACATAGAACAGTATTTTTTATACTGTGAGCACTTAGTTTTTGTGAAGTGAATAAACGAATGAATGGAAAATTCTGAGTACTTCTATCATTATTTTCCATATTTCATAGATAAGAAATCCAAGGCTAAGAAAATTTAAGTGTGTGGTTCATTGTCATCCCACTGATAAATGTGTCAGAAATAGAACCCACCTACAGCTTTTGATTTCAGGTCCACTGCTCATCCCATCATCTAGTGCTAATCTACTTATCAGGAATAAGCTAATTCTTTGGACTTTTGTGTATACTATAGGTCTTATCTAATGGATATGTCTGGTTTTTAAACTCATTCCATGTGTAGACCTTTTGAAGAAACTCAGGATTCACAACCTAGGATCATTTATTGATGACCAATACATGTTAAAGTAAGAACAGCTAGGTGGCATGATGGATAGAACACTGGGTCTGGAGTCAAGAAGACTCATCTTTCTACATTCGAATTTGCCTTCAGACACTACATATATGACCCTGGGCAAGTCACTTAACCCTGTTTGCCTCAATTTCCTCATCTGTAAAATGAGCTAGAGAAGGAAATAGCAAACTGGCCTCTCACTATCTTTACTAATGGGGCCACAAAGTTGAACATAACTGAAATGACTGAGCAACAACAAAAATTTAAAAGAACTACATCTAGAAATGTGAAAATTCCTTTACTAGACATTTCCAAGCAGAGCCAGAGTAAGGCTTTCTTTAAGGTGCCTGACAGCTTTTTAATTTGGTAATTTTGTGATTCTGTCTTCCATGTATTATGATCACTCTTTTCTCCTAAATGAAGTCCAAACAGCAAGACATGATTTCCTGGAAAGTGGTTGCATTAGCAAGCAGAAGATCAAGGTTTGGGTTCCATTTCTAAGGCTTACTACCTGCGGAATGCCACTGGCTCCAATTCCTTCATCTGCAGAATGGAATTGGAATAAGTACTATCTAGGAAACTCTTCAGTGCAAAATTGTTTAACACTATAATTAAGCTTTTTTAAAAAAGTTTAAATAAAAACAGAGCCACTTAAAACAATAGAAACCTCAGTGATGACCAAGATCAGACAACTAGTGAGCAACAGAGGGAGAATCTTGGTTTCCTGACTCCTCATCCATTGAATTACATTTAATTTAGTTAACATGTATGAAAGAACAAGGCTCTGTCCTAAGCAAAGAAGATACAAATAATTAGACAGTTCCTGCCTTCACCATTTTTCTAGTCGACTGAAGATTATAGGATATGAACACTGAAAAGTATGATAGAAGGGAAGGGGTAAAGGCGATAAAGGAGGGATCATATAGAAAGTACTCTAGGAATATTTGAAGTGAGAAAGAATACTAACAGATGGCAAGGGGGTATAGTAAAGAATCAAGGAAGGCTTTAGAAGGCAGAGGTGGCACTGAAGCTGAAACTTTTGTGAAGATAAGGGATTTTCTAGGTAGAGATGAAGCACAGGGGAGGGCTTATATAAATGTTCTTTCCACTAAACCTTGATGTCATTTTATAACTTTGACTTTCATCTTTATGGATCCTGAAAAAAATTCATATTTCTCCTCCCTCTAAGCCTTAAATTTTCTTCCATGTAATGTGTTCTTATTTTTCCATTAAGTTTATTAATTTTTCAATTTTTAATTTGAGAATATTAATAAATCTACTTATAGTACTTATTGAATTAAATTAAAAATAAAACTAAGTGAAAAATTTTAATTGCCTCCAACTAAAAGTAGTTTAGTGTAGTGTGGCTATAGCAGGCTATCTCCCTTCCTCACCCCTTACCTGCTACATTTAGGACAATATTAATGGTCCAGAGTAAAGTATTGCTGAGTTGCAATTTTTGAAAGTGGATGAAGAATGGCACAATATGTGCTTTAATCCAGATTTTAAAAGAAATTCTTATTATAGATATTAATAATATCAGGAGCCAACCAATAAATTATGCCAATTTTTCTTTTATTCGGCGGACCACAGCTCACATTTTTATTATTAAAGTAACATAAAATTACAAGTATCTCTTTGAGGAGAAGTGTACAGCTGTTTCTACCTTGAAAAGCCAAATCAAACATTCTGAATCCTCAAAGTTCTTATTCAATGACCCAAAGCAAAAAAAAAAAAAAAAAGAAAAAGAAAAAGAAAAAGGGTAACAGTTTAGGGAGGGAGGAAAGGAGATTTCTAAAAATGGTGGACCCCCTCCAAGGGACTCAGACACATTGAAATATAAAAGAAAATGGCCAGAGAAACCTTCAGCTTTATTAGGTATACTATTTACATAACCATCAATTCCCTTTGAAAAAATATGTGAGGATTCCATAGCATTTTCACTTTAAATGTCATGCTTGCCACTCAGTAAGCTAACAACTGTGGAAGTCTGGGAGAGGAGGAAGGTGCAATGGCCAAACCAGTATGGCTGAATAACTTGAATGAATCCTGTGAATCAGCATGTATATTGATGGAGGAAGAGAGGGCATCAGTGAAGTCAGTATATATAAGTAATTTAATAAACATTCAATAAGTATTGACTCATTGTATATCAATGGGATAGGCATTTGGGGAGATGAAACATATAAAGAAGACCTACCTTCAAGAAGCTTACTGTCTGGTGACTAAATATGAAACATACACAAAGAACTATAATGCAAAATGTAACATGTACAAGAAAAGTAGAAATCGAAAAAGTTCAAGGTTCAAGATAGGAAGAGTCTTTTCCAAATGTGGGAATTAAAGAAAGTTTCATGAGGAAGACAGCATTTCAGCTGGACTTTGAAGTCTGGAATAGGGTACAAATTAGTTGCTTAGAAGGGAGATTGACCCTGTTGGGCACCTTAATCTTTGACAGATTTTGCATTATTGTAAGACACAACTAAGGCATGGAAAATGAGGTTTGATGAGAAATAAATAAGTTCATAGGAGCACAGAAGAGAGGACAGACCATTCCAAATGACTTCATTCTCTCAGGAAACAATTCAGAGAAATCTAGGCTTGATGAAGGGGATGATAATATCAATTCCTTGGGAAAGGGACATGAAGACATAAAAATCATTACATGCACCAAGTGCAATAATATATACTAGAGGAGGTCTATAAAATGTGCTGTGTGAAATCAGCCTTCTCACCTCTGGTGCAGTCTTTCTAAAATTCAGGAATATATAAGCAAAAAAATTGATTTTCCTTAATAGCCTATTCTTCCCAATTTTATCTTTGAAAAACATAATGAGTTTTTTAAAACACTTCTTGGGAATTATTAATTTTATTTTTTTTTTGCCACCAGCAATGTAAAGTAGTGATTCCTTTATTTGCTCTAAACTTTCCTCTTTCAAATTTTGAAGAAATGATGAACAAATTCATACTCTCCTTAACCAAAATTAGGGATTTTCTTGACTTCAAAAGTCTCTGGTGAGAACCAATATGGAATAATATTTGAGTTAAGAAAGAGTAGGATCAGACATGCAAGCTAAGGTTAAAAAGTCATTCTAACAAGAGAAGAGCATGCTTACCTTTTGGAGCCATTTTTCAGTCTACCCCACTCATATGATTCTCTTCTCCTACCTCTCTTGATCCTTATGTTCTCCCACTTTTTTTCCCCTTATCAGTTCTGAGGTTGCTCCTGCTTCTGGTCTAGCTTCAGAATTATGGAATCTCAATGTTAAAAGGGTCCCCCTAGCTAAGCAAGAATCTTCTTTACAGCATATATCCCTGACAAACCTCCAATTGAAGAACTCTAATGATAAAAAACATTCTTCTCTCCAAGTCAGCACACTCTACTTGTATAGTTCTAACTGTTAGGAAGTCCCTCCCACCCCAGTGTGGTGAGGGGGTTTGAGCCAAAACAAATCTCATTGAAACTTTTGCCCATTGTTTTTAGTTCTGTTCTTTGGAGCTCAGCAAATCAAGTATAATCTATCTTCTAAATGATAGTTCCTGAAATATTTGAATATAGTTATTATCTTAGACTAGCTATTTTCTAAGACTTCTTAAGTCTTGTTTTCTTAGGGCTGAACATCTGGATTTCATGCAATGAATTCTCATATGACTTAATCTTTAGTCCTTTTATTTTTGTTACCTTCTCCTAGAAGAGCTTCAGTTTGTCCATTTCCTTCTAAAATTTAGTGCTCAGAAATCAACACAATGCTCCAGATGTGATCAGACAAGGGTAGAATACAGCCGAACTTTCAGCACCCACGCCTCAGATGCCACAGCTTTCTATCTTTCCTTGATGCAGCCTTAACTTACATTAGCTTTTTTTTTTCCCTTTGATGTCACCAGATAATGTTCAGCTGCAGGCTACTAATGTTTTTCCCAAATGTTTTTCTAATAAACTATTGTGTAGCTAGGGCTCTCACATCAAATTCTTTTGGTTTTGGTTTTTTGCATTTATCTGAAGATATTTACATTTATCCCTATTGGATTTTTATTTTAACATTGACCCCATCCTTTTAGCTAGTCAGTTCATCTATATTTACTGGATCATCTCAACATCTCTGCTACTGTTCGCATCACCTGTGCATTGATAGTATTCAGTTCTTTCATTTGTTGCCTTTTTTGTCCTTGGCTGGGTCACTTTGCTGTATTTTTTTTTTATTTTCATGATGAAAGGGGAGAAGGACAGAGAGGAAGGGAAGGAAAAGAGGAAAGGAAGGAGGGAGAAGGAGACAGAGGGCAGGTTTCTTAAATTATATGTTTCTGTTGTCTGTTTTGATAGTTAAGCTTTTCCTTGATCGTCACCTAAATGGTACTCTTGAGACATCAATAAATCCCCAAATACCATGTGGACAAGTTGATCTTTTGTGTGATCTTTCTTAGTTATATCAAAGGATGTCTGTGATCCATCATCTGATGAGAGAGAAATTCTACATGTGTGATATCACATCTCATATGTGTCCTGAAGCAATGTTTCTGTGCCCATTAGGAGACATATTTATAATTCAGAGAAAGGACAAGTTTGGAACATTGAGAAGAGGCTAATGCTAGAGAGATTTAGGATTGAGGATTTTCAAGAAACTGTTCTTGTCAAACTTGCCAAAAAGTACAACGAAGTCATTCTCTATAGCATAAATGACAGACCACTAAGACCACAATGAGCCTTTGATATCATCATCCTTACCCACTGTGACCCAATGCCACATTCCCTAGGGAAGCTAGGCCAACCATTATTGATCCTGAAGAATTGCTTAGTCTACTACCATTACCATGATTTGATTATTATTTTGTATTTATGAGAGGCAGCGTAGTATAGCAAAATAGAAAGAGAGCTGGCCTCTGAGCCAGGAAGACCTGAGTTCTAGCCCTGCCCCTAATACATACTGGTTGTGTGACCCTGGTTGGGCAAATCATTTTACTTATTCTAGGCGGTTCTGTCTGACATTGTTTCAGAGAAGATGCCAACCTGTATGGCTAAATAGATATTCTTGCCCTGGGAGTTTCCTATATCAATGAAATCAATGTCTAATTTCTGTCTCCCCAATTTTTTGTATATATTTTTATTTATCTGTGAAAAAGCTTCTCTTTCCCACTATCATCCCACAGAATATAATTTTCTTAAGAGTAGGGGCTTTTGTTATTTGTTTTTGTTTTTTGTCTTTGTATCTTTGGTAGCCAGCTCAATGCTTGGAAGAAGACTATATGCTTAATAAATGTTGGTCAAATGAATGAATGAATGTGTGAATAAATAAGTGGCCATCTGATTTTAATATCTCAAAAGATATATTATTTTATTTATGTTACTCCATCTTTTTAAAATTATATTTTCCTAGTGACATATAGATACAATTTTTAATAATAATCTTCTGACATTTTATCATTCCTATCTTTGCCACTCCCTGAGATGACAGGTAGTATGATATAAGTTGTATATGTGTCATATATACATATTTCCATATTTGTCATTTTGTGAAACAAGACACATATAGCTTATATAAGAAAACTCACGTAGGAAATAAAGTGATAAATGATTTACTTTAATCTGAATTTAGATTCTATCAATTCCTTCTATGGTGGTAAATAACCTTTTTGACATGAGTGCCTTGGATTTGTCTTGGATCTTCCCATTGCTGATAATACAAGTCATTCTCACTTGATCATCAGATATCATTGTTGTTACTTTGTACAATGTTCTCTTGCTTCTTCTCATTTCACTTTGTATCACTTCATATATGTCTTTCTGAGTTGTTTTTTCGTTTGGTCATCTTTTTTGTGATCATCTTTGCTATCATTTCTTATGGCATAATAGTATCCCATTACAATCCTATACCACAACTTGTTCAGCCATTCTCAAGTTGATGGACATCCCTTCAGTTTCCAGTTCTTTGCCACCACAAAAAGAGCTGCTGTAAATATTTTTGTTCAAGTGGGTCCTTTTCCTCATCTTTGATCTGTTTATAATACAGAACTAGTAGAGTTTTTGCTGAGTTACATTGCTGCATCTCTTAAGAGACAATTTAATGGATTGTTCAGAGGACAAAAATGATGATAACAGTGAAGATGAAGGAGAAGGAAAAAAAAAGAGGGGAGGGGGGAGAAAAGGATGATGTCATAGTCATCTGATGGCCATCTGGTAAGCCTCTCAATATAAATGGTTGGTACTCAGATCAGAGATGCAAAACCTACTATTGGACCTTTCAAATTTGATCTGATCAACAACAGATTATACTCTATTCCATGACCTTTGGGAAATCAAGATTGACGTCATACTATAGTGAAATATCAGAAAAGAACCTTATCAAGGATTTTATAATCTAAGATACTGTGAGAGCATTCTGGTTGTAAAATCATGTCTGTGGCTACAGTGAACATCTTTACATAACGAGATAGGACTTAAAATGAGAACTGGAAGATCCAAAGCTACATGAATAGTCTAAATCAGAATCATAGAAAATTAGAACTGAAAGTATTTGACATAGTTTAATCCAAGTCCCTCATTTCTTATATGAAGAAATGGAGGTGGTAAGAGGTTGAATGACTCATAATCAAGTCAAGTGGGAGATCCAGAATTTGAAGTCAGTTCTGACTCTATCTCTCTTGTCTTCTACTATTCTGTATTTTTTTCCATTCAAGGTAGAACTGGGTGAAAAGAAGTCTCAATTCAGAACATTCTCAAACTAGTATACCCTATAGTCTACTATACCCACATAAACAATGATATACAGAAAGATAGTTGACTATATTGAAAAAGAGAAAAGCAAAGACTATGAAAGCTGGTGGGGGACCAGCAAATCCACAGGAAGGGAGAGACCAGAGCTGTATACTCTGAAAAACAAACTAGAAGTAGCTACAAAATAAAATGTCTCATCCTAAGACATCTTTCTAACCTGATCTCATGATGTGACTCCACTGTGGTATTGAATTTTACATACCCTGATTAGAATTTATCTTTACATTTGTAAGATCCATCCCTCCTTCTCTCCTTCCTTTCCTTTTTTTCATTTGTTCCTTCTTCCTTCCTTTCCTTCCTTTCTTTTTGATTCCAATAAATATTTTTGATTGCCTTTTATGAGTAATGCTCTGTATTCAGTACAATAAAGGAAACAAACAAACAAAAAAGGAAACAAAAATTAGATTGTCAACTAGAGTCAATGCTTTGGAGGAATTTATTATGTACTAGGAATGATAAAGTTAATAATAATAACAATTATAAAATAATATCTAGTATGTTTTCAGTGCTTTAAGGTTTATAGTATTCTTCATGTGTCTTACTTAAGTTGTTAGTCCCTCAAAATAATCCTGTGAGGTAGGTGCTATTTACATCTTTTTATTAATGAAGAAACAGGCAGAGAGAGGTTAAATGATTTAACCAAGATGTCAGAGCTTGCCTAAAGGAGACAGTCTCATGGTCTCCTTGTGGCTTTGGGCAAGTCCGTTCCATTCATTCAGCAAGCTTTTATTAAGTACTTACTACATCTCAGGGAATTTACATGCTTTGGGGGAAATACAGCAGAATAGAGAAGAAAAGAGCAATGAATGTCTATAATCTGAGGACCTGGGTTCAAATACCACTTTTGACACTACCTGTGTAATCTTGGTAAACCACTCCTCTGGCTCTCAATTTTGCCACCTCTATAATGAAGGAGTTGAACTACATGGCAGCTAAAGTATTTCTCAGCTCTGTATATATGATGCCTTGAAAATTAAGGAGAATGAGAACACTGGCTGTATGGGTCAGAGCATGTTTCATAAGTTTGTGCGTAAAAGATGACAACATAACTAAAACGTGGCAATAATACAGTCAAATCACCCTTTTACCTTCTTCACAGAGCTCTGTCAGGTATTCTCAAAGGATGGTTTGAGGATCCTTAGAGTCTCTGAAACACTTTCAACAGGTCTGCTAGGCCAAAATCATTTCTGTAATACTTTTAAGATATATTTTTCTACTAAAATAATCCTTTCTTTCCCAACTCTGCATCTATGTGAAGCTGAGTTTTCTTTATATTCTTCAACTAAAACAACTTATCACAACAAATTGAATGCAAAAATGTATTAAAGAATCTAGATATCTCATATTAAAGCAGACACTAAAGAAATTTGTAAAAATATAAAAAGTCACATCTCTCTAATTTTGTTTGAAAATATTATTTCCATAAAATCTGTTATTTGTGTTAATATGTGATGGGTTTTTTATCATTTATTTAATGAATTAGTAGCTAGATAGTTTTCAACTATACAGTTTAATTTCTAGTACAATATTATCAACAGTTATAACTCAAATAAAAGTTCTTTTGCGTTCAAAATAATTCTTAAAGAGTAGAATGTATGGCTAATGATTTTAAGATTATAAAGGAGTTCTGAATCAAAAAAGTTTGAACAGTGCTATTCTAAGCAATTGCTCTGATCGATTCTTTCCTACTGATTTCATTGTTTTTTGTCAAGCTGGTTTTTGACATAAATTCTTTTGATATTGTGCAGACACAGAAAAATCTTGAATGAGATTCATATGCTCACCTGACAGTCTGAAGAAGCTGATTTTCAGTACGCCCAAATCAAAGATATTATTAGTTTGCTGTTTTGATAAAGTATAAACTGAGCTAGTTGCCAGATCTAGTCCTTATCTTAGAGTGAATGCAGGGAGAAGGGTTTAGAAAAGCTTTCTAGACTAGGTTATGGGGCCCACCGTCTTCACTATAGCTTGAGTCTGTATACTTACAAATGCATTTCAGTATCCATGGGAATTACTTTTCTGAAAAACTATACAAAGCATTTGGCCCTTGGAATGAGTATGCTATAGATTAGACCAAGCAGGCACAAGTTCATGTGCTTTTACATGAGCTGTTGGGGGTCCCTTAGATAGGAAAAATTTTTTTTAAATCCCATACATCTATACTATCCCTTAAAAAAATTCTATTTTCCTATTTAGTCCTCAGACTTAATGTCGAAGTGGGCTGGTACACACCGATATGGGAAACCTGCTTTTCAGAGACATCTGAATCTATTTATGTTTTGATAGAAAATCTTGCAAGCAGCCCATAATATATTGTGAAAAAATGAGTTCGAGCTAGCTATCAGAAAATGGAAAGTTGCAATACATGGCCAAAATAGAAGCAAACCACCCAGCAAATGATCTTTCTGAGAACTCCATATGCATGCTTATGAGCAAAGCTATGACCGGGTCAGCGTTTGGCTTCTTTTATGTCCCTCTTATAATAGAAAACCTACTAACAAGATAGGAAAAGCTCCATATGGGAAGCTGCTATCATCATAGCCACTTTTCTAGGAATTACCTAAGACTACTTTGGCTAGCCCTTGGTATTTATTTGTTCCTTTTCAAGTGTGGTCGTGTGAATAATACAGAAGATATTTGCTGATTCTTTATGAATTGGTAAAACTGAAATGTCTTCCCCCCTACGAAGGAATTTTTAAAGTATTCATTTAATATTTTAGTCATTTTAATAACTAAACATGGAATCTTAAGAAATCTATTAGAATTCTAGCAAGTGCCAATGAAGTGCATTTATTTGCCCTGGGATCAAGGATAAGGCAAAAGTAGAAGTAAGAAAGGGATATTGAGCTTCATTTTTCTTGCTCATCCTTCAAAGCTTCTTATTAATATATAATACCACTTCATAATGTTTGGGATGTAGCACATTGCATATTAAATTAGATTTTTTATGATGTGATGATTAGTTTAACTGACTTTTTACTTTCTTTTTTTTTAAAACAAATGTTATAAGAGATGACTTTCTGAGAAGAGGTTGGAGAAGATAAATCTTGGTGAAATAAAAGCAAAAAAATCAATAAAATCTATTTTTATTCATTTTTTTAGTAAAACCCTTAAGTTCTGTCTTAGAATCAATTCTGTGTCTTAGTTCCAAGGTGGAAGAGTGGTAAGGGCTAGGCGATAGGAATTAAATGACTTGTCCAGGGTCACACAGCTAGGAAATGTCCAAGGCCAGATTTGAACTCAGGAATATCCTGTCTGTTAGCCTGGCTCTCTATCTATTGAGCCACATAGCTGCCCCTATAAAATCTATTTTTTAAATCAATCTGTAGTCCATCTATCCTTTAAGAAGTTAATTTTCCCATTGTGTGCCCTCTTTCTGTCCACACAGATCACAGATCCCAAACCCCTATGTGAGGATCAAGTGAGATGGTATTTGTAAAGCACTTTGCAAAAACTCAAAGTTCCTCAGTACAGGGATACTTAATTTCTTTGGGTCACTGATACCACTCTAGAAAAACCTCTGGATCTTTTCTCATAATAATGTTTTTAAATACACAAAATAAAATACACTGGATGGCAGAAGAAGCCAAGGAAATGGAAATCCAGTTATTATTTGATTAATTTCACCAAACTCATGTGAAGTTTTACTACAAGTTTCATGATATATTCATGGGACAAAAAAAGGATACTCTCTTATGGTCAACCTTGTGACTACAAAGAGCTCCAGATGTGACTAGGTTACTCTACAGATGATGGATATAACTGGGGAGGGAGGATCTGTCCATGTTTAGGATCTACTTCAGGACACTAAAGTTATCTCCATAGCAGAACGAATCACAAGAATAATGGGAAAATCTGCAGAATTGGAGTGAAAATCACCTTCAGTTTAACCCTGAAGGGACTTTAAGATACTTATTCAATTCATCAATCAATTATTTATTAAACACCTATTTTGTGCCAGGCACTGTAATAGACATTGAGGATACAAATACAAAGAATGAAAGAATTCCTACTGACCAATATTCCCCTTCTAATGGGAGAAACCAGAAATATGTGGATGTGTGTATCGCCATTGTTGTTATTATAACTAACGTGGTTAGTATCTATTATGTGCTAGACACTGCACTCAATACTTCATAAATATTATTACATTTTATCTTCAGAACAGCCCTAGAAGTAAAGGTTAGGAGAAATGCTATTATTATTATTATTATTATTATGTGTTATTATTATTACTCTCAGTTATAATAGATGAAGAAACCAAGTCAAAGAGAGATCCAGGGATTTGCCCACGATCACAAATATATCGAAGGACACATTTGAACTTATCAAGTCTTCTTGATTCTAGTACCAGGATTTTATCTGCTTCACCACTTAGGAGCTTCCCTCGAGACAGTCACTTTTTTAAAAAACCAATTTAGTCCTAAGGGGTAGGGAGGAAGAGGAACAGGACAAATATCTCATTACTGATAACAAAAACATAGCAGGCATTTGTGTGGCACAGAGGGTAAATGGACAGAGCACCACTGGTCCTGGAGTCAGTAACACTTGAATTCATATCCCTCCTCAGACACTAAACAGGATGGATGACTCTTAGCAAGTCATTTAACCTCTTTGCCTCGGTTTCTTCACAAGTAAAATGGAAATACTAATTGTACCCATGTCACAGGATTGTTATGAATGTCAAATAACATAATATTTGTAAAGCACTCTGCAATGCTCATAGTGCTATATAAATTCTACTTATTATTTTTATATTATACTTGACAAACATCATTGTCATTCTTATGGTGGTAGTGATAATGTTCTTCTTTATTGGAAATGGATTAGCCTCCAGTTCAAGAGGCTATGTAGAGGCAGCTAGGTGGCTCAGTGAATAGAAAGCCAAGATAGGACAGGAGAGGTCCCGAGTTCAAATTTAACAAGTTAATATGGCAAATGTGACCTGGGCAAGTCGCTTAACCCCCATTGCCTAGCCCTTACTGATCTTCTGCCTTGCAACCAATACTTACTATGGATTCTAAGACTAAAGGTAAAAATTAAAAAAAAAAAGAATTTATAAACAGGGGAAGGATGTTATTATATGAAAACCATTGTGTTTTTTTTCTTTTTTAAACTCCCAGAAGTATCTGAGGCTAGATTTGAAACCAGGACTCCTGACTCCAGTCTTGACTTTCTATCCTCTGAATCCCTAATGCCCTTCAACTGCCTTCATCACTGTTTTTCAAGGTATAAGACTCATTTGTCTGAAATATGTTTTAGATTTTAATGGTGTACCATATTAGTGAGTCTTAAAAATATTTTCATTTAGAACAGTATTTAATGTTTTATAATTATTTGATGTCTTTCATAGAAGATGCACAAAGAGATCTGTGAAAGTTAATTCTTTATCTCCATTATCTCCCAATTAGTTAGATATCCTAAAGGGCTAAGTAATGATTAGTAATGATCAGCTCCTCATACATCCCACCATCCACAAGGTTTGTTTTTGGTTTTGTTTTTGTTTTTATTATTTTTCCCAGTTACACATAGCCTCAATTTTTAATATTTTTACTGACATTTTGCAGTCCTCATTCTCTTCCTCTTCTTCTCCTCATTCACCGCCATTACCAGCAGGTAATATGATATAGGTTCTGCAATGGCCTGTGTTTTTCATTGTTTTTACAAAACTGAATTCTAGGGGAAGCTCTCTTTACAAAAAATTGCATGTATTTTCCAAATAACTGGCTACCATTGGATTTGCAACCCTTGTACTTGGAAGAGTCCCCATTTTGGGGGTAATCAAAAGTCTTTTGACAGGATTCTACAGTGTTCTAAGTATTGATTTCATCTTATTAAATATGGTCTATCATTCTTATCTTTTGAGATTTTTTTAATCCTCATCCTTCAACCCATTTTACACAATTCCGCCTGATTTCACGTTACCTGGATGTCTGTTAGTTTGTTGACTCTGGCTTTATCCATGCCATCATTTAAAAAAAATCATTGAACAGAATTGTACTGAAAGTAGACTCTGAAACACTTCACTAGAGAAGTTCTTTTGAGTATGACATTAATCACCTCACATTGGGTCTGATCTTTGAGTCAGCTGCAAAAACCACCTAACTATTAAGGTTAGGATCATCTAACCTGCATCCCTCAATTTTGAGAGGTTTTGTCAAGTGATTTTCTGAAATCGAGTGATATGCTGGCATCTGCAATTCATGGATATGCTGCTAATCGAACCAAGCTAGTAATCTTGTCAAAAAAAAAAAAAAGAAAAAGAAATGAGCTTAATCTTACAACCTCATTTTTTAATGAACTTGTGCTGACTTCTAGTGATTGCCACTCCTTTAAGTGCTTACAAACTAGCCTTTTAATAATGCATCATAGAATTTTGCCAGCAGTCCATGTTAAGCTCACCTACCTATAGTTTAAAGTTTCTCCCTTTATTCTTGTCTTTTAAAAATTGGACCATTTGCCTGCCTCTCATTCTGAAGCAACTCTTTTTTTTTAATCCCTCATTATTCTTCAGAAATCACCAACAATGGTTCAGCAATCATATCCCCAAGTTCTTTCAATACTTTAAGTGCTGCAAAGGTAGTTGGTATATATGCCTACCTCAGGTCGGAGCCACAATCAACTGGTAGAGAAGTATATGGCAAATTGGAGGGAGAAAATAGCCATTGCCATTTATCTTGCTTTGAGGGATGAGTAGGTGGATTCATGAATCATGCAAATTGTCCTGCTCCTTCCTAGAGAAGTTTCATGCAAGAAGCCTTTTGCTATCACCTCATTCTTTTGGAAGAATTTGTCACACAAAGGGAACAATCTAGTACTTTTTTGTACATTTGAAACTCAGCTCTATATCAAGGAGAAAAGAGACTTTCAGGTGTACAGGAGTTTGCCATTTAAGTGAAAGTTTGGGGAGTGATATAATTTGCACAACACAATTATGCTGTAATTTTTTTCAAGGGCTTTCTCACTCATCTGGTCATGCTTTCCTTTTCTGAATCCATATCACCATTCTTTGGCACTGAGTCAATCAATTCAATGCAATTCTACAAACATGTTTATCTCCTGAATGCTGAGCCCCATGCTAGGCTCTGAAGGAGATTAAAAATTTACATAAGATCTATTCCACACTTTCATGGAGTTTATAGTCTAGTAGGGAGAGATGACACCACTATAACTATAATACACAATAATATATCTCTGAAGGCATGGAAATTTCTTATGAATGAATAAGAGTATAAAATAAAGTGCTGAGAATTGTTTGAGATAAAGGGGGGGAATCTTAGTATTGAGGACAAAAAGGGCATCAGGAAAGGCTTCCTGTTAGAATTTTTTTCTTTATATTTGGCCATTTATTTCTTTATCTACTTATTAGTAAATATTTTAATCATCACGACAAATTTTTTAAGTTATTCTTTATATACCTTACATACTTTACATATATACCTTTACATACTTTACATACATATATCTTACATAACTATATGCATTTTGAAAGCTTTTTACAAGCTCTTGACTTCTGTTTTTCATAGGAAATGCAACATTTTAGAACTGAAATAGGTTTTATACATGTAGTCCAATGATGCCAAACTCAAATAGAAATGGGTCACTAACTCTATATAAGCTTCCTTAGAGCTCACATAGTGACATCTATATATCAGTATTATCTATTCATTGTAATTTTATTTATTTTGTTAGTTCCCAATCCCATTTTAATCTGGTTGCAATAGCATTTGGTAGTATTGTAGGCAGAGTGGCCTACTGGTCATGTATCTGACACCTCTTCCCTCATCCAACTCCTTTATTTTAGAGCTGAGGAAATTGAATCCCAGATTGTTTGACCCAGATCACACCATGAGATCATGGTAGAATAAGATTTTGATGGAGCTTCTACATCTCCAAACCAAAGTCCTTGTTTTAAATTATGGTTCTCCTCAGCAACATAATTATTGCCTGTTTCTATTATGATACATCACTTCTGTTAGAATGTCCCACAAAGATAGGAACCATTTCTTAATTACCTTTGCATCTTACCCCCATTATTGATTGTGATTTGCTCAGAATAAATAGTTGTTGAATGAAGGTATCCATGGGAGATATTTTGCAGCCGATGAATTTTTTTCAGTGGCTTTAATAGCACCTTCCATTCTAGCCTTTGTATAGGAGATGCCCTACTACCAGTTTTCTCTTCTCCTCTTTTCCTTGACCCCACTTCTCATTCTTTATCATCCACCAATCCCACTTCTCCAAAGCACAAAGTGAACATTAGAGGAGGGATAGGGTATTGGCTTTCTTTAAGAAATTTCCAGGCCCTTCTTCCTACCTTAAGACCTGATTCTTTGATCATTGTCTTCACCTCCATTTCCATCAGACAGAGAGGAAGTGTGGAAGAAGAGCAATAAAAATCTATTAAAGACTCCTTCATATCATTCACCTTCCAGAATCTGAAGTTTAGAACAAGCTGGGACCAATTCATTCTGATACCAGTGGCACTAATGACTATGGACATGAGGAGTATGATGACATTGGGCCCTAAATCAATGTCTCCTGTCTACAGATAAGCAATTGCTCCTTGTTACTCAAGGGGTTTGTTTAGTGTTGGAAGTTGTTAAACTCTGTTTTTAAAGACAATTGGCCCTGGATTAAGTTTAAAATTTGATAAACTTTTTGAGAGCTTAGGTGTTTCCCCACCCGTGACTTAGATATTCCGTATACAGCATCGATAAATTATTTATGGTAGACTTCCTTTCTGTTTGCCAGGTTCTTATTAATATTAATCTTTGGTCTTTTCCATATATTTTTGTGTGTAACTCTTGAAAAAAATGCTCTCTTGTTTTGTGTTGTAAGAATGACTTGCATTTTTTTGTGAGGTAAGAGCAGTTTTATTGGAAGTACAGCAATACTTTAGCTTTTTTTTTTTTTTTTTTTGGAAGAGAATAGTTTTTGGTGTCAAGGGAAAACCACAATACATGTCTCCTTTTGACACTAAGCTGCAGAAGCAATTTTCTTTCCTGGTTAATGGTGATCAGGGTAGGAGAGGAGTGTCAACCCACTGCCAAGTCATAAGTTCTAGAAGAGCAAAGAAAAGGTTTCAATTTAATTCAACAAGCATTTATTAGGTTCCTCCTGTGTTAAAGGAGAGACAATTTAGATAGGGAATTGGCCTTAGAATAAGGAAGACTAAGCTTGGATTCAAGTTCTTTTCTTTCCTGATCTTGACAAGCCACTTAACATTAAGATGATGAATTAAAATCCCATCACCAGATTGATTCCATCTTCAATATTCAGCAGCATCTCAACTCCCTCAGTTGCTTGTCTCTTTTGTCTAGGAGTAAAGGTGAGGTTGCCTTCCTTCATTAAAGACTCAGATCTAAACTAGCCAGGAAACTCTTCATTTTCCACCAGCAGCAAAGCTGGTTTCCAACTCCTAGAAACATAATGCTCCCTGAAAACTTCCATGTGGCTTCTACTCTGCTTTTTAATTTCCTTCTATATAAAGTCTTTTCCCATGTTGTTTGTAAACTCCTTCAGGACTCAAATTCTCATTTGAATCTCTAGCTTAAAATATTTATTGTATCCATTTGAATTACTTCTTTTAGGCAACACACAAAAAAGTTGCTGAAAGGGGTAGGTAAATGAAGCATGCCCATCTCCTTTCATAGGGAAAGCTCCTCATTGAGAGAGTACCCTATTTTGATATCTTAGGTACTTTTTAATACCACATAATTTTCTTGGTACTAGGGATAAAAAACAAAAGTTTTAGATACAACTTTTGCTCTCAGTGAGTTCTATGTAGGAAATGCAATGTTTATATAGATTAATAAATATAGAATCTCTAACAAGTAACACCAAAGCAAGTTTGGGGGTCCAAAGGAATAAGAGAAGGAAGGGTAAGTTAAGAGAAAGGAAAACAAGGGGATAAGAAAAGAGAGGGAAGGGAAGAATACCTTGAGGGGAGTATAAATCAAGTCATAGTGGAGTAATGTAAGGAGAAAAGGGAATTAAGAAATATGAAGGCATAGTTGGAGGATAAAGAAAGGACTTTTAGGAATGGTGGATGGAATAAGAATGAAAAAAGTAAGGGGGAAGAGTAGGGGAGTGACCTTTGGAATGGTGGGCCAATTTGGAGCTAGAAGGGCAAGAGGAGAGAATAAGGGAGGGTTTTGAGCAAAGGCTGTAAATAGGAGAGGTACTGGTCAAAGAAAATTGGATGTCTGAGGATGGATAAGATAGAAAGGGTAAAGTAGACAAATAACAAGAAGGAACAGTGTCGATGGAAATGCACAACTAAGTAACTAGGACATCGAGTATAAAGGAATGAATTCACCCATGGGGAGAAAATGGATAGCAAGAAAGGACCAAAGTAATTTTAGGAGAGAACTAACAAGAGATTCTGTATGCAACATAACTCAAGAAAGGCCTCAGGTAAGAGGATCCCCTGAGCTAATAGTCGAAGGAAGCTTAGGATGTCAAGAGGCAGGGGTAAGGAGGGACATAGCATAATCCAAGGTCATAGGATCCTAGGTTTAGATGGCTAAGAGATCTTAGAGGCTTTCCCATTCAAATATGACTCCTTAAGAGAAACAGCCATGTTTTTTACCTTTCTTTTGATGGCCAGCACTTAGCACACAGTAGGCACTTAATAAATGCATGTTAATCAACTCATTTATATTTCTTATATCACCATTGGTTAGTCTTTGTTTATCTAGATCTAAAACTTAATACTTACCCCACCCCAAACTTCCTTTCCACTCCTTATAAATGCTCTCATGCTCACAGAGATAGCATGAAAAAATTTTGAAGTAATTTCATCTTTGGCAATCTCCTTCCTCTTTAATTGCCCCATTTCCCAACAGGGACTCATTGTTGATCCTTGTTTCCCAAAATGCTTCCCTGTATTCTAAAACTCTTTTCTCTGTCTCACTCTGTGTGTGCATGTGTCTTTCTATGTCTCTAATTCTATCTTTCTCCATCAAATCTTTTCTCACATAACTTTCAAGAAGGGAAGGATTTAATCACCTGATTCCTCCAATTATATACAAGATCTTTCCAAAGGATTATTTTCATTCTAATAGGAAAAAATGCCTTCTCCATCATTGTGAATATCTAGAGCTATAAATGTGGGCTTCCCCTCTATCGGTAAAAGATCCACACCCAATTATGCCTTCCAGTCTTGGACAGCTCTTGTCCATGCCCTAACCATCCACTCAAATTTTAGATTCCTTTCTTTAGGTCTCTTGACATTTTGTGACTACAAGTGCAATAGATTGTTCATTGGTTCCAACCACACATTGGTCATACCACTGATTACTCTTCTTCCCATGTAATTCTTAATTGAAAATATCTTGCATCCAGCTCTTACACATCCATTTCATTTTTCCATTCCATTTGGGTCATCCTTCGTTTAATTAAATTAATTAATTTTTTGAAAAAAACCTTTTACCTTCCATTTTAGAATCAATACTATGTATTGGTTCCAAGGCATAAGACTGTTAAGAGCTGGCAATGGGGGTTAGACTTGCCAAAGATCACACAACTAGAAGGTATCTGAGGGAGATTTGAACCCAGCTCTTCCTGTTTCCAGGTCTGGTGCTCTATCCAAAGCCTCCTTAATTTTAGATCTCTAAAGACAGTGATTCTCCATTGCAAATCCAAAATTACCAGAATATTCAATGCTAAAATTTCATGCCTCAGAAATAGACAGTTGAATTTTATTAATTTTTTTTAAATAGCCTTTCCTGGTTCTTCTCAAATTAAAAGAGTGGTGGCCACCAATCAGGACCAAACGCAAAAAATTACACATATGAACAGACTGAAAAGCAGACAAGATAGTGAAAAATGGGTCAAATTTTGAATGAAGAGCCTATTTCATGACTAATAATTAAATGGCATTGTCCTCACCATCCCTTAGGTTATCCCCGAAAATTAAAACACCTCTTCCAAAGGCATTACCAGGTCATAGGAATGGTCCCTTTTGGAGACACTATAGGTTAGTGGAAAGAATACCATTTGTGGAACCAGATGTTATGGCTTCAAAATGTGACTCAAAATCTTCCCAAACGCATTACCCTGGTTAGTCACTTCATCACTCTGTTTCTGTTTTTTCATCTGTGCAATGAGTCTAAGAATAGGTACAGTACCTATATGATAAGACCTTCACTGGAATCACAAGAGTTTTTGTAGTCTTTCAATTAGTGAGCTTTCATTAAGTGCTTGTTGTATTCCAGGCATTGTGCTAGGCTTTGGTACTATATACATGTAAGTTCTGTTTGAAATTTGTATCATTACATCCTCAAGTATTTCAGAAATTAATTTTTTCAGAAAGTCCAAAAACAAAAATTAAATTCGAGATCAATTACACTTTTTAAAAAATCATGCTTCTCCACCACTTTTTTGTTTTTTCATTTTCCCCTTCCATGTTTTCAATTATGAAACACATCTTATGTTCTGCTAAAGGTCACCTTGGATCAAGATCTTTTGATAAATTCTACCACTTTGTGTTATTTTTGTTTAGAATGTCCCTAATCATTATCATTGAATTATTTTAGTTTTTAGTCTTTGGTTCTACAGGGAATTTGGTTGGTGTAGTCTGTCAGCATGTTCAAAACTGTGGGGAGTGCCCTGTCTGCAGAAGGAATATTGCTCAAGGCCAAAATTCAAATTTGCTGGTTTGCATGTGGTTTAATCCCAGAGGTTTTAATTGGTTTAGTTGAGAAAGCTTAATAGACAACTACTTAATAAAGAAGCTCTCCAAAAGTTTAAGTGAAAGGTGAGCCACAAATTTGTGCTGAAATAGCCTAGGTTTGATTTCACTTTTGGTTGTTTTCGTTTTTTTGTCTTTTTTGGTGGAGGGTTAGCCTTTGGTTTAATTTGCAGAATTCATGACAAAAAGGAAAAATGCATGGAAAATCCTAAACTTTCTCTTGTCAAAGTCCCAAATCATCCAGTTTTTATTTAGGCAACCTGGTGTTGAGAAGGTGGGAAGCGGAACACTGGATTTAGTATCAAAGAACTTCTGTTCAAAGACTAGCTTTTCCTTTTGGGCAAGTGGACCTTGGTCAAGTCTCTGGACCTCAGTTCTAAACCTTGGTATTTTAGTGCAGGACAATACTTCAAAACATTGATGGAGCTGAGCTATCTTTAAGTATATGCCAGTGTAGTTGCGGCTAGAGAATGTTTGGGCCTTTTTAACGTTCATTTTTAAATTGTGAGTTCCAAATTCTTTCCATTTCAAGCCACTCCATGATCCATTGAAAGGGTTAGCTATATGACAGATATTATACATGTGAAGACATGAAAAACATTTCTATATTAATCATTTTGCAAGCAAAACAAAGAAAATAGAAAAAAAATGTGCTACGGTTTCTAATCAGAGTTCTTCAGTTCTTTCTCTGGACAAAAATAGCATTTTTCATCAGGCAAACTTGGAACTTCCATGGATCATTGTCTTGATCAGAGTACCCAAGTCTTTCACAATTAATTATTATTGCAATTTTACTCTTACTATATAGATTATTCTCCTGGTTCTGCCTCCTTCATTTTACATCATTCATATAAGGCTTCCCAAATCTTTCTAAAGCCATCCCTTTTGGCATTTCTCATAGAACAAGAGTATGCCATCACAATTATATATTGCAACTTGTTCAGCCATTCCCCAGTTGATGGGCATCCCCTCAGTTTCCAATTCTTTGCCACCACAAAAGGAACTGCTACTAATATTTTTATGCATATATGTCCTGCTTCTTTTTTCTTTAATCTCTTTGGGATTCGGAACCAGTAGCAGATAAACAATGTTAAGAGATGCTGTGTTGAAAATGTTCATGTCTCTAAAATGAAATTCTCAAATGTGTCTCATAGGAACTCCTTTTTGGAGGAGCTCTGGTAAAACATCCCTGGGAGATTATTTTACACACTGGTGTCGAGCCTTTTCTTCACTCTGGAGTTCTGGAATACATATGGTGGGTTTCTTTTCTTGGAAAGGCATAGTTCAAGAGCAGAATGTGCATGAAATTGGTCAGTTAACAAATATTTTTATTAGGTTCTTACTACATGTCTGGAATTGTGCTAAGTGCTAGAGATACAGAGATTATTTTGATATTAAATTAAATTACCTAATCTCTGGGAAATTAGCAGCCGCACTTAACAGTTTGAGAGTATTCCTTCACTTTCATGGTAAGAATCATTCCTTGGCCTAGAACCATGGGAAAGAAGGGATTATTTTGGTCCTAGAAAGGTAATAATAGAGGTACTAATGATAAATGTGCATCATGATAAGGGAGATTACTATTATCTTCATTTTCTAATGAGGAAGTCAAGCTCAGAGAAAGTAGTGAGGCGGTACTTTGAAGAAAGTGTTAAACTCAGGTAGACCTGAGTTCAACTCCTACCTTAGACACTTAAGAGCTGTGTAATCCTAAGCAAGTCACATAACTTTTGTTTGCCTCAGTTTCCTCATCTGTAAAATGGGAATAATAATAGTACTTACTTCAGGGTTGTTGGAGAATTCAAAGGAGACAGCATTTGTAAAGCAATTTGCCAACTTTATAGGGCTATATAAAAACTAGTTAGCCATTCTGTCCAAGATAATAGAGATGATGGATTGATGAGCCGAGTATTCAAACTCAGGTCTTCTATAAGGTCTGGTGACCTTTCTATTGTACTAAAGTGTATGAGCTCAACAAACCCATAATGATGAAGGTTTTTTAGATATATATGGAATTAGAACACAGTACCTTCTTTTTTATACAATACTATGGAACCAAAAATGTGTAAGAACAGTAGATTTGAAATATCTTGTGAAGCTTTGAACAGGGAACCCCTTCAGAAGATTAAAACAAAAACTAAACTCACATTTGATTTTTCCATTTTTGTGGTTATAGGTATTCGAATCTTTTATCTTTTGCTGTGTTGGGCAGCTTTTCCTAATTTTAGTGTTAAGCAAGACCAGTGCATGTGGGCTTGAGAAAACTACAGTCAAAACTAATTAGATATTGTACCCAGATTAAATAAAAACAGTTGCCAGGGCCAGGCTTTTTCCTATAAAAAGGTCTCACAGGTCTTTAAGAGGTAGAATTGAGGGTCTACTTTTTTGATAAATGAAAAATAAGGACTGAACTTGTAACTGCCTCATTGCTATTCTGGACGTTAATACATTTCCACAAAGAATACCTTCCACTAGGTCCTTCCCTGATACATTCTCCCATTGTCCTAGAATCTTCTTATTGTCCTCTAATTTGAATGGTATTAGCCTAGCTTTTAAATACAAAATCTGGAAAAAAAATGACAGTTTACAATGGCGATGCCATCCTAGATTATGAGACTTGTCTACACTGTATTGTAAGCTTTTTTTTTTTTAAATCCCCAAACCTCAGGGTAATAAATTAGAGTGTCCTATATAGGATTAAACCAGAATCCACAGAAAATGATGAAAATCAGCTCATCATTGCCCTTCCCACCATATTCAATTGAATAGAATAGAATTTGAATTGCATTTAAATCTAAATGTATTTACCTAATAAAGCAGAAGAATCCTATGCCACTCATCATTAGACATTTCTGGCTGTTAAAAAAAAAGTTTTCTTACACTCAGAAAAAATTTGCTCCCTGAAACTTCTGCCTATTGGTCCTAGTTTTGCCTTCTAAAAATGCACAGAAGTAGTCAGTACTCTCTTCCATATGACTGTCCTTCACATATTTGCAGATGGTTATCATGAATTCCTCCAGATATATTTTCTATAAGCTAAATGTCTCCTGGTTCTCACATGATAAGGTGTCTAGGTTTTCTACATTCCCATCATCTCTACTTCTGGATGCCCTTCATCAATATCCTTTTAAAATGTAGTAGGACCAGCACAGTATGTAGTTGAATAATTCTATCCCTTTCTATTAATGGAGTCTGGATTTCGTTAGTCTTTTTTTAGCAGTCACACTAAATTATAAGTTTATACTAATCTTATGATAAATTTAATCACCTAGACTTGTTCATTGTGAACTGCTCTCATAATCAAACTTTATTTATGCAATTGATCTTTCGAACCTAAATTTAGGTATTTGAATTGATCTCTTTTGTATATTCTTGTTTGTTGTGTACCAGTGTTATCAAATGCAGGTAGTGAGGGGGTAGGTCATTAAATCGCGGATAAAGATCCTTCTACCTGCCTATTGACTAAGACAATTGTCTATTAATGTTATCTATGTTTTATTTTATTTTCATCTATTGTGTTAAATAATTCCTAGTTACATTTTAATATGGTTCTGTCCCCACTTGAGAGTATTATAGGTCATATGTTGGCCATAAGTCACATATTTGACACTTCTATTGTGGACCAGCATTTCAATCTGTTGAGATTCTGGAAATTACTGTTTTAATTATCCTCTCTTGACTTTCCTTTCCTTTAAAAATTAATAATATTACTTTCATGCTTTTTACCTAAAAATGATAGAATGTAACAATAGTCCTAAAACTGATTTAGTAGAGAACAATTCTCCAATTTGCCATTAATGTATGATTAATCAAAATTCATTTATTTATTTGCCTGTGGTGGTTCAACTAGCTATGAATCCATCTAATCTACCACTAATTTTTAGACCCAGTTTTGTATGATTTTTTTTAATGAAATCCACAATTGCTCCTAGTGATCACCACATTCTTTTCTCAATGATTGGTTCTGTAAGTCAGTACCCAGTTTATTGGTTTACCTTTTCTGTTATGTGTTGCTTTTGCCAGTTTGACAATTAGGACAGCATTTGCACACATCTTCTCCATAGAATCCTCCCCGCTTCTTCCCAAAGTGTCAAAGATATGAGTGATGGCTCAGTGATCACACCTGCAAGTTCTTTTAGCATCACAGAATATAATTTTTTTTTTCTGGATATGGAGACTGGAACTGATTTAAAGCAGCTATCTCCCTCGCCTCTCCTCGATTTCAATTCTTTGATCAATATTAGATGGAATTGCTATATGTAGACTGCATGTACCTCACCTGTAAGCATGTACTCTATCTAAAAAAGTTGATATTTGGGGTGAATGCAATTGAAATGGAATAGGAGTCCTACTCAAATTAACTAAGGATGCTGTCCAGCTTGTTTGTTTTTCCTCCTCTTCAGCATTTTGTAAGCAACAGTTACTTACCTATCCCTGGAGACAGCTGTCTACTGGACAGAGTTGGCTTTTCTGCACACCGAAGAAAAGATGCTGTCATTTGCACAGAAGAAAAATTAACAAGTTAAAAAAAAGGGTAGAACCATAAAGCCAGCAGTGACAGATCTTAGGGGTGATTGAGTCTTAAACACCATACATATTCCTTCCTACCAAGAGATCCTTATAGAAGAACAGTATTTTTCATCTCTAATCACTGGTGCTACATGTCAGTATCTTTTATTTCTTTCCCATTTTGAGTGACACAGTGTGATATGTCTAATGACAACTAGAACAAATTTCAGTAATGAGGTCACCTTGGGCCTGTATTACTGTCTGACTGCTGTTTTCCATAGAAATTATTTGTGAAAGCAGACCACGTGCTCAGAATAACTTCCTCTGCCTTAGTGAGAGTGACGAAAGGAAGATATGTTAAAACTTGCAGGAAAGAAATGGCTTGCATTGGACTCACTCGTGGCTGTGAGCTGTAAATTAGTATGTAATGAGACAGCTCCTGCTTTCATCCTGAGGATGGAGTGATTGGTTGTGATTGAATTGTTTAGTGTTCTTTCTTAGTCAATCCTTTCATGAAGAATCTTCTGTGTAAATGTAGGTAAACAAATACTACGAGGAAGCTTTCTATCAATCAATAGAATTATGTATTTATTGATCGCTAGCTATGTGCCTGACCCTGTCCTAGGTGAAATATGAAAGACATTCCCTTGTCCTCAAGTTGGCTGCAGTCTAGTCAATGAGATGAGGCAGTTAAAAGAGATAGAGAAAGAGAAAAGTATAAAAGAGAATATTAGCCAAAAAAAAAAAAAGGGTGTTTGTGTGTACTCAGATACAGAATCCAAGTCCCAAAGATGTTAAGAGAAAAAAAAGGGGGAATCATGACAAGATAGAAGATTCAGGAAAATTTCATAGAGGAAATAGAAAGTGAATCTGTCTTGAAGGGTGGGCAGGATTTAAATATTCAGAGAGGAAAAAGAGGGATTTCCAGTATAGTGGGATAGCACGAATGAAAGTTTAGAATAAAGAGGATCCCAATTTGTATAATAGTAAGAAGAACTTCTCTCTGTTGAAGTAGAGGGTTCAGAAACGGAAGGGATGGGAAAGAAGATTGGATTTATAGAAGACTTTGAAAACCAAGGAGAAGAATTTGGATTCCATGTAGTGGACAGAAGGGAATGACCCTGAGCAGGTAATTGACAGATTGAAAGTCATATTTGGGGGAGTTGTGAACCAAATACATTCTAGATTTCATGAGAGTCAAGGGACCTACTAAGATAAGTATTAGGATACTCTAGTAACTTTTTAAATTCAGGTTTTTATATAAAATGATTTAATTGCCTGAAATAAACTCTACATAGGTACAATTTTTTTATCCTCCATAATTTTCATCCATGTGGTTCTAGAAACCCTCCCAAAAGGGTCTATTGGAGGTCTTTTCATGATTCTCCAGGGCACTTATGTAGCCCTGAGCCTATCCATTATCTATCATCACTTGTCTTCATTATATAACTAATGGCTTCATTTTATAAGTATATGTGTCCCTGACGTGTCTGCACCATTTTTTGTGCACAATTCATCCTTGATAATATGCAAGCTTGGTAATATACTTGCCTCACTTAAACAAGCATCTTTTCAATGACTTTTGGGCCAGCTGAAATTTTGATTCTTCTGAGATTTCCTATGATTCACTGGAAAAGTATGTGTTAATAATGGTGTCAGTGCTTTTGTAGTGGCAAATCATATAGACATCTTGAAAATGCTGTGTTGCTTCTCAAATACAATACAGATTTGTCTCTTCCAAATATTTAGATCTAACCTTCCCCATTTTATTGTTCATCTAGAATGTCTGTCCATGCTTTGGAGAGTGGAATTAATTTCTTCCAAACTCCTGAAGATCATAATCCTAACACTCACTTTGTTTTTTCAGTTTAGATGGTCACATCAGCTTTTTTTCCCAGTCAAAGCTTTGCTGGATGCAATTAGACCAATATCATTTGGAGAATCTTGTTGCCCAATTAGAATCCTTAAAGGCTTTTCTCAAATAAAGAGTCTCCATTGTACATTTTTGTTACACAAGATCCTGTGATAGATTTCACAGTGGAGGTAGGTTAAACAGATGATTTGCTGAATGGAGACACCAAGCAAGGCATAAAACAGGGAGATATAGGCTAAAGAGTGATAAAGGATGCCCCATACCTAGTTCACACAAAATAAAGATTTTTTAAATTATAGCAAAATAGGGGCAGCTGAGTAGCTCAGTGGATTGAGAACCAGGCCTAGAGATGGGAGGTCCTAGGTTCAAATCTGGGCTCAGACACTTCCCAGCTGTGTGACTCTGGGCAAGTCACTTGACCCCCATTGCCCACCCTCACCACTCTTCCACCTAGGAGCCAATACACAGAAGTTAAGGGTTTAAAAAAATAATAGCAAAATAACACCTACCTTTTTTACTGAAATGAGTAAACTTGCTTAAGAGAAATCCATGTAAAATCAATATGAACAATTGTTGTTGTTGTTCCTCTTAAACATCATATCTGAATGTCAAGGGGCTGTAAGATTGTAAAATTCCCTGGTATTATGTGCCACAGCCTAAATCACAAAAGAAAGATAAAGGCAGAAAGTCAGTTAGTCAATGAACTTTTACTAAGTACCAATTATATGCCAAGCACTGTGATAAGGTTTTGAGATTCATACATTCATATCTTATAAATGGATTTATCATTAAGTGAGCAAAACCTCCCAAGAAATGAAAATAAAGAGCTCCAAATAAATACATATTTTTTAAATGCTTCCTTGGATAGATACTCCTGGTTCAGTAGACTAATAACATTTTAATTTTCTTTTTTTGTACTTGGCCCCTATATCTCATCTTTAAGTTGCATTTCCTTATCTTTTTCAGCATCTGTGGGTAAATTAAGAGAAAACAATTCCCCATTCTTTGGGAAATTGGTGCCTAATTAATATGAGCTTATGTGCTAATAAGAAAATGCATCCGGTCCTTGCTTCAGATTCTGCACCATTTAGGCAGAAGATCTGGGCTACTTCTCTTATGGTATAATCCTTGATTCTTCAGTTAATGACCTTCATTACATTTCAGCAAGTTCCATTTATAAGCATTCCTGATGCTCATCAGTGAACTAGCAGTGACACAAAGACTGAATCAAGTCTACAATTGGAGAGAATATTTTCTAATTAGCTCAACTAATAATCTTTGTTGGAATATGAACAAAAAAATTCACCCCAAGCTTCTATCCAGTGACATCCAATGAGGATGTTGTTTATGTACAACTCTAAGACTCTCTTTGAGGATATATTGATCTCTTTCTACTTTATTAGTCAAATCAAATCAATGGACTTTGTTTCTTTTAAATAATGAAAAATAGAAAATAATGAAGATTTTTTTGGTCCAGATTTGCTATTTCTTTGACACAGGGAATTATTATGTGTCAGTTCTTCCTTTGATGGAGCACTGCAACTTACATTATTGGACTTTGAAGACTAGTCTTGAGTTCAAGACCATTTTCCATTTATTAAACCTCTTCGCCTCTCATCAACATAGAGATCTTTGCCAAATAGAAATCTCTACAGCCAAACAATGACCAAAATGTGTCATTTGAAATTAAGAGACTTTGTATGAAGCAAATAATATTCTATCAGGTTTATTTTACAAATTATTATGAATTTAATAGGAGGGAGTACTGACTTTTAGCATATGAGCAATAAGGGATCAAATCAATGCTCTGATACTATCAATGTAACTCTGGACAAGTCATTTAACTCCTGGATCTCTATTTCCTCACATACAAAATTGGAGGTTTGGAACAGATGATCTCTGGGGTCCCTTCCAGCTCTATATTTATGATACTGTAATAACCATCAATAAAATCATAAAAATTCATTGAAATTCATTCACAAAAAACAAGAGGTAAAATGTTTTACTAAACCCTTAGCAAAAATAAAGTTAAATTCAAATAAAGAGAAAAGAAATAAGTATAAATACATCACTCATCACCCTAAACTCTTAAGTTCACATAAGGCAAAATCATTCTTGGGGGTGTTTTTATCGCCATATGATTAACAACCTTTGGAGCTAGGTACTCTGATTATTCCCATTTTATAGCTGAGGAAACTGAGACAGAAATTAAGTGACTTGCCCAGGAACACACTGTAAATATCTAAGGTCAGATTTAAACTCATATCATTCTGCCTCTAGTACTAGAATTCTATTCACTCTACTTCCTATCTGCCCCTGAAAGAACTTAATTCTCAAGAGATATGGTCTCCAAATTTGAATATGTCCATTCAGTATGTATATATTTATTTATAAAAGGTATACATTTACTTTACCTTTGTAATAATTATGTAAACTATATAAGAATGATATTAGAAATTAAGCATTGTTTTATTAGTTTAGCTACAATTATAAAATATGAATATAAATTTAAAAAATGAGTTAAAGGTAAACTGAATGATATTTAAATATTTTATTAACTTCATATACATCTTTTTGTGATCATTTAAGTACTAATAATGATCTGAGTCATGACTGTGTGGTTGAATAATTTGTTTGTTTTTGAAAGTCTTGGTTACTCATTCTGTGATAGTGATGAAAAAATCTGGTTCTAAGTTTACTTTATTTACCAATGCTGTAATAGTTGAAATTAAGTTATTTACAAGAAACCATAGATAAACATGGAAGATATCCATTGTTGGTTGTACATTATAAAACAGGGCATTCATTCTTTCAATCCCATCTAGAAAATATGCTAATTTTTTTTATTTTTGGGAAAGTTTGGCTAGTAAATTTCCACCTCCCTCATGTTAATCAGTTGTTCTTTAAATCAGAAGATGTTACATTTTTTAAAAAATAGATAAAAATTCATTGAAATTTTTCATTTGGAAAATTTTAAATAGTTTAGAATATTCATCTTTAAGTTTTAAAAATATGTAAATGTGAATATGTTTTTAATTGACACATTAACTTTAGCAATAAAAACTTAATTTTTAAAATGATTTGCTAAACCTAATGGCTTCAAATTGTTATTGTCTTAGATTTCTTTTCTTAAATTAAATTAAATTTATTGTTGCATTTTATGTTTCAAGCTCCTTTCCTACTCTGCACTTGAAAAGGGCACAATTTGACATATGTATATATAAACATATATATGTATATATACATATACTCCCACATATACACACACAAACTATCTATCTATATGTAAAAGCACATAGTACATCCCTCTATTCGCTTATATTTCAAGGCACATATACATTTAAGGTAAGGTTCATCATCATCACTGCTAGTAGATATAAATTCATATTTCAATTATTTATCATAATTTCAATTTTTACTGATTTCTTGACAAATACGTTTTAAATGCATATTATAATATATATTCCTTTCAAGTATGGGTTGAACTAGTTGGCCACTAAACGTTCCTCCCAACTGGAACATTTTGCAAATAATTGTCTTTCTCTGCCATACCATTACTCATGAAGTATTCTCTTTGGATATATTTTCTATATTTTGAGTGAATCTGAAATCTTAAGAAAAGAAAATATCACCTTATATGTCAGCCCTCTTTTCTTACATATGCTAGAGGGAGTTAGATGTCAAATAGAACTTACCTAATATGATATGTGAGATAAGATTTGTATTAATAAGAACTTTGCTCAGTCTTTATTGAGATATTAAATAAGTACGAGAAAGACTGAATATAAACCTATGGAAAGGCAAGAGGTGGGATTTGTTGTTCGCACAAGAATTATTACAGGTCTTTTGACTTCTAAACTACAGAAAATTTATATTACAATGACTCTTTTATGCAAAAATAAGAAGAGATCATTTCAATTTTCATCATCATTTACTATTTATAGGGATCTTGTGATGAGATAGCCACTGACATGACATTTTTAATCCAATTATGATTATACAATGATGTTTTTATGGTTGAAGGATGCTATGATAAAGGAAAATATTGAGGACCTTTCTTCATGTTTCCATCCAGAGATTACACCTATCATAAACATAGAAGTTATTTCATCTAAATGTATTCTTAGAGAAGTTACCTGAGAAAAAGTTGTGAATACTAGAGGTTTGTTTGGTGGAGGTTGTTTTTTCTGGAGTAAAATAATGACATATTAATGGTGTCTTCTTAAATTCCCTTAGGAGTCTTCATGAATTTACAGAATTGTTGATTATTAGAGCTAGAAGGAATTTCAGAGAATATCTAGAGATTTTGAACCTTTGGACTTCATACCCCAGAAGTCCCTTAGTATTTCCTCAAACTCCCTTTAATCTCTCCTGTGATTTCACATTTGCATGGTCACTTATTGTTTTATAAATTCTGTAGCTCTTCCCTCTTGCACTCTTTTTTCATGAGCGGGCTGGGTGGTTTAGGTAGCTTTTTACTTTAGTTATTATTAATAAAACTTTTAAAATATAATACTTAGTTATTGAATATTAATTTTAATCTTCAAATAACATTGGAGGACAAGAAAAAGAACCATATTGATATTATTGATAAGTTTAAGGTTTTTGAAAGTTTGCACAGACCTTATTTCCTTTGATCTTTGCAACAGGCTTCTAAGATCATTCTCAGACAATGATTATCCTTTTTCTGTATAGGAAGATGTTGAGGGTCAGGAAAATTGAAATAGTTACTCATACATGGTCAAACAGCTACCAAGCCCAAGTCTAGAATTAAATAGTCATCAAAACCTAATATATCTAAGAAGAGCTAGGGAAGATCTTGTAGAAGCTATGAAATCTTTTGCTAAGTGTCCTGATTTGTGGGGAAAATTTGAAAAATTAAGACAGGAAATAAATGAACACCCCTCAATATATTTAGATAGGCTTGTTGAAGCTGGGGAAACAATTTTGGGGTTCCAAGACTTAAATGAACCCAACTTGTAACACATAAGGAGACAGTTTATTAAGGGCAGTTCCCTAGCAATAAGAACATACTTTAATTTGCATTGTCCAGGATGGGAATCATTAAGTTTGGAAGACCTATGTAAAATTGCTGCATATGTTCATTCAGGAAATCAGGAAGCCAAAGAATCCAAAGAATCCATTAGAGAAAAAGATGATATCATAAAAGATTTAAAAGAGCAATTAAAAGAGGCAAAATCTACCATCAAACAAAAAGAATTAGAGGAAATAAAAAACCTGGCAGCCCTACATGCATATAAAGCCAGACTTCAGTACCAAAAACCCAGACAAACTAGCAATAACTTTAATAATAATATAAGATGTTTTCTTTGTGGGAAATTAGGGCATATAGTGAAAAATTGTCACCTCAAAGACCAACTTAACAGCAACAACAACAAGAGAAGTAATTACAATAATACATACACAAAATCTAGATACAACACTCACAAGAGAGAAAACAAATGTTGTGATCAAAATTGTGCATCATCTAGTAAGCATGCTCCTGACCTGCAGACTATGTAAAAATACATAGCTCAGGGTGAAAAGCCACATTATTCCCAAGTACTGATGGAAAAACATGATACCTTATGATGCCAGGAAATAGCCAGAGAACATAAGGGAAAGCCCAGGGGGTGTGGCAATGGGAAGAAACATAAAAACCATGATATAAGAGACTTGGGCATGGAAATACACTATGGACATGGAAAAGCAAAGATTAAATCTAGGGATCAAATAGAAGAAGAGAATCAAATGATCAGGGATGTAATAGAAATCAAAAACAGAATTTATGGGATAAAAGACAATGATTCAAAGAGAAAGTAGAAAAATACAAATGCATTTACACTAGACTTTAAACCAAACATAATGACTATAGCACTAACAAGTGATAAGGAAATTGCAACATGCAAAGTACCAGTAACAGATCCCAAGTGGTTAGGACCCTATCAATTTTTGCTCACTATCCCTACAAGTATAAAAGTAGAAGGAAAAGTTTCATGGTTCCACATGACCCACATGGAACCTGAAAAGAAACATACAAATGCAGAACACCCAGAAACAGTTCAAGATAGGCAAATTACAGAAAGTGCTGAGGACTGAGAATTGAAATTCAAAATCATTGCAAAACACAAAATTATTGCAAAACATCTGAAAGTGCATATAACACAGACACACAAACAATTGATTTTCATCACTGACAAAGCATCACAATCTACACTGTTCCTGTATCTGGACCAGAGAGCCCATCCGACAACATGTATGACAACAGACAACATGTGATGGAGAAACAGAGAAGGAGAAAAGCATCAAGAGAAGAAAAGGAAATTGGAAAAATCACCAAGAAGAAAGATGTAAGAAAAGAATACTTGAAAAGACATTGTGAAAAAACTTTTGAACTTTGAACTTTGCAAAAAAATGGACAATTACACAAAGAAGAGGACAGAAGGAAATGATTTGTGTAAGACTGATGTGGCGATACCACAAAAACACAAATTAATCTCACACTTTAGGGATAATGTAACCACAGTACATAGCATCAAGATACAAGAGAAATCTACAGGCAACTTAAAGAAAATTGACAACTTTGAAAACAAGAGTGAGTATTTTTCATGCACAGTACATAAAGAGAACACAAAATACAACACAAAACTGATATCTAGTTCAGACCTTGTGTAAATAAGCAAGTTTCTGAAGATTGTGAAAATACAAAATGTTTATATATACATATATATGTATATATATATATGTATATATACACACATATAATGTAAATAGTTGCAAATTCCATAAGATTTTAACCACATAAGAAGATCAAGTAATTTTCTTGTCTGGTTAATATCGATATGCAGGACTAATGCTCGAATAAATGTATAATAGTGTAAATAATATAAATTATATATATATATATATATACCTGTAACATAGGTTGGAAAAGTAGAGTAGAATTATAAATAATAGTCCCTAACCATGTAGATACTGTAGCATACTAACAATTTAGCAGATAATTAGAACATTAGACATAGGGAAAGTGCAGAAAGGGCTAGGGAAATTAAAAAAAATTAGTGAGCTAGTTCAGGGAAAGCATAAGAATAAAATATATAAGTATTGTTGGATAGATAACTAAGAATACTAACATACTAAAATAGATTCTCAATATAAAAACTAACATTGCATTTAAAACATAGGTAGTTTAAACATAATTTGATAAAAGCTAAGAATAATAAGATAGTTGTATTGCATTACTTGATACACATATGTTAAAAGTAAAAACAAGTTAAAATTCTGTTAAATAATACCTTAGAGGAATTTAAGGATAAGAAAATTGTTACACTGTAAACTTAGACATTGTGTTCAATGGAAAACTTTTCATGTTACAAAATTGTTTTGTACCCTGTAAATATTGTTATATAAATTACAACCCTTATCCCCTTACCAACCTCTCCAAAACCCATCTTAAAATAGGAATAGATAGAAAATTAATAGAGTGATAAGACAAGATAAGGATTTATTAGTTTGGAGGGAGGGGAGAACATAAGATAGGAATAGGAAATAGTGATGCATGAAAACACACAAAACCGGGATACTGTAAGGATGGAATTTGTGCAAAGGGGGATGGGCCAGAAGGAGCCAGAGAAGGAGTGACTGATGGTTGGTGACAGTTGGTGTAAGACCAGAGGGAATTCTGGGTAATTCTCCGAAGGTAGAAGGAGGAGAAGGACTTCCAGCCCAGGACTGAGAGAGGAGAGGAGGAGAACATCTCAACTCGAATCTAGTCCTGAGGGCTTCCTGAGCATCTTTCTTTGGACATTGAAACCCCAGTTCCCTGGTTAAAGGCATCCCATTGCTCATCACCCAGTAAAACTTCAACCAACGATTAAGCTAAGTGTTTGGACTCCTTTTTGGGAGCGATTTCTTAGGCTCCTTCTCCCATTATCCAACCTTTCTGGTCTGACTTGTAATTATAGAAAAGGATAGAAATAGGAAATAGAAACTGAAGAAGAAGGAGCAAGGGGAGATGCTTAGAAGTGGGAACCCCAAATGTTCCCACCCAAGTGACAGACCCCATAGAAATAGAGAAGAGGGCACCCCAAAATCCCTCTGCACTTCACCCCTTTCCCCAATCCCTATATTGACATTAATAAAAGCCATTCATTAGTCAAATAGCTTTCCAGAGTGCCTGAGAGACAAGGTGGAGGGGAATCACAGCTTGGTCTGGCTGCCTCCATCTTGAAGCCAGACCACCTGCTGTGAAGTTGACTGACCTCATTTGTAATTGGATTGGGGTCTCCCATACCTCATCTTATAGGGAAGTCTTGGCTTCAACTCCTGAGGGGTGGCAGGAACATCCAGGTCACCCAGTTTGGTGATGATACCCCCTTAAAGTCTCTCAGTGCATATTTGGTACAAGGGGAGAGCTAGACGAGAGTCTTACCTTATAGACTCTATCTCCCATCCATTCCTAACATTGGTGACTGGCTCTCTTTATTCTTATACTCCCATTTTACAGATAAAGAAATTAGGCTCCAGAGGGATGAAGGGACTTTCCCCAAGTTTAAGAGAAGACCTGAGACTAGATAGAACCCAATTTCTTTCACTTCCAGGCTAATGTCCTTCCCATTTTATGTGCTAAGAACATTCCCTCTAATGTTAGAAAATGCCCTTTATTAATGTTTAAGTGATCTTACTCTTTCTTTTGGATTCCAAAGCCATTCTTGGTACTGACGCCCTGGAGAGTAATTCAAGGTACTTCACTGCACCTCAGAAACCTACCATGTAACCTATAAAAGAGACGCAATGTGTGCCTGGATATTTAATGTAGAGGAAAGCCATAGATACAGGCATTTTCTTTGCTGTATTTTATTATTTCATAGCCTTAGGGTTAGAAATGATCACAGAAGTTTCTTAATTGACCCCTTTCTTTACAAATAAAGAAAGTAGATAAGACCTTAAGGAATGTCTGATCCCAACTCCCCTCTTTTCCATTTTACAGATGAAGAAACTGAGATCCTGGGAGATTGTGTGATCTTTAAAGAGGTTAAGCAACTTAGGTCAGGGGGTACGACTTGTACCCAGGACATTAGAATCAAAACATGGAGCTCTTTTCTATGCCACTGCACAGATTCTAATTTTTAGCGAATTGTTTTAAACTTCCCTGAGCAAAAATTGACTATTAGTTTGTACTAAGAGTCTCCTGAGAGCATAACCTTGATCAGAATTGTAAGAGCTTGGCTACAACAAGTAAGAGGTGCATACATGACCCACCAAGGCAGAACCAGGAGACAGAACACAGGCAGCATATTTCCTGCAGAAAAACAAGATCTGGCTCATCACGTCAGTGGGATAATTTTCTTTAATGGTCTACACTTTCTCTTTGCTTTAGCAGGATGTAAAGTCATAATATTTTGATGTTTCTGTGTCTATTAGGAGAGGTTTGGCTTTTTAAAAAAGGTCAGGAAACATGTGCTCCATATTTCAGATGTATCACACAATATATATCGTACAGGGGTGTGTGTGAGGCCATATAATCCTGGAACTAGGACACCCTCTTTTCCAACTCAATCCACCCGAGTCACGATACAAATAAAGTCTGAAAAACCCTTCATAGACCAAAAAAAAAAAGGAGATAAAAATGAATAAATTCATCTTTTATAGTGAACAGGGATGTGGCTGTTAATTTCAGCCATTCCAAGTAACTGTCATTGGCAACACAAGTACATCTAATCAGCTTCATTTAGCCTAATTAATGGTAAAAATTAAGATCCACCTGACCTATCATTGACCTCATTAGGAGGGTATTTTTAAAAATGCGCTTATTTCAATTTCTTGGGAATTGAATCAGCTTTTTAGTGTACAGATTTCTCTTGTTACCCTGGATGCTCATAAATGCTGTAGAGACCAGGATATGAATTTTAATATATTTTAAAACAAATAGTGATATGGTTCACAATACCCACTTGACTGTAAATATCATCATTACCCGATAGTATTTGCTTTCTCTTCCTAATATGCTTGGTTCGCTGTGCAAGAAAAGAAAGGCTTTAGCTAAATAATTTTTAGTGTACAGATTTCTATTTTGATATGCTAAGTACCATCACTAGAGTGATCTCCTACCCATCTTGTGCACTAAAATGTGAATTCCTTGAGGACCAGCTATTTTGTTTTTTTTTTTATCACTTTAGCCCCAACATTTGCCCTAATCTTTGAGTATATTTCATTTTCTTGACTAGAATGATGACTACACTCACAGGGGGTCTTAATCTTTTTGATGGTCATAGAACCCTTTCCTTGGCAGTCTGGTGAAGCTTCTAGAACTCTTATCAGACCAATGTCTTCTAAAAGAAATGCACAGTTGGAAAAAAATTACATTTCTGTTAGAGGTTAGTGAAAATAAAGTTTGTTTTTTTTCTTCCAAGTTTTTGGCACTCCTAAAATCAGAGTTTGGGGGGATTATAGGTTAAGATCTCTTGGGGAAGAAATTCCCTCTACAAATGCATGTCATGAACCTTTTTGCCACTTTTTAGTTTATAGGTTGTGTGTGATCTTGGGCAAATCACTTCATCTGGTACCAAGTAAATCCTTAATGTTGAACTGAATTAAAAATTTGGTGAGAACAATACTGATATGAACCCATAACATATCGGCTTCTCTCTTTTGACTATTCAGTCTCAGTTAGCTCATCTTGGACCATTCATGTCACTAGTGATCCTTGAGTAAAACAATTTACTTAGCTCTCCTGATTTTTCAAAATGTTAACCCTTCCCCTTTCTCCTCATATATAAATCCTAAGTCTTGCCACTGCCCACATCCCCCCAAAGATGAAGATGAAAGGGACTGTTGGATTTTAAAACACAATTCTACTTAGTTATGCCCCTTAGTATAAACCCATTTTAGAAATATCGAGTGAGTATTCTGCTTTGGGTGGGTTGAGACTTCAAGCTGTGTATTATTTTAAATTTAAATTTATCCCTTTTTCCTCTCTCTTATCTCCAGAACTGCATTCGACACTGTTCCCCACCCCCAAACCCCAGCTCTGAAAGTACTCAGACTTTTGAGATAGGAGGGTCCTGATGTACTTCTATGGGAAAATATATCTCTAGTTGATGAAACCGGGAAAATCCAAAACACGAAATGAAAAATGTCCCCTTTCTAACTGCAAGATAAAATTCATATTTTGGCTGCATCACTGCCCTCCGTTCCCCACTGAAAATTAAAGGTACAGCTTTAGTACTTCAGTATTTTCCCACCTTCCTCCAACTGGTTTCTTAACCCATTTTAAAAAATAGTGAGAAAAAGCTGAGGTCTCCAAGGCCTTTTCAGAGGCACAGGATCAGAAATTCTAAAGGAATCAGTAACTCATTGTTTAAAATGCAGAACTAGTTTCAATGACTTAAACAACTGACTGATTTCTTTCAGGATTGCTCACAGTATTAACTGAGTTTTCTGTCTCTTTCTGCCCGGAGTGAATAATTGACACAGCAATATCTGGACTAACAGTGCCCGTGGTATATTTTGTGTCAACTTTTCTACAATTCACTAATCAACAGTGAAAGTGTAAGCTGCTTAACACCCGGATCAGGAGTTGGAATTCCATGTCATGTCCACATTTCATATCCCTCAAACCTAAATGGTCAGGGAGATCTAATTATAAATGTGTCATTCAGTATTTATTTTAAAAGAAAAGCTCACTGAAGGACTCTTAATGTCGCTGACAACTGAACAAACTGAAGGGTACCCCAAGCTGATGGCTAACAGAGAGATTACAGGATTAAAGCAACTCTTTCATTTTCCCATTGTTTCCTCAAAAAAATAAATAAAATAAAATAAAATAAATCCTCCACCTAATATATTTCCTTAACCTTTCACACTGTATCTCCCCTGATAGCCAGGTATTGAATATTTAACAGAGCCATTCTACACTGAGTGAGCCCACCCTGGAGATAATGCAGCCTCACTGTTTTCCTTATTACCCTGGTATTGTGGTTGGGTCATTCATTAGGGAACGTGTCAGGTCTAGTAGTCACCTCCTGTACCAAAGCCTAGCGTTTGCTGAATGTACTTCTTTTTTTCTAGGAAATACTGGTTCCCAATTTATTCTTTTGCAAACCTATTTTTTTTTATGAAATTCTGAATACAAGAGGGTACCATTTGGAAATGAAGAAATAGAAAAAATTAAAACTTCCAGGCCACATTTTAAAAAAATTAATATATGTTCCCATAAGACTTCCTCCTTGCCCAACAAAAAAATAAAATAAAATAAAACAACAGCCCTTACTAACATATTTTTAACATTTTTAACTTATATTCCTCTAGATGTCCTCAAATTTTGTCCATTAAACCTTCACAATGTCCATGTCAGTCATTTATGCCTAGGGCAAGAAGAACAGGACCCAGCACTGTGAAGCCCTCTTCACTAGTCCTTAATCTTTTTAAGGGTTTATTTGTGAGGGATGTGTAACAATTTCTTTATTCTCTAAGGAAAGCCTGAATTTTGTCACCCTTTTCTATGTTTTAGTCAGTGAAGTGGGTTAGTTGCCCTGGCCAGTTAGGTACATTTATTTATCAATAGCTTAATAAATAAATATTGGTTCCACTAATTTGAACTTCTGGGTGTCTGGACTCGATTTTTGAAGTAACCCCGTTCATGAGGGTCCATTGCTGTGGAATGCATGCTGAATTCCTTATTATTTTTTGTTGTTAATGGTGGTGGTAGTCAGTAATGAATTTTGTGGTTTTGAGGTTTGTTTGTTTGGGGTCTGCTCTGCTATGACAAAATCCCAAGTGGTTTTTGTTTTTCCCCCCCTCTAAGGTACTACAAACTATCTTCTCTTATAGAGGTGATGTCAGCATTCTCCTGTCCTTGGATATTTGTCAGTCAGCAATTTAATGTATCACCCATGTGCTCCAGCTTTCATCCTTTAAGGACTGGGGTATTATTTGCTATATTTCAGGTGCCTCTGTGAGTGTCTGTCATCCCCAGAAAGATGGGCTTTTGAACTAGTGAAGGAAAAAAATGGCATGATTGACGTGACTTTTGACATGATTTTTGTCAAGACTTTGGCATGCCATTTGCTGGAAAACCTATTCTAATGAATGCCTTTTACACTTCCAAGATGTGCAATCTAGTGATATGCTAGCGTTTTTCCACCTTGATATCCAAATGCCAATCATCTGGGAGAAAATTATGCTAGTGAATAAGGTAGCATGCAATTTACCCTCTAGAAATTGAACATCTACCTTAAGTGGTAAAAAAGGTGTTTTTCCATACCCTGATCTAAGTTTGCATATAAATCTGCCTGCCTACACCTCATCCATAGGCACCAACATCCATCATTTGAGTCATCTTTTTTTATTTGAATGGAGTTTTAATACACATTTTTAAATTACTTTTGTATATATTCAGTTAATATATTAAGGTACAGGGGAAGGAATTGCTAGGCTTACAGTCTCAGTTTGCACCTTCCTGGGGAGTCCCCCACACTTAAGAGTTAGAATGGGTGAAGCTTGGGCAATAACATCACTACTGTTTTCACATACTCTTCATTTTTGTAATCCAAAAAGGTACACACACACACACACACACACACATATATATATATGTGCATATATATGTATGCATATACATATATATATATATTTCCTTTTCTTTTCACTCTTTTTTATTGGCTTGGAATTTGTACCTTAATCAAAGTATTCAAGAAATGTACTTCATCATAAAGGGGGTGGAGGAAAGCGAGACACTTTTACATAATGCTCCAGTTAATTAATGCCGGATTGCTGTGGAATGTTACAGGAGTACTCATGAGCTTCCCATTTACACCAAATGAGTTTGCTGTGATTAATGTTATCATAGAAAATACCAAAGGAATTAATAATGATTAGGCCATTACTTCCAAGTGTTGCTGGAAACTCGGAGATCTTTATTCATTACAACAAGAGGTTTTATAAAAAATAAAAGTCAACAAATTTTCAGTTTTCTCTTCTAGTGGTATATGTGTGTGGATCTCATCACAATTTTCATAAATTGATATTCTCTCCAAGAGTATGTTTTTGAATTTTTTTTCCTCCCAAAGTCCTTAAACTTTGGGGTTGATGTATGGTTAGAGGAAGAAAAGTTTCTTTTCTAGAGATTAAATTTGAAAGATACCACAGTATTAATGATACCTAGAGGTCTAAAATGCTACATTTCTCTGGACATCCATAGTGGGACAGAACCCCATGAAATGCTGTTATTGGAAGAGTCTCATTGTCAATGCACACTTTTGTTGTGATTAGGCATGTCTGGTGTTATGCACCAGAGAAAAAGAAAGCCAAACATATCTTCTTTTTGTTTTCCATATGTAGTTACCATCTTCTTGATTTTACACTAGCCATACCCTGTGCCTGAATTAGCTCATTTTCATTGGGAGAAAAAAATCAGTCTACCTTTTTAGGACTTGTGGTTTACTGATTCATTTGGGTCCTGATTAGTGAAAAAAATGAATCTTGTGAACTGGTTGCATTATTTAGATTTTCACTGCATATTTCCATTGGGCTGGAACCAATTACCACATTTAATACATAATTATAGTTTTGAAGAGTGTGAATTTAATAATTTGGTTACTTCATAAAATTCCTTATTTGGACTCAAGACCTAGTTAAATCATATCATCCTTCTGCTATCATCATCTTATGTTGGCATCATATAAATGGAGCTGGTAATTGCACCGTTAGGGTTGTGAATACCATCAAAAAATTTATTACTTGTGAGTCATGCCATCCCAGTTTTCATAACTTTATACTATTCTTGCAGTACTTTTTGAAGGTACCAGGAGAAAAAATTTCATTTTAGTGCCTTCCTTTTGAAATTACCTCCTACTTTCACTGTATATATATATCGTATATTCATAGTTAATTACCTATTCTCTTCCCCATTAGAATATGAGTTCCTAGAAGTCATGAACTGTGTTTACCCAATACTTTGCACAGTGACTGAAGTGCTTATTAAATGTGTATTGATTGATTACTTATATTATTCTCCCAGTAATCTAAAAGCTCCTGAATGACAAATAACACACCTTATGCATCTTTTCACCTCTCATAAGGTTTAGAACTTTCCATTACATGTAAGAAATATTCATAAAATGTTTGTTGAATGAATGGATCGATGATTGGGTGAATGTATTCACTGAACCCTGTCCCAAGCAGATTCTTAGGTTCATCATCAAGTGGCCATAAATTATAGAGGAAAGGGGAAAAAAATTAATCAATGGAGAACTTCCTTTTCTATCTGGTTTCTAATAAATCTTGTTAGATTTGATCAAAAGTCCCCAAGTGAGCAACTGTTCACAAGGTCGTAGATCCTTTGAGTTAGTAAAGCAGTGTCGAATAAATGGTTGAATAATGCAGATTTGTTTATAAAAATGAAAGTGTTTGTTACCAAGAAAGAAGATAAGATAATTGCTACAGGACAGTAGAGATTTCATTCTTAAGGACTTAGAGATTTATGTATTCTTATTTTTTTGAATCAATGATTTTATTTTTCTGTACAGTAATGTGCTTAAGCATTAAGCATAAATGACCAATGATAAGAAACCAGCTTCCCCTAAGACCATTTTAGTGTGAACTCAATAAAACAGAAAGATGAGAGCAGAATGAAAATATTACTATTAATAATTAACATTGACATTCAGTTGCTTTATGGCTTGCAATGCACTTTATATACACTTATTAATATCCACAGCATAATAAGTCAGAACTCTTATTGCCCATGACAAGTAGCAGACAAGTGTGGCATAAGAGATATTATCAAAATGATATGAACTGTCCTGGTACTCACCTCAAAGAATCCTCCCAACACTTGGATGAATTCCTACAAAGAATCATGGGAGGATGTGATTTTTTTAAAAACATTGTCTGAAAGGAATTATAATTATCCATATATATACATATTAAGAAGATGATATGGAGTAAAGTTATGACTTTTCCAAAGATACAGAGAGAAGTGTTTTAAGTCTATTATTCCACTTTAAAGAGTTAATGTATTAAATTAACCAATATGCTTTGCACTTAGAAATGCTTAATAATTTTTTCATTAATTCATTTTTTCATCCATTAATCAAACTAGACTTTTCCTTTTTCTAGATATGTTTGACAAATAGGTCACCTGATTAGACATCAGAAATAATAGAGCTCTTGGAGTTCAGTTTCTCCCCTCTATAATTTATTTTCTACATGGATATCATAGTAATATTCCTAAAACTCAGGTCAGATCATGACATTCCCATCCTCAAGAATCTTCTCTAACTCTCCATATGAACTGATAAGTTTAAGTGACATCACAACATGGCTCCAACCTGATTTACAAATTTACCTCACATCACCACCCCTAACTTTATATTCTGATAGAAATGCCCTATTTACTGTTCTGTAAATCTGACATTATTTCTCCATCCATACCCCCTACTTGAACGTATTGGAAGAACTCCTGATTACTATTGCTTGTTAAACTTTAGCTTCCTTCCATGTTCAGCTGCTGTCCCACCTCCCACTTTGACTGATTCTTCTAATCATAAGTGCTCTCTCCTTCAGTTTACTTTATACTTATTTATCCATTCATTTCTTTAGATTCTCCCAGTAAAATGTTACTTAAGGGTAAGGCTTAATTTTTATGTTGGTCATTGTATTCCTCGCATCTAGCCCACTGATTCCCAAAGTGGGCACTACCACCCCCTGTTGGGCACTGCAGTGATCCAGGGGATCAGTGATGGCTACAGGTGCATTTACCTTTCCTATTAATTGCTATTAAAATTTTAAAATAATTAATTTCCAGGGGGCTAAGTAATATTTTTTTCTGGAAAGGAGGCGGTAGGCCAAAAAAGTTTGGGAACCACTGATCTAGCCCCATGATTTTTACATAAAAGGCAAATAATAAACACTTTTTGAGTTGAATCAAGTTGATCATATCTTAACAACACTGACAATATAATTCTTTATTTAGAATAAAAATGTTCCTTGGAAATGTTGGTAGGACAAAATGAAGCCGTTCTTTTTAGATAGCTTAGTAATTAAAAGAGAGGAAACATCCCATCAACTCATCCACAAAGATTGATGATAAGAATTGTAACATAAGTATAACTGGTTTATGCATTTTTTTCAAAACAAATTTTGACTAGTCTAAACGATGATTTCCCATGGTTCAACCTGATTTATGAGCTAAGGATTCACAAAATTTACTCTGCTAAAGCAAAGGAAGGAAGACTTTTCCAGGTTTTCTAAAAAAGGATGGCAAAGTCCATTGCCCTTCCTTTACACTGATTCTGGTAGGGTGACAAAAAAGAGTTTTCTATAAAGAAGGATGTTTTGTCCTCTAGGGCCAACAGGAGAGGAGTCTAGCTAATTGGTGATTTGAAAGGCATACTAATGCTACAATTAATCCTGTTATCTAGCATCTAATCATCAACTAATAGGAAGAAGATGACTGGAAATTGCCACCACCATACCACATATTCTGAACACAAAAAGAATATCACAGAAACTGATATCCTAAATATATATTTTAAAAGCAACTTTCAGGGCATGCAATTTGATAGAGGAGCATATTCAGGGCTGAGCTAGACCTTCTAAAACTGATGACAAACTCAATGAAGATGAATCAGATAGTTAAAAGTACTCCACTGTACCTGGGCTTATTAATCTGCACAAGCTCTTGCCCCCTGTGCATAGGAAATTTCAAGTTCTTTAAGTAAATGTGAACTCTTCCTTTACACTGCCCTTTACAGACTTTTCTGACCCTTTTTCTGATTCCTGGACTTCAATTCTTGTTTAACCATTTAAATTCATCTTCATCCTGTTACAGACCATTTTACTTCTTTTAAAGATGACTCCTCTCCCTTTCACTGTATGTAGTCTCTATTGAAAATCTGGTCATCAATCTCTCCTTTCTGGTACATTGCCATCTTTTGCTTCTGGCCCTTTATAGACTGCCTCACCATTCTCAAGGTTGAACACCACAGCTTGTGAGACCTCAGCCAATATCAGGGAAGATTTTTCAAGTCCTTTTGACTTTGGGTCCTGCCTCTAGCCCCAAGGTTGAGCTGGACAGAATGGAGTTCTGTCTGATCTCTAAAAGCTTGTTTATTCCCATTCCCTATTCATGTCCCCTGTAAGAATTCACTTCCCAGTTATAGTCAGTAAGAATATCTAATGAGACTTTTGAGGAGTGATACTAAGGTATAAACTTATTTATGGGTCGCTGAAAAGTAAAACTCTTAATAGCGGCCCACAAATCAAGATTTCCTGAGATAATACACAGAGTTAAAAGAAAAAAGAAAAAAATGAGATAGTTCTTTATCATTCTCGCCTCAAATTTATAATTTCGTACTCCTCAGCTTTGCAAATAATATCTAGGCTCTGTGTTTTTAAGTCAGTTATTTATTTTTCATTCTAACAGACTCCAAGCCAAGCTTATAGTCTCTCAGAGAAAACCTATCACCACCTTCCTTTCATTTTTTCCTTCTTTGCCATTTCTCTCTGCCTATTTTTTCTGTTATGGCCATCCATCTGTTCAGTGGCATCTCTCTGGGTCTCTAAATAAGGCATGTCCTTGTCCTTTAAAAAATTAGAAAACTTTTCTTTTTCCTCTCTCTTCTGTATGTAGTAAACAGAAGCAACTAACACAGGGATTCTTAACCTTTTTGTACCATGACCTCCTTTGGTAGTTAAATCAAGTCAACAAGCATTTATTAAGCATCTGCTTTGTGCCTGGTGGACAGCAAGATGGAGAAGTAGATAGAGTGCTGGGTCTGGATACAGCAAGATTCATCCCAATTCAAATCTGATTTCAGAGACTTACTAGCTGTGCCATTCTGGGCAAGTCATTTCACCTTGTTTACTTCAGTTTCCTCATCTGTAAAATGAGCTGGAGAAGGCAAATGGCAAACCACTTCAGTTTCTTTGCCAAGAAAATCCCAAATTGGGTCAGGAAGAGTCAAATATGACCGAAAACAACCGAACAACAATATGCTAGGAACTGGTCGAAGCACTAGAAAGGCAAAAACTAGTCCCTGCTTTCAGGAAGAAAGATCTCACAGTCTGAGGAGAGAGTAACTATGTACAAATAAAATAAAATATATCCAGGATATAGTAGAGATAATCTCAGAGAGAAAGCCTATAGTTTTGGAAGACTGGAAAAGACTCATTGCAGAAGGTTGGACTTTACCTGAAACTTGGAGGGAAGCCAGGAAGTGGAGATGAGGAGATAGAGCACCCCAAGTTTGAGGGACAGTCAGGGAAAATGCCAGGAGTGAGGAGATCCTTTATGTGGGAGAAACAGGAAAAAGAGTGTCACAGGATCTTAGAGTATGTGGGAATAAGTAAGGCATAAGTAAATTGGAAATGTAGGAAGGGAAAAGGTTGTAAAGGGTTTTAGATGCCAAAGAGAGGATTTAATACTTGTTCCCTGGACTAGAGTTGTTTGAAAAAGAAGACTCAGAAAAACATTTTATCACTAACATTCATAAGTAAAAGAAATACTAAATTCCAACTAGAGCTTAATAAAAAATATGTATTTTTTCCCCTCATCCAATCTTACTAACTCCCTGAAATCTAATACCAGGTTAAGAACTCCTAAGACATGGCTATTTACAAACAAAATTGCAAGCAGTGATGTTCAAAATAATAGCTCAGATCTAGAATGTGCCTTCTGAATCATCAAAGAAAGTTTAAGTAATGAATAAGGGGGATCAGTAAGAGGGAATTGGCTTACTTAAGCATTATTGCATCTCTTTTGCTGGTAGGGAAAATGAGATTCAAGAATGGGTAGTCAAAAGTGAGGTTAACTCTCAGGTGTTTGATCATGGGAATTTCCCCTCAACCAAATTAAGTTTCTTGGACTGAAATTTTTTTCTGTTTCTTCTACAGTTTCATGCCATGGAAAATAATATATTTCCTCCATTTTCATTGAAACCACACACATTTAAAAAGATTTTTTTTTCTCTTGGTGAGGGAGGTACAGTAGAAATGAACAAAGCACTTTACAATGGTTAATGTGGGCAGATTTTTCAAAGCATCTGAAATGACTCATCTCTTTTGTGTGATTTATGCACCAGATTCTTTACAATTCTTTCTAGAGCTTTGGAAAATTTGCATATGTTTTTATATGGTCCTTTGTATTCTGCCTGTCATTGTCCTTCTTTGTCTTTTTAGCATTTGTCCCTTGGACCTATTCCCTCAAGCTGATCCACTCTCCTCTACCAGTTTCTATAACATTGCCATTTCATGGGTCTTTGGATCTCTCTTGCCCTGACTCAGGTTTCAAGCTCACTTCCAGAACAACAGCTTCCCTTCCTTGTTCCTCTTTATGCGCTGTCTTTCTCCAGTAAGATGGAAACTCCTTGAGAATGAGGACTGCCTCTCTCATATGTAGTATGTGTGACCCCAGTGCCTGGCACATAGTGAACATTTAATGAATATTTGTGCTCTTCGTCCCTCTCTGTCTCTCTTCTCTAGTCTTCTCTTCTCTCCTCTCCTCCCCTCTTTTCCTCTTCTCATCTCTGTGTCTCCTTCTCTCTTCTCCCCTCTCCTCTCTCTGTCTCTGTCTTTCTCTATCTCGCTATCTGTGCCTATCTGTCTTCTCTTTCTGTTTCACCGGCTCCTGTTCTTTAAAGGTTTTGCCTTAGTCCTTTTTTCCTTTTCTTTGTATGGTCTTTTAGTGATATTCCCCACACTTCTGACTTCACTAACTCTATTCAATTAAATGATTTATTAATAATAATAGCTAGTATTTATCACACTTTAAGATATGCAAAGTACTTTCCTCACAATGACTGTGGGAGGTAGATGCTCTTATTATCGACATTTTATAGATGAAAAAACTGAGGTAGGAAGAGGTTAAGTGGCTTACCCAGGATCACACGGCCCGTTCATTGTCAGTGACTGAATTTGAGCTCACTACCTGACTCTAAATTCAGTGCTCCATCCATTTTGCAACCTAGCTGCCTATTGGCCAAGTCCACATTTCTACCCAGAAGACTTATCTGCATTCTTCACTTCTTGCTTGATTCCTCTTCCTGAATATCCTGTTGGTGCTCCAATTTTCACATCTCCAAAAATGAAGTTCTCATTTCTTCACCCTGACAACTAAAAACAAAAGAAAACAAACATTTTCCTCTCCTAATTCCTCTTTTTCTTGCTGACATCCTTCCATTCACTGAGGCTGACAATCATCTTGTAATCTTTCACTCTTCCCTCTCTCTCATCCCACCCATCCAATCAGCGGTAAGTCCTGTCAAGTCTCTATCCATCCTTACTCACATGTTTTTTCTCCTCACCCCTCTGCTGCAGCTCCTCTAAATTTAGGCACTTGTCTCTTCTCTCTTATGTCATTATTATTATAGAAGCAAGTCTTTTGGGGCTTTAGTCTAATCCCTTTCCATTCCTAGTCCTAGAACTAGAAAGGATATCTGAGACCATCTAGTTCAGTCTGCCATTTAAGAGATGAGGAAAACTGAGGTCCAGAAAGGCTATGGGTTGCCCTGGTTACATAGGTATGAGACATAATATTTTAGCCAGGCTGAATCCAAACTCAGCTCCCTTTTTCCCCCCAAAGCCACAGATTTTCAACTACTACCCCCCATTGTCTCTCAGTGGTAGAATATTGTATCAAAATCCCTGAGAAAGCAAACAGACAAGTAGAGTCCTCTGTAATCAAGGTTTCTTTGGTTTTCTCCTGGGAGTCACAGAGTTAAGTTTTGACAGTCCTCAGGGTTTTTTGTTGTTGTTTCTAATGTGTTAACTTTTGAACCTAATCAAAGCAAGTTACATATAGATAAGTATATAATAATACAAATTAAAATTTCCACGTGGGGCAATTACTGCTGCTAAATTAGAAAGATAAATGCAAACCAATTAGTGACAGCAATTAATAATTATTGGCTGTTTGAAATGTGGATTTTTCCTCTCTCTCTGCGACCACAGGAAGGTGACATGAAGATGAATTAGGATGGTTAAGAGTTACCTCGGCAGAGTTTATTTATTTTTAGGTAAAGTGCTTCGGGAGCCTTCCTGAAATGCTCAGCTGCCCTTAAGTCCCCTGTCACACCTTAAAGCTGTTCCATGTTTTCAGCCAACTTTGCACAGGTGTCTTGGGAATTCAATGATGTATATGAAATACTGCCACAAAGAAATTGGGAAATAATTAAATCTAAGCTAATGGGATGTACGGCAATAGAACTGATGGGAGCTTCGGCACGTCCTCTGCAGTATTTTTGAAAGCTGTGGCTTCATTGGGGGCAAATCTTTGAGTTCTTTACAGTGAGAGGAGAAAAGGAAAAGGAAATGAGTGATTAACTCTTACTTAGCTGTGTCATGGATGACCGTGAGATAGTATACGAATACACAGATCATTCGCCAACCACATCCTAGTTATTCATTCAAGCCTCCCCCACCACATATTTTCCTGGAGCTAACGGGTCATACAGGTAACAGCTTTGGGATTCATCTCCTTCCCACTCTTCAGTCTCTGGTGGAAACATTAATAAGCACTGAAGTGACCAGTGGGAAGGAAATAAAAGGGATCCAGGGGAGAAGCCAGAGGCCAGAATCATTCTCTTAATGCAGTTTTTAAAATTCAGCCCTAAATGATCCAGAGATGTTAACGATAACATTTTAAGGGGGTTCTGTGCTGTGACTTAGCCAATTGTTCTTCATTTTACAACAGAAGTTTTATGGGGTAGTTTCTGCCTAGGAAACACATAACCTAATTCAGGCTTTTCGTCAACTGTCAGAGGAGAGCTGAATTCTGAAAAATAGAACAAAATTTTTTAAAATCTTTTCTTAAACTCAGCTGTCAAAAATGAGTTAAGAATTCATTGTTTAAAAATTTAGCTTTGGCATTTTAAATATTTCTGCATCTTCTCTGATTTCAAAAGGGTGAGCACTTGAGGTAATATGTTTTAAGTAGTAATAGCCCTATAGTAGACTAAATTAAGAAGTCATGCTAGTTATGTTGGACATCTAAAATTTAGTGTACTTATACCAATAAAAAGTAGTATAAGACAGATTGGGATTGTGGGGGAGTGGGGGATTCTACATCTGTGATTTCATCAATGTAAAGAATTTCTTCTATCAATCCAAGTATTTAATGTCTTACAACTTAACATGTTAGATAGTGTCCTGGACAACTTAAAGATTGTGTCTTGCCCAAGTTTACACAGCCAGTACATGAGATGGGCAGCATTTGAATCTAAGTCTTCCTAAGTCTTATTCTAGCTCTCTGTTTCCTTCCTGCTCTGACTCTCTACAGGGATTAGTCTGTATACATTTAAATATAACTTTTCTTCTTTTTAAATTAGATACAAATAGTATTCTTATTTATAACCACTAGAAAAAACATTTTTAGAACGTATTGGCTTCTGTCCATTCCTTATTTCTAAACCATATTTCTCCCCCATATTTTAATACAAATAAGATAGCATCTAGGTTCAGCAAAAGAATTGAGGGAGAGGGAGACCTTCTTTAAATATAATTAAACTAATACTTTCACCTTATATATCCCATTAAAAGAGGTAAAAATCTTTTTAATCCAGCCACCTCATTAGTTGCCATTACATGTATCAGGGCAGAAGCCTTGGATGTCTTGGAATCTCAAGTAAGAAGGATCATAGGAATGTGACCAAACTGAAAGAAACCTTAAATAGTATCTAGAGTCCAACCTCTTCATTTTATAGATGATAAAAGGGAGGGCCAGAAAGGGTAGCCAAAGTCACACAGAAAGTAAGTAGCAGAGCTAGAAGAAATTGTATTGGCTCCTAGGTAGAAGAGTGGTAAGGGTGGGTAATGGGGGTCAAGTAACTTGCCCAGGGTCACACAGCTGGGAAGTGTCTGAGGCCAGATTTGAACCTAGGACTTCCCGTCTCTAAGCCTGACTCTCAATCCACTGAGCTACCCAGCTGCCCCCTGCCTTTCTAATATCTTATCTTCATTCTCAGAGGGATAGTTATTCCTTAAAATAAGGATTTTTTTTTAAAATGAAAGAGGAAAAAATCAGCAAAACCAGTTTATACATTAAAAAATGATATTATAGAGTGCATTCCACAATTATAGACTCCCTCCATTTCTATAAAGGTATGAAAAAGGCGCATTCTCATATTTCTCCTTTGGGGGCTAAATTTATTCTTAAATTGTTGTATCATTCATGTAATAGGTCTTTTCCATCTACGTAGTTGTGCTCTCAATGGAGATTATTCTTTGCACCATTTGCTTTACTTTACTTTATTTAGTTCATCTTAAGTCTTTCCATGCTACTCTGACTTCATAATAGTTATTGTCTCTTATGGCACAGTAATAATATGTTATTACTTTCATCTCAGGCAGTGTCCTCAAACACTTATACTAGCTGTATGATCCAGGGCAAGTCACAACCCTATTGGCCTCAATTTCCTCATCTATAAAATCAGCTGGAGAAGGAAATGTCACACCATTCCAGTATCATTGCCAAGAAACATTAAATGGAAAGAAAAAGGGAAAAAAAGAAAACCCCAAATGAGATCTCAAAAAGTCAGATACAGTTGAAAACAACTGAACAACACATTCATCTACCACAATTTATTGTCATTATCCAATCAATGGACCTTTACCACTTTTCCTCTTCTTTGCTACCACAAATAATTGGTACTTTGGTGCCTATGAAACTCTTCTTTTTGTCTAGGTCTATGCTTGAGAGTGGAATTTCTGCATTAAAAGTTAAGGTCATTCCAGCCATTTTATTTACATAATTTTAAATTGTTTTCTGGAATGGCTACACTAATTCACAGTTCCACCAACAATGCATTAGTGTGCATATCTTTTATAACTCTCAAACATTAACATTTCTAACTTTTGTCATTTTGCCAATTTTCTGAGTGAAAAGAAGAAAAGAAGAAAACCTCAGGGTTTGATTTCCCTTTCTCTTCTTGTGATTTGGAGCATTCTTTCATGTTAATCATTTGCAAGTATTTTTTGGAGAACTCTTTGATGATTGATTGTTGTCTGGGATATGAATTCTGACCTTGTATATTTCTGTTAGTGTTGGATGCCAAACCTTTTCAGAAATTTTTGTTCATAAATGTTTTTTTTTCCCCAGTCAGTCACTTCCCTTCTAATCCTAGATGTGTTAATTTTGTGCAAAAACTTTTCAGTTTCATTATAGCAGACTTTTAATGTAAATATGAAATGAGACTAAAAAATGCTTTCAAAATGGTTTATGAGGCTTCTAAAATTATCAGATGACCCCAAATTTTTAAAATTTTTTATGTTAGCTGCTTGGTTAGTTTGCCTGTCTACTTAGTCATTAGTCCTTTCTCTTCCATCCCTAGATGACAACCTTCCCTCATGTCCTGTTCTAGTTTCTTAAGTGCTTTTCATCAAATAATATTTATGAAGCACTCACATGCATATCTTTATAATATGATTAATCAGGTATACCAACTGAGGCCCATTATTGAAATGATCTCTTTGGTTCAATCTGTATGAATTGGAGCCATTTCTTAGTATGAATTCTTAATATAAATTAGACATGCAAATTAGTTCAAGCCCGTGGGATCAGGGACTTAAAAAAAAATTGCAGCCTTAAAAGAAAGCAACTTCTTGGAAAGTGAGATTTTTACTAATAATTTATATGATGATCCATTGCGTTTGTACTCTTTGTCTCTGGCTTCTTGTTTCTGAGAGCCATTACAAAATTATGTCAAAAGAACAGCACTCTTCCAATTAGTAACATGTTCAATTTTCTTTCTTTCAAATTACTTAATATTACTTTAGCTCTATAGAACCATATTTATGTTAGTGATTGTTTATGTGTATGATACCCAAAGATAGAATAAGAATAATCTATTGCCCATAGCAACAAAGACCTAACAACATTTATTAATAAGATTTATACTACTAATAATCATTTGTTAATTTTAATTCATGCTTTCTTCCTTTATTAAAGTCCTTATTGTCTTTTAATAAATGGTTAAAGTGTTTGGATTTATATATGTCATACAATTATCAACCCCATAATCACACAAAAAAGACAGATTCAGTCAATATTTTCACACACAAAAAGTAAAATTAAATACAATATACATATGTCATATAATTCTCAACCCCACACTCACACAAAAAAGACAGGTTCATTCAATATTTTCACACACAAAAAGTATAATTAAAACAAATGATCTTTCTTGATCTAACAAGACAGTTTTTATTTACAAAATGGGCATCAACGGTTTACCAAGCTTCATGTTGTCAAGCTAGCACCATATTGGCTGTTGGGAGACCTTGGTTTAAATCCCAACTCTATTCCTCCTTAGCTGTACATCATTAAAGAAGTCATTTTCACTCTCTCAGTGTCAAGTTTGTTATCAGTAAATAGTAACACTTATAATTCTTGATTCCTAGGAATTATCATGAGGAAAATGCTTTGTAAGCTGTAAAATTAAATAGAAAAAGGAATGTTATTAAGTTGACATAGTACATCATGATTCCATTTTTATGTTATCCTCTATATATAGGATCTTCTTTTTGGTTATAAAGACTGTAAAGGCATAGGCACTGTCTTTTCTACTATCTTTGACTTCATCCACTGCATTTAATGCCCAATGTGGTGTGTTCAGTGGGCACCAAGAAAATAGTCTTAGCTGGGGCTGAAAGTTATCCATAGAAGTATGTTGAGGTCTTGCAACTTTTACCTTATTTTATTTTTAAAAATTTTATTTTGAATATTTCCCATAGTTACATATTTCACATTCTTTTCCCTCTCCCCCAAACTGCTCAACCCCCTTAGCCAACACACAATTCCACTGGGTTTTACATGTATCATTGATAAAGACCTAATTCCATATTATTGATAGTTGGACTAGAGTTATTGTTCAGTGTCTACATCCCCAATAATAGCCTCATCAGCTCATGTGTTGAAGCAGTTCTTTTTCTTCTGTATTTCTCCTCCCACAGTTCTTCCTCTGAATGTGACTAGTTTTCTTTCTCATAAGTCCCTCAGCCTTGCTTTGGATCCTTTCATTGCTGCTAGAAGAGAAGTCCATTATGTTTGATTGTACCACAGTGTATCAGTCTCTGTGTACAATGTTCTCCTGGTTCTGCTCCTTTCACTCTGCATCAATTCCTGGAGGTCATTCCAGTTCACATGAAATTCCTCCAGTTCTTTATTCCTTTGAGTACAATAGTATTCCATCACCAACATATATCACAATTTTTTCAGCCATTCCCCAATTGAAAGGCATTCTCTCATTTTCCAATTTTTTGCCACCACAAAGAGTGTGGCTATAAATATTTTTGTACAAGTCTTTTTCCGCGTAGAAGCGTCCAAATCCCTTGTACCTTTGATACTGCTCCCTATTGTGAGGTCCCTTCTTTCATCTGGATTTGTTTTTTTTTTTTTTTCCCTTTGGAGGTCTGCATAGCAGTTGGTTAGGAGAGAAAGTTGCCCTGCTTCTAGTCTGCAGCCATCTTAACCCGGAAGTCTCCTCTTGCAACTTTTAGAGAGACTAACTCAAAGATTAATCACTGCATGGCCAAACTTACGTGCTCTAAATATTGGTAAAAAGCAATTTTTCAAATTTGCATGAAAACTTTCATGGAGATTCTTGTTTGATATAAATTAGGGAAGTTTAAAAAAATAGTTGTTGCACTGTCTTAGCAATTTCTGCTGACCTGCTCTTCTGCTTAGAATTATGTTCTGGCAGAAGGCAGAATAGATTCTTTGAAACTGTACCATTTTTAGGACTTTCACAAGGGCTCCATTTATGAACCTGTTGTTTAAATCTATGTTTCATTCAAAGTACTGCTGAGAAAGCACATGACTATAAGAAGTGAAAAAGTTGGTTTAAGAGAAACTTGGGAAGACTTGGATGAACCAGTGTGAGATGCCATGAGCTTAATAAGAACTTATACACTAAGAACACTAATTTAAAATTTTTTATAAGATTTAAGAACTATGAGCATCAACACATGTCCACAATTTTAGAAGACTCAAAAAGAAGTGTGCTATCCATCTCCTGATAGAGAGGATTCAAGGTGAAAAATGGGAAATAGATTTTTGAATATCTTTATTGTGGGAATTTGTTTTCCTTAATTATGCATATTTGTCTCAAGGACTTTGCTTTTCTTTCTCTAATGGAAAGGAGGGAGGAGAGGAAGAGTGAAAAAAGTTTGTGAATTGAAAAAGAAAAATTTAATTCCTTTCATGACCTGAGAGTTGTAGGTAAATCCAAATCTTTAATCCAAAGGTTTTGAAGGTTCCTCAAATCCTTCCTGGGTGTGACTATAGCATTAACCTTACCCAGACATTGCAGTCCATTTCTGAGCAATGAGTTGCCCTTTCAAATAAAAATGATAAGGGATTGTCCATAGAATGTCATTAGAAATATACATCTGAAAATTGCTTTAAAAATATAAACATTCCCAAGCAGTGCTCACGGTTTGGAAGACATACTTTGGTACAGAACTGTAGGAGGGCCTGGGAAAAGTTTGCTTTCTATTCCTGGTTTGTTTTTTTTTCATTGGAGGAGTGAAAGTGGCTTAAAAATCATTGACAGGCCCACTCAGTGTGCTGATTAGATGTGGAAATTGATCCCCACCAGGGAAGATGTGAGCTTCTGTGTCAGGTTCTTTGATAGCTTTCCCACAGGGCTGTAAGGAATTTTAAATACAGAACATGTTATTGTATCTTTACCATATTACTCAGAATTATTTTTCCTCCCCAGTTTTGTTGCAACCTAGTATAAACTAAGGATATCTAAGGGGAAAAAAATACATCTAGGTTTCACAATCAGCAGAGCAGCAATCTACCTAGTTGTAAAATACCGGATTTTGACAAGATAAATAGATTTTATTTGTAGATATTAGGCCACTTTAATGGGGGTAGGGGGATTAAAGAGAAGGAATGGCATATTAAGGGCCTAATATGTACTTGACACTATTCTAAGCACTTTACAAATATAATCTCCTTTGATCCTTACAACTCTAAGGAGATTGAAGCAGACAAGTGAAGTAACATGTCCAAGGTGACGAAGCCAATAAATATTGGAAGCCAGATTTGAACTCCATCTTCATAGGTCCTGTATTCTTGTCCACTATACCACTTACTCACAAACTATTCTTCACATACCAGGGTTATGTTGTTGATCCTGCATCAGCTTACAAGCATGCTAAGTTTTTTTCTCCCACAATAAAGGTGGTAAGTTTATTCAGACTCATCTAAACTCCTACTTATTTCATTGTTTCATCATGGAAAAGAATGTTTACAAAGTAATTTGAAGCATTCCTGGCAGAGCCAGAAATATTCAAAATTAGAAAAATAGAACCTTAACTCTGAATGGAATTTAATCATTGAATTTAAAAATTATTTATTAATAGCCTACTATATTCCAAGCCTTATTCAACATAATGGATTTTAGAGACCACTTTCTAGCCCCTCCTTTATACAGATGAGGAAACTCAAGGCCAGGAAAGTGAATTAAATTGGCCAATGTCCCATCATCAGGAAATGACAGAGCTGAAAATAGGACCCCAGGTCCTGACTCCCAGTCCATTAACCTCCCTGCAATACCACACTCCCTCCAATGCTACCATGGAGTAGTTAATAAGTTTTTAGGGAAAGCTGACAGAGATGAATGATGATATTCAAAAGTATCAGAGAAATCTGGACATATCACAAGATTTATCTTTGAGAGGAGCTGAGCCCTTGTACTTAAAAATGGATCTGAAAGCATTCTTTAGTATACCAGTATTAAAGAACTGAAAGAGTGCTTTCATTCCTATCCCACTGTAGAGAACAATCTTATGAATCCTCAGTTGGAAAGTGGAAAATGACTATTGGATGGCTTGCAGATTTAAGTAGAAATTCTCTTCAGAGGGACCAAATGATTTCTACTTCCTTCAGTCCAGGCATTATCATTTCCTCATATTGAATATTATTTAGCCTTTTCTTTCTGCTAAGTGTCTTCTTCCATAATTGAAAATAAGATATCAAATTAGGATTTGTAATATATTTTATTCTGGACATTACCTCCTATGTTAATTGCAACTTTTACTAACATGAGGTTTAAAAAAAAACCCTCAAATTCATGCCTCTCCTTAACTTGACTTTCTAAAGGGCTCCCTCTCTGAGCTTCTACTTGAATATGTATTCCATGTATGTGTACATATTTTTAACATATGTATAGAGATAAATATGTTCTGTGCCCATATGTCAGTGGGGAAGTCAAAAGATTATATTTAGAGTAAAGTAAGATATTTCTTCATCTAACTATGTTCTTCCTTCCTTCCTTCTTTCTCTTCTACATGCTTTATCTCTTTCTGTCAATTCTCTTCTTTCATTTTTAGCCCTTTCCTTCCATTTTCCATTTTTAACCATTTTCCCCTCTTCTGTGCTTAATTGATTTGGTTTACTTATCTGAAGTCTATAAATCTTTTTTTTAAACCCTTGTACTTCGGTGTATTGTCTCATAGGTGGAAGAGTGGTAAGGGTAGGCAATGGGGGTCAAGTGACTTGCCCAGGGTCACACAGCTGGGAAGAGTCTGAGGCCGGGTTTGAACCTAGGACCTCCTGTCTCTAGGCCTGACTCTCACTCCACTGAGCTACCCAGCTGCCCCCTATAAATCTTTATGTATAACTTAATATTAGCCTATCCTGTAATTTCTTTCTTGAATCTATATTTCTAACTGCCTACTAGCTGCTTCCCCATTGATGTTCTACCATCGCCTCCAAGTAAATCTATATGAAACTCAGTCCTTCATGTTTTCCCCCAAAGTACTTCCTTATATCAAGGTGTTAACCACAACACCATTTTCCCCCCATCAAAACCTAATGGTCATTATTAACTTAAAACTCTCCTTTATCCTCCATATCTAATAAGCAAGATCTGTCAGATTATTCTTTTGAATCACTTCTGGTAGTCATCACTTTCTGTTCATATCCATAAGCCACACCTTATCTAGACACCTATGACTTCATGCTTGAATCACCGTAACAATCTCCAAACTGGGAAATAAGAGCTATTAGTCAAGGAGGATGAAGGTGAAGTGAGTGATAATCATGATGTAACTCACAAAGACTAATTTTAATTGTATTTCAAAGTCAAAGTTATTGTTAATTATAGCGAAGAATAATGTATTTTTTCTCTTGCATTTGCTCAATAATTGCAAAGAATGATCCTACTACTAGGTGAAGGACAGAAAAATATGGAGATATTTAAGTGGAAACTAGTCAAGTTTTATAGGTTTTTTTTTAAATATGGTTGCACATAGGAGGTGGTTAGAGGCAATATCACCAGTCCCTTGAGGGCAAGGACAATATTGGCATTTCTTTTTAGCTCTAATGAATATCACATTGTTTAGCATATTGTAAACACTTAATAAAGATTGACTAGATTGTATCTATAGGAAGGAAGGAAGGAAGGAAAGAAGGAAGGAAGGAAGGAAGGAAGGAAGGAAAGAAGGAAAGAAGGAAGGAAGGAAGGGCGAGATTAAGGGAGGAAAGGAGAAACAAAGGGAGGGAAGAGGGGAAGGAGGGAGGGAGGGAAAGAAGAAAGGAAGGAAAGGAGGAGGAGGGAGGGAGGAAGGAAAGATTCAGAAAATATTCTGTACCTCAAGGAACTACAGGACATGGTATCAAAATGGATAAGGATAGAATTGTATCATGAGTCCATTGTTTTTTGCCTAGGGATCCCAGAAGATTCCAGTATGAATGATAGTAATGAGGAAATAAGAAAGAATTAATGGTTTAGGGTAGAAAAGAATGAAAAGCTCCATTTTTAGATCTATACTTTTAGAATATGAGATAGCTACAGTTGCTCATCAAAGAACAAGAAATATGGTACAAGGGAAATAAATAGTTAGGGACAGAAGATGTTTATGGGTGGGAGGATAACATTGAAGTGATAACTGGAGTTAACTGAAACTACTTCAGCATGAAAAGTATATTATTTAAGGTTACTTAGACTCTGGATGAAAGACTGTAAAGCCTGCTTTCTTGGTATTATAGTGATAATGAATCAGGAAGGCTTCACAAAAGAGTTAATTTAAACTGAAGATTTAAATATCCATGGAGGATGAAGTGCATATGAGACATGTTAAAAAGGCTTGAAATTGGAAATGATCTTTATTGGACTATCTCCATGATCCTGATTTCTGAAATTCTCTCTGATCATAACCTCCTGTCCTTCCAACTCACTGCCTCTCTCTTTTTTTTTAAAGCCATTACCTTCCATCTTAGAATGAATATTGGTTTCTCAAGGTGGAAAAGCACTAAGGGTAAGGCAACAGGGATTAAGTGATTTATCCTGAGTCATACAGTGAGGAAGTGTCTGAGGCCAAATTTCAACCCAAAACCTTCCATCTCCAGGCCTAACTCTCAATCCACTGGGCCACCTAATTTTCCCTGCCTCATTTATCCTCCCTGTGATCTCCTGTTCCTCTACCCCTCTCTGTTCTACCAGGATTTACCTTGTAGTTGAAAAATTCAACTGAAGACTACTCTCTATTCTTGAAAACCTTGTCTTGTTATTTTATCTGATCATATCTTGCCAAATCCTTCTCCTAGGTTCCTGCTATTATCGACCTTTTCTGGTCTTATTTCTCCAGTTCTATTCACATTCTGCTGATGAAGTCACATAATTTTAATGCCTACATATGCTACAGATGTGTTGTATAATCTCATTTGGCCCCTGCCATATAGTCAAATCAATAAGCATTCATTAAAGATTCCCTATGTATGTTATTTTTGTGCCATCCATTGAAAATACAAAAATAAAGGCAAAAGTATAGCCTTTGCTTTCAAGGAACTCTTAAACTTTTAATTTTTTTCCTGTCTGCCTATCTCACCTTTCTATCAACCTCAAAACCTCTACAGCATCCCATTCTTGCCTCTCTCTTTCTCAGTGCAGGAACTGATCTACTTTACTGAGAAAATAGAGGCCATCATTAGCTTCTTCTCTAATACTCCACACCTCAGAACCCCCTCATTTGCCATCCCTCTGTTCAAGTTTAGAAGAAAGAAGTATGCTTTTTCATTATGAAGGCCACCTCCTTTATGTCTTTCATTCTGTCTCCTGTGTCCATTGGGAACTTGCCCCTTTAGTTTTTCTGTCTCTCTTTAAATTCCCCGTATTGCCCAGCTCCTTCCTTGCTGCCTAAAAATGTCTCCCTTATCCCAGAAAAAAAATGATCCTTTCATCACCTCAAGCTATCACCCAGTAATTCTCCTCTCTTTCACAGCCAAGCTCCATGGAAAACATTATCTAAACTCATATGCTGCTTATATTTCTTGACCTTCCACTCGCCCTTCAATCTCTTGTAATCTGACTTGCATTCTCATCACTTGACTGAAAATGCGCTCTCTCCATCATTACCAATGAAATCTTAAATGCTAAGTGCAATGGCCTATTCCAAATCTTTCACCAATGTCCTTCCTCAGTCTTTTGATACTACTTACTACCTCTTCCTCCCAGTTACTCTCCCCTTTTTATGTTTCTGGGAATCTGCTCATTCCTAGTATTTCTCCAGCCTGAATTTTTCTTCTCATTCTCTTTTGCTGGATCATCAGTCATCCCTTGCTAACTATAAGTGCCCTCCTACTCACCTTCCTGGGTCCTTTTTTCCCTTTACCAGTGGTTCCCAAACTTTTTTGGCCTACTGCCCCCTTTCCAGAAAAAAGTATTACTTAGCACCCCCTGGAAATTATGAAACTATTTATTAAACTCAGAATACAATGTAATATAAAAAAAGTGTGGCCATCACCGCACCCCTAGTGCTGCTCACCCACCAGGGGGCGGTAGCACCCACTTTGGGTATCTCTGCTTTATACTTTCTCCCTTAGTCATCTCCCATGAATGAAATTATCAACTCTGTAGCTTCTGAATGGCTATATCCAACCCTAATCTCCTAATTCTTCAATTCCACATCACCAACTACCTGACAGACTTCTCTACCTTGCTGGCCAATATACACCTGAAATGCAATACATCCAAAAAAGAACTGACTTTTCTTCTTCCCTGCTGAATCTTCCCATTCTCCAAACTTTACCTTCTGTTGGCTGACTAGTAGAGCTCATATAAAATACAGCACATTCAAAATCTCCCAATAAGTTCTCTGTCTAAAGAGATCTTGCCCATTATGGTTTTATTTCTTTCTTTCCATTAGCAGTCATTATATCAGGTTGCTTTCTGAGAGTTTTTCATGGCAATATGAGAGCTTCTGCCTATTTCACCTCTGCTGAATTTAACCCTACAGTCTTGGTAGCCCATTGTATATTTAATTTTGGAGGAATGAATGTGCCTGTTAATATGGAAACTGCAATTGATTCAGCTTGAAAAGAAAATAAATGTTCAGGAAATCCAGGCTTTTGACTTTGAAAATCATCTTTAATTCCTTTGGGGATCTTCCTGCCTGCGTTTCATGTGTAGTTCTGATCTTAGCCCTTCTTTCTCATTTCTTTTTCAGTCCCTTTTGCTCCCTAAGGTTTACTTGTCTAGATTCTGCTCCAGTTTCCATCCTCTAAAGCAAAAATGAAGCATTAGTTTTGGATGAGAATCTGGCCAGCAAACTCATTCAGAAAGAGAGGAAGTTTTTGTTGAGGATACTCCTATGAGCTGCTTCATTTGGTAAGCTTTGGGTTTCTCTCTAGATTGGAAACCAGATTTTCAGCTTTGGTTTCTTCCTCCCTTTTTCCTTTTGACCCTTGGCCTCATTGCAAAGCCTGCTGGGCCTGATAGACAGCGTGGCTTCTGGACATATGGCAGCTAGCTCATGTGCTTTGAAGAAAAATGGGCAACAATTCATAAAATGAGGCCCAATCTGGAAAAAAATGCAAAGTGGTGCATCTGGAGAAACCTAATCAGAAGCCCAAATATTCTGGATGAGAAGCAGTGATGCTGGCAATCAGATATTGATCTGTAGATGGGTTTTGCAAGCACAGTACCTGAGCTCTCAGTGCATTGGGATGAGCAATACAGACCCACAGTCTCACCCCCTCGTGGACCAGGGAGCTCTATATTTCCCATGAGCAATCTGAAGAGAGAATTATAAATTAGAGAGGATTTACAAAAACCATTCACAGGCTGCAGGGATAAATATATGGAAAAGGTCAAAAGGGTTAAGTGCTTTTGCAATAAGTTGGCCATGGCAAGGACCTAGAAGGGGCTGGGCAATCATAGCTCTATGGATGACAAATTTGAAACGGGAATGCAAATTCCCTGGAGATCTTGATTAACTATGATAATTAGAGACTGGTTAATTTAAATTTCTTTTAGAATCATAGATTTAGAGCCAGAAGAGCAAATAGAGGCTATCTAATTCAATTCCTCTCAACCCCCCACTTTATGAATGAGTCCCAGAGGAACTTAGGTAAAGTTACTGCTAGACAGTAGGTGACAGAGAGAGGATTTGAAATGTAGTCCTCTGTCTACACATCCAGCATTTTTATACCCTAGTTGTTGAAAGTGGTTCTGAAATACTTCAGTACATTTTCCTAGTTTGGTAAGTTAAGTACTGGAGAACAAAATTCATCTTTTTATCTGCTTTAGTATTTTATATAGAATATCAGAGAAAAGTAGAGTTAAAATGGTCCTTTGAAATAAAATTCAATTTCCAAACAGAGAGAACTTGGGACCGAAAAGTTTAAGTTCCTGGCCCATGGCAACAAAAGGAACCACTGGCCAACATGCAACTGGTACCCAGATCTCTTGGCTCTCAGTCTGATGCTGTCTTTGCTCTATCTTTTCTGCTCAAAGAATATTTCTTCAATTGAATGGAGTGACTGTATCTTTCATGATTAATGGCTGGCCATAGCCTCTGATTAATCATTTTAAACACTAGTAGAGTCTGATTCAGGACTAAAGCTGGGAACGTGTCAGTCAATTGATTAACATCTACTAAGCATCTACTGCGTGACCGGATCTATGATAGGTGTTGGAAATAGGGGAAAAAAACCAAACGAGTCCTTGTCTTTAAAGAGATTATCATCCATTAGCTGCAACAAGTGTGTGTCTATGCATGTGTGTAGACACCCACACGTTCACCTAGATGATGGTTTGGGTTAATTTTATATTCACTGTATTTTGTGTTATGATCATTAAGCTTTATGCAGTGCCATGTGGTCTTCATAGTCCTTTACACATTTTATCTTATTTGAGCCCAACAATAGCTCTGTAAAATAAGTGATGTTATTATATATTTTTTTTCCAGAGGACATTCTGGTCATAATTTTTGCAGATAAGGAACCTGAGGATAAGACAGGTACAGTGATTTGTCCAAATTCACAAAACTATTAAGTTTTTTTGTATGATTCAGGACGCCTGACTTGGTTACTGCAGCCCAAACTCATCACTGAGTGGAATTCTAGTCTTGCATCTTAGAACCACTAAGGGGTCTCTAGGCTCAATTAGAGGAGCTAACATAACATATCAGGACATGATTTATTGTTTTGTTAATTGTTTAGACTTAAGAAAGTGAAAGAGAAAAGATTAGCAATTCTGATTAAATTTAAAAGTGTGCTGGATATCCTCCCCCCACCCTCCCTACAGTCTGTTTTTAAACATTTACCAGAACAAACTTAAAAATGTACTGGACATAGTCCATTCTCCACCCCCTCTCCCAGTCTGTTTTTAAACATTTACCAGAACACTGCAGCATTGAAGTCCAATATTGCTCAAAGTACAGTGGATCCGAATATCTAACAAGGACCACAGTTTGAAAGAGTTTGCCTTCTATCTGTTTGTATTTCATGCCATTCAGAGACTATTGGCATTGTCAATGATGCAACTATTGCTCTCAGGTTATGTATCACAGAAGAAAAAAAACTATTCAAACAAGTACTGTTCTATTTTGAAAACCAACATATTTTCTTCTGGGCTTTTGAATTGCATGGTGTAGAGAACTTCATAAGGAAACTCCCTCTGGCAATAAAACTCTTATAAAATTTAGTCTTACTCGGAGATCTGAGTAATTAAGTGACTTGCCTAGGATCACACAGCAAGTATGTGTCCGTGGTTGGCCTTGATTCCAAGTCTTCATAATTCAGAGATGTGCTCTCTATCTTCTATGTAGCCCTGCTTTACCTAAACAGGACAAAGTCATAAATATGACCAGAATGTCCTCTGAAAAAAATAACACTTTTTATTGGTAGAGAACTCAGAAGGTAGGGCAATGTTAAATAGATAATACACTTATTTATTCATACCTAAATTGCATTTATAATAAAATTAAATTTTAGTATCATAAAAATGGAAATGTAACAAGTGCTTAGAAAATGAACAGCCAAGTGGTCCTTCAGTACAACTTGACTTATGTATGCAAATTAATTTCCTTGGGGTCTTCTTGGCTTGTATTGGTGTTCTGCTGTTCAAACAATAGAAACTCTCTGATACTTCCTTTTTAAAAATAATAAAATGAGAATATGGAAGATAAGTTTTCCCTGACCTTGGATTATAATAGTCCAGTTTATTTCCTGCTTTTTATCTTGAGTCTGATTATACTGTACATGGATTAATCCATTAAACAATAATGAAATATAAGTATTGTTTAGAATCTATGTAAGAGAAATAGGGACATAGTTTCATTAGATCTTCCAAGTTCCTTTCCTTTTTGTGCCCTGAGAGCAGACAGCTTAATGCCCCATTAACAGTAGGCATAACAAAATTATGATCCACAAAGATACCTAAACTCTTCCTAAATAAATACAGAATCAGTATTTATTTGGGGGCGTGCCATGTCGAAAATTTTTCCCTTAACAATACTGCATTATAAAATAACTTTACATCCTAATTTGTGTGGTTGTCTAAACACTTTGATCATGCCCATTATGGGAAGAGTTGGCAAGACTCTAAATTATTCTCAAGTTGGAAGGTGAGGGGAGGCATGGAAAGAGTGCTGGCGTTGGAGCAAGAGGACCTGAGCTTTCATCTTGGCTCTGTTCTTTATTTTCTTTGTAATATTGGGTAAGTCACCATGTCACCTTCCCACGCATGGCTCAGGTTCCTTATTTATAAAATGAGAAAGTTGAACTAGATGATTGCTCAGGTTCATCCTGACTAGTTCTCATGATCCTAGAGAGATGTGGGATCTAGAATTCCTTTTGAAATAAAGTCATCATTCTATAGTTATTAAAGGCTTGCTATATGCAATCCTGGCTAAGGATGAGTTGCAAGCGAGCCCTTTGCATGATGGATAAGCATTATAAGTGGAAGATTACAGCATACAAACTGGTCCCAACTACTTTTCAGCATCAATTCCTAATGTTTTCTAACACAACTTGGATCGAGTTATCCAAGTGTTCCTAGTTCATAGTGTAATGGGTGCAGAGGGTCACTGTTCACACTGTAGCACCTCATACCCCTAATACAGAGTATGTGATCATCTTTTTATTCATTCTTTGGGCTGGTTCACTTGTTCTAATCTTCCCTTACCTTGGGAGTAAAGGGATCCAAATTTCCAAAGAAGGACACAATTATACTCAAACTCTCACAGTTCTAGGAGTAACTGCCTTAATAAGCTAACACTTGCTATGTGCCGGGCACTGTGCTAAACACTTTACAATTATTTCATTTGATCCTCCCAAGAACCCCAAATGGTAGTTGCTTTTATCTGCACTTTACAGATGAGAAAAGTGAGGTAAACAATGTAAAGTGATTTGCCCAGTGTCACACAGCTAGTAAATGTCTAAAGCCATACTTGAATTCAGGTCTTCCTGACTCCAAGCCCAGCCCATGAGCCAACTGTGCCATGTATTTACCCAAATTTTTGAAGGAGAATATACTCCCCCTTACCCACAATTTTGGTGTCAGAGCCACTGCTTATACGTTTTCAGTGACATGTAACTAGCCAATCATAAAAATGCCACTTTTAGCTCCTGAAAATAACCATTTACTTAACAATAAGGCAAAAGAAACAATAATAGCATGTATTTGTATTTAAACCAAAAATAGAAATAATAAAGTTCTTCAAAATCCACATATGCATCTGGGTCACACTCTCCCACCAATGCACTCCATATCTGTGGCGGAGGGTTGGCAAACGCTTATTCAAACTGCCAAAGAGGAAAATGATTAAAGAAAAGCCCTGTGTGCAGAGTAACCCACAACTGTGGAGCTATAAATTCCCACATCCTCTTTCTATCTGGGTAGCTGTCAGCAGAAGTTCCCTGATGAACCTAGCTTCTGTATTCTGTTGCTTCCAGCTCAAAACCCCACAATGCTAGGATGTGGGCGGCGGGTTATATTAGCTAGATAGCCCCTTAGCTTTGCTTAAGGACACTTACCCTAAGAGTCCTTGCTGGAGTTTTGCTTTCATCAGTTAGGAAATCTGATGATAACATCCCTGATTAGATAAAGGGAAAGGGGAAGACAAGAAAACAGGTAAGTCGAGCACTTCAAGAGTGGGAGTTAAGAATTTATCCCTAAGGAAATAAAAGGAAAAGTTGAGCATTCTAGACCAATAATTTTATCTCATTAGTCCATAGTTCCACCACTCTTTACATTTCCTCCTAGATATTAGGTATCTAGCCTGCTTGGATGTCTTATTAAATTAATTTATCAGAGAACAATAAAAGTACCTTTATAGGATCTAGAATAGTTCTTAAAAATCACCTAACCCAAATCCCAATGAGAAAACTTAGTCCTGGAGAAGTAAATGACTTTTTCAAGTTAACGTAGTTTTTAAAAAAGGGACAGAGTGGGGATTCCAGAGCAAGTCAAATGACTTCAAATTTAATACTCTTTGTTCTGTATCACAAGCTATAGTGTTTTAGGGGCAGCTGGGTGACATAGTAGATGGAGAATTGGGCCTGAGGTCAAGAGGACCCAAATTCAAATCTAGTCTCAGATATTTATTAGTTGTGTGATCCTGGGGAGTTACTTAAGTCTTCTTTGTAAAATGTGCTAAAGAAGGAAATGGCAAACCACTCCAGTATCTTAGCTGTATGACCCTGGCTGAGTTATTTTGCCCAGTTGCCTCAGTTTCCTTCTCTGTAAAAATTAGATGGAGAAGGAAATGGCAAGCCACTCCAGTCTCTTTGCCAAGAAAACCCCAAATGGAATCATGACTGAAATGACTGAACAACATATAGTTTTTTATGCTTTACTCAGCATCCTATAAAATCCCTCTGAAGGAAGTGGGGTCCTAGTTTCTAGGTGATGAAGTAAAAGCCTCTCTTCTGTGCACAGATGTTTCAAGTGAAATTCAGGAGTCAAACCCAGGTTGATGACCCCATTTCTTTTTCTGTCAACACCCTTTATGAGTAGATCCTCATTTTAAAAGAGGTCTTCTGGACATTTATTTAAATGTTTTATTATAAAGGCAAAAATTTCAGAAACCAAGCCAGAAGGCAGCTAGGTGGCTCAGAAGATAGAGAGTCAGGTATGGAGATAGGAGATCCTGGGTTCAAGTGTGCTTCAGAAACTTCCTAGCTGTATGATCCTGGGCAAGTCTCTTAAGTCCAATTGCCTTGGAATCAATACTTTATATATTCTAAGACAGAAGGTAAGGCTTTTTTTTAAGGAAGGAAGGAAGGAAGGAAGGAAGGAAGGAAGGAAGGAAGGAAGAAAGAAAGAAAGAAAGAAAGAAAGAAAGAAAGAAAGAAAGAAAGAAAGAAAGAAAGAAAGAAAGAAAGAAAGAAAGAAAGAAAGAAAGAAAGAGAAAGAAAGAATAAACAAACAAAAGAAACCAAGCCAAATCAATAAAGGAGATATTTTAGGATTAGGGAACATTTTAATTGCCCACAAATCACACCAAATAGAAATTGCCTACTCTACTGATAAAAGTCCTTTATAAACACACACACACATACACATGCATATGTGTGAATATATATGGTTATATATACACATATATATTCACATGAGTTTGCTAGATAGTGTAGTGGATAGAGTGCTGAGCCTGGAGTCAGGAAGATGAGTTCAAATCTGGTCTTTGACACAGCAAATGTAACTGGAAAAATCATTTAAAATCTTTCTGCTTCAGTTTCCTCAACTGAAAAAATGAGGATACTAGTTTTCTACCACTAAGGAATTGGGAAGATCAGATGAAATTGTATAACACAATTTGCACATGGTAAGTGCTTAATAAATGCATGTTTCATTCCTTCCTCACTTATGAGCCTCCTAACAATATTATGAGGAAGATGCTATTATTTTCCCCATTTTACAAATGATTTATAGAAACTGAGACTCAAAAAACTCGAGTGATTTGCCCAGGTTTTCCCAACTCCAAGACAGCTCCATCTTAAGTATGACAAAGCTAAGGCCACATCTTCTCTGAAGACAGATTGTAAAAGTAGAATCCAGCTCTGACGACTCTAGACGTCACTCCGCCACTGCTTCTTGCATGCCCCCAAAGTGTGATTGACTGTATCTGCTTCTGGTACAAAAACTTGCAGCAATTAGAACTCTGGAGTGCTCTTCATGCTTGAATAATTCCAGAATTCTGTTTAAGATGAAATCCTTTGCAGGATCAGCTACAATTTTTATTAAATATAATTCCAGGCTGGCCAGCCAGCTTCCACCTTGTTGTGAGAATATAACAGAAGAAATTTTGGGGAATGCTCATTGTGCTCAATGGATTTTTGTTGAAATTCTTAGTCTTTATTGTTGTATTTGTCCACTGGAGTAGACCTAAAAGCTAATGAGCAAGATAAACAAACAAGATAAACAGTTGAATCACCCATACCCAGACTATTAGGAACAAGAACAATTCTGAAGGCAGTCAATCAATCAGTAGGCATTTAGTAAGCATCACCAATGGGTTAGGCACTGTGATGAGCAATAGTAAGCAAGAGGGTAATAGATGAAAGGGATAAAAATAAGATCACAAGGAGGGAAATCAGAAGGCTTCATTTCTAGCCCAAGCTCTACCATTTATCCCCTTCCCCACCACCCCATTCCAGCTGGACTTTTATTAGAGTAGATAGATAAGAACTGAAATGAATCTCTAGAACCTTGCTTGGTCTCAGTTTCTTGATCTATCAAATGAGTTCATTAGTCTCCATACTGGACTTTGAACGTGTTAGCCTGACTCCTGCTAAGGTATAGCCTAAGATTTTCAGCAATAAATATGTTTAGTTGATTAATTGATGCACTTGAACTAATAGGCCAGAAGGAATCTGAAATGTCTTTTACCAAACTCCGGATGACATTTGAAGCCACATGATCCTTAAAAAGTTTACCATCCTTCACAAAAAATCCTAAATTTTAACTCCTAAAATTTAAATTTATTAAATTATGGCAGACACACACACACACACCTCAATCAAACGCACTGTGATAAGCTCTGGGGATACAAAAAGAGGCACAAGATAATACCTGCTTTCAAGGAGCTTACAATCTACCATATGTAAGTGTATACACACACATACACATATAAATATACATACACATATACCAGTCAATCAATAAACATTTATTTAGGGTCTCTTATGTTCCAGGCACTATAAGCTCTGAAGAAACAAAAAGAGGCATGTTTGCTCTCAAGGAGTTTGTAATCTAAAATCGATAGGTCTATAAACCCACACACATTTAAATTTAAGAGATTTAAGAGACCAGATTTCAAGTCTCATTTCTGCCACTTATTTCTAAGCCTGACTTTCCTCACCTGTAAAATGAAAGCATTGCACTAAATGACCTGTATTTAGGTCAGACAAAGAGATTAAAGGTCACCTCCAGCTCCAGTATCATGGATGATCCTCATCCTCTCCAAATCACTTGGATGACCATGAGCTGGAACATGCCTAAAGTCCCTTCTAACTTTAAGACTTTATGATCATTTAAAAAATAAATCTCAACAAATTGATTTAGGATGGCCTGGGTGGGGTTCATGTTAGTAGAGAGTATGACCTGGCATCGTAGGGGCTATCTGACAAATATAAAAAGCATCAAGTGAAAAGTAAATGACCCTGGGGAATTCCTTGGAAGGAGAATGTGGGATTACCTTAAATATTTAATAAACAAGCTCACATACAATTTATTCAAAGTCCCATCTGCTTTGGCTCTGGAGCCTGGATGAGAGACAATGCTCTGGATCTACCTATTCTAAGGTCAGGGAGAAAAGCAATTGTCTTCAGACCTGGCTTCAACTCAAAAACAAATTTCTGAAAAGCTCTGTAAAACCAATTTTTGGATTGGTTGGATCTAAATACACCGGCTAAGTGTATTTAGAAATCTTACTATTCAAATGATGTTTCCTTTGGGGAGAAAGAAGGGACATGTTTTGCCACTATTCAGCAGGCTCTTAATTTTTTTAATTCTTTTTCTCCCTTTCTTGCCCTTTATTTGAAAAAGAAAAATAATTAAATCCTCATAATAAATATGTATAGTCAAGTAAAACAAATTCCCATATTGGCCGTGGCCAAAAACATATATGTCTCTATTTGTACTCTGAGTCCATTACCTGTTTGAGAAGAAGATAAAGAGGGAGCCTGTTCTATGCATGGGAGATGGATGACCAGGGCAAAAACAGAAAAATAAGAGATAAATGTTATGTCTAAATGATTGAGAGAATGCCAGTTTGTCTGAACTATAGAGTGAGGGAGAAGGAATAAGATCTAATGAGAATGAAAGAACTTTAAAAGCCACACAGAAGAGTTATATTTTATCCTAGAAGTAATAGGGAGCAACTGTAATTGAATGAATAAGGAACTGACCTGATCAGATTTGTGCTATTTTAGTCTTCTGTAAGGATTAGAATCAGGAGAAACTTAAAGGAAGGAGATGAACCAAAAAAGTCATTGGAATAATCCAGTCTCTAAATAAGGAGGACAGATTTAAGTTAGATCAGAGTTGTCTGGGTAGACAGAAGGAGCCAAATAGGAAAGATGTTAATGTAATAAAAATATCTGGCAATGGATTGGATATCTGGAAAGAAAGTGAGAAATGGAGAATAATGTCAGTATTATGAATCTGAGGGTCTCAAAGAATGTTGGTGCATTTGTCAGAAATAAAAAAGATTTTCAGCAAAGTTGAGGATTGGGGAGAGAAAGAGAGATACAGACAGGCAGACAGACAGACAGACAGAGTCACAGAGACAGACAGAGACAGAGAGATAGACAGACCTAAGCAGGCAAGAGATGATTTGCTCAAGATGGGGAAGGTTGACATCCAGCTAACAAGTAGGAGTTATTTTGGTAAGAAGAAAGAACACCTCATTTTCAGAAACCAGAAGAGAAAAAAAGGTAAACAAAATGATGATGAGGAGTTCTGAGAAAAGGAAAGGCAATTCAGCCAAACCGATCTGTTTATTGATCATATGGCCACACATCCCTCATGTTTTCTTACCTTGGTGCCTTTGTTCATACTATTTCTCCAAAGTGTCAATTTCTCCCTCTTCTCCCTCTCTTCACCCATATCCTAGCCATCCTCCAAGAGCCAATCAATTCAAGAGCCATCTCTTTATAAAACATTTTCTGACCATGCAAGTAAGAATGAATTTTTAAGGGCTTAGACACTGAATCACTCTCAGGTACCATCAGAGTGCCTCACACATAGTAAGTGTAATATATATTGATTAATAAAGAAGCAGTAGGCTAGTGCTTTGGTCTTGTGCACAGATTCTACATTCTGTTTCATCTTTTGTCTCAATAGCCTCTCAGCTCAAGCTGAAGCATGCAGAAACCCAGTCTTCTAATGGAGGCATCTTAAGTATTTCTCTACACCTTCCTTTTGTGGAAAGATTTATAACAGGGAAACAAAACACCACTGCCCTCTTCTGCAATTTATTTTTCAAGCTAGACAAGTGTCATGAGCTTAGTTTCTCTGTTGACATAACAGCAAGCAATGATAGACTAGAGAGAAGTCTTATAGAAGGAGAATCTAAGCCTGCTGACTTTCTGTCTTTGTGAAGCCTTTAGAGTTACTCTATCATCATAGGCAATGGCAAACATCCATACAGTAATGGAACCAGGAATGGTGAGGGGAATTGGGTCTAGGTTTCAGCTCAGCAACTAGCTAGAAGTCTAATATTAGGAAATTACATTTATCTCTCTGGGTCTCCACTGTAAAATGAAGCAGCTGGACTAATAGAAACATCTAGTGTCCTTTCTAGCTTGGATATGCTATGATTTTTTCACTTTTCTTTTTGCCAGCCTCTCAGGATTCCTCTTCCCCACAGTTTGAGAAGCACTTGCCAGAAGTATGGCTTTGCAGTCTTAGAAGTAATAGTTCAGTGGGTTGTGGAACATTCAGGATCCATTTTTAAAAGTCTTATTTTGAATGCTGTTCTATGCAACATCTAGTCATTTTCTTCTTCTCAGATACTTAGCCTTAAAAGGATATAATGAAAGTCTTAGAAATTTCTTAGGGAATATTTCAGAAGGAAAGCTAAGAGTCAGCTTGAAAGATAACATCCTTTGTGGCTTGCCTCCAGTCAAACTGACAAGATGCTCTGGGAACAAAGGCTTAACAAATGAACACACTCTCTGTGAAGAGTATAGAGGTTTCCCAGCTCCCTGATAGCCACACCTACAACCCTAAACTCAGTTTATACTATAAGATTACAGTATAGAAAAGGGTCATTTTACAGGAATGAACTTTTGGTAGTTCAAAAGAGCTGAGTTGCTGAATTCTTGCTTTTATACACATTTTAGGTCACAAAGGAAAATCAGAACCAGGATGAACACTCTTCTTCAAGGTAGAGAGCAAAACGAATCCATATTCCAAAGAGTCCATCATTCTTTCTTTCATTTATTGAACTGGATGGAAAATATTGGCACTGACACTTAAATATCTCTAAGACTCAGTTTCCTATCTGCAGACTAGAAATAATAACGCACTACTTATCTCAGAAAGTTATGAATGATATACTTGTAAATCAGAACATGCTATGTAGATAGAAGCTATTTTATGTGTATGTAATTCTTTACAAAAACATATATTAAGCACCTTCTACTTATAGCACAAAGAAACAGAGGATGGAAGAACTATAAAGGTGAATTATAAATGGTTCTTTCTTTTGAAGATCTTTTAATCTATTTGGAAAATTTAGAATTGGCTGTAAACGTGTGTATCAGGTAATGAATCCTTTACCAGGTGTGTTTCAAGAGTGACAAAGAACAAAGACATCTGAGATGTGATGCCTTCCTTCTAGGAGATTCCAGGTTTGTTGAAAAGATGGAAACCCAGAAAACAAGTTAGACAGATTCTCCATTGTTTTTCTTGGAAGTTTGACTCAATAAGGTTTAATCTCAATTTTTTCAACTCACGTTAATGAAAACCTATACATTATTATCATGTTTGTTAGTTATAGTAATAAATATAATATATTACACTTAATTATAATTATACATAGTTATAATAAATGATACTTAATAATAGTTATGAGAATATTAGACCACAACTATTTTGTACTTTACAAGTACTTTTCTCATAAATAACCCAATAAAGAAAGTGCTGCAATTGGTAGCTGCATTTTATAGAAAAGGAAACCCAGACTCAGAGACTTATGTGACTTATAGTTAGTAGTAAGTTACTGCCCTAAACCTAAAACCCAGACCTTCTGACAGATAACTGGAGTGTTCTTTTTACTACTACAAACTCTGCTTTTGAGTTTACCTTGACAGAGAAGGATGTGCCTCCTGCAGATAGTGAGTGAAATTACTCTGAATGGAGTAGGTCTCTGAAAAGATTTTGCTTGATAATGATAATGAATATAGAAAAAGAGAAAAAAAGGGAAAATGACATGAGGGACAAGGTGTCCATTGGCTCTCTGACCAAATTATGGACTGAACAAGGACTGTGGAGAAAGATCAGCTTCCTCTGTTACACCTAGGAGGTCTTTCCAAGGGTTATGTCATGAACAGTGGCTGAGAAATATAAGGTGATTGTGCAGGAACATTCCTCAGCAAAATTATAGTCAGTGTAGTTGTTGTTGAGCACCATATAAGCTCCTCCTTCTTTCCATACTAGATAGTATTCTTTTATGCTCTCTTCTGTTATCAAGTGCCTTTCTGCTCCCTCTTCTCTCCCTTATGCCCTCACCTCCTCCCACTACCTAAAAATCTATACTCATTAAAGATGTTATATTAGACATGTACTCCTTTGGGGATATTAGTATACTTGGGGCTTCTTCTTTCTTGTAAAATGAAACAATGTGGTCTACTAAAGAAATTTCAGGCATTTAGTGAACCTTATGGAAAAGATTAGAGAAAGAAAGGCATCTGAAAAGTCACATTGCTTAGATAGCCACCTACTCTGCCTGAACAAGAGGCAAGTCGTAGCTATGGTTTGGGCTCTTAAGAGTGGTTTTCAAGAATGAATATCATCCATGTTTGTCATTAACAGATACCTGAATGAATTTCAGGGCCAGAAAGAGAGCTAGTACTCACAGATCCAAATACCAATAAATGGAGAATTTTCAACTCAAAGATCTCTGAAGCAGCCAGAAGAATGTTGTATAGAAAAGGTATCGTGAGACTGCCCATATATCTTTGTCTTTTCCCAGAGGTTGAGAATATTTATTCTATAGTTTATGTATATCCAGAGTAGCTACATCCTATGGTCTTTATAGGTTTCCAACTATGGAATATATTTTCCATTCACTACATCCTAATTGTCATCCCAATATGAGTACTTAGCAGCTATACAGTGGTAGGTTAAATATAGACTTACTTAAGGGATCATAGGTTGAAAAATGGAAGGGGTCATAGAGGTCCTCAAGCCTGATTCCTCCATTTTAGTCATGAGAAAACTCAGTTTTGGAAAGTTGAATGATTTTCTCAGCCTTCTATGTGTCAGAGGAAGGATTTGAACTCAGTGTCTCCTAATTCCAAGGCCAGAACTCTATCCAGTACACCATGTTGCTTTTCAGTTCAGTAAAGAGGTATGTGCAAGATAGGGCATAAAGATGTGTGGGTGGGAGAGAAGTCATTTTCAACTATTTCATAAATGCATGAACAATATTTTTTTCCTATTGTGTCTCTGAGAACTTTCTTACTAGGGTATATTTTCTGATTCCTCAAGTTTCTTCTTAGCAAAAAGGCCAAAATATTTTGTTGGACCAAAGTCAGCTGAGGTGACAAAAACAAGTTTTGAATATTTTTATTAATGATTTATTAATGATTAATGATTAAATCACTTCCAAATGTTGAAGTTACTTAATCTTCCAATGTGTTGCTTTGAGAAAAATTAATGATTTTTCTGTCCTTTCTGTCCTAATTCCTACCTTGCTGATTAAAAGAAAGAATGGGGAACATTGCTCTTCTGCGATATTTCATAGGGAAAAGAATCATTATTATTGCATTTTTACTGAGTTCTATCTATATGTTGGGTACTTTGCAAATCAACTAGTCCAAAGACACTGTTAAATAAACATGTAGGAAAGAGGAAGGCCTCCCCCCAGATAGTCCTATGAAAGAAACTTGGCTGCCTTGGGTCATACTTAGACCATAAGCACAATCTCTTAAAGATTCAGACTGTCTTTGTCTTCATTTAAGTGATTCATCCATCATTTTCTTTGTTTCTTTTTTAAACCCTTACCTTCCCTCTTAGAGCCTGGAATCTTCTCTCTGGCACTACCTTGGCATCTTTTGGATTTGATAGAGATTAGAGATGATGCTGAAGGTATCAAGAAGTTCATATTGCCAAACGAAGGGAGGCCAGTGATGGAGATTCAGGTGATAGAATCAATTTAGGGTAGCCTAGAAAGGATGCAGATAGCCATATATACATACCTCAGGGCAGTAGCCTCTGAAGTCATAAGCGCAGGAAACATTTAGTTAAGAAAAGGGAAATGTTAGTGGGAATGGTGAAAACTGGGTAGATTGAGTGAATATAAGTGTTCAGTGACAAGCTAAGGCCATATAACTTAGCATTTTCCAAATCCAAGAATGTTTCTGCATCCAATTTTCCACCTAGATCTAATGAAATCTCTCACTTCAAGATGCTATCTCCTCCTTTAAATCTTTGATCCCTCAAATCCCAAGCCAGAACTTCCCTCTCTTTCAAATAAATTATAACGTAAGGCAAGAAAATTTTATGAACTTTCAAAAGATCTACATCTTTAAAAAATAATTTAAGAAATGAGAATACAAACTCTCTGTAATCTGAAGCATTCTCTTATTTGTTATGTTTCATTTTCCAATTCTAAACAGTAGAGGTTTAACTACACCCATAAAAACATAAATAAAATGTTCTACATGGTAATGTTTTTCTCTTCCTTTCATTACAATCAATTAAAATTAATTTTCTTTGGGGAATTTCCCATTGCACTTTGAGGCATTGGGATAGTATAATAACGAGTTGATGAAGACACTGGGTTTTGGTTCTAGTTCTGTCATTAATTAAGTGTGTGACCTGAGACATATCATTAAACTCTGTGATTTTTAATTCACTCACCTGTAGGATAAAGAAGTTCAAGTAGATGACCTCTAAGGTCTCTTCTTGTTCTGAAATTCTGTGAGATCACTAAAGGCACCTGAAACTGTCAAAAGTAAAACTTAAATAGCAATGATGAGGACACACTAGGCTTGTCTTTCCCATGGCATTGTGGCTTCGTGAACAGCTAAGTACTTGCAACATTTAAATAATTCAGTAGCATTCATCACCATTTTGTTTTGTTTTTTTAAGTACAAAAGTCTCTGTCAGATTCTTCTAAGTGTCAACTCAGTGGGACAGGCTTTAATAGTATATGACTTTTAAAAAGTCTCTTAAGAGTAAGTTAGTTTCATTGTCATTATTTCTCTCAAAAATTTACCTGTGAAGTTTTAAGTGAATCCTGGTGATGGCAGCTTTGATGCATCCTCTTAAATGCGATTTCTTTCTTAATTAAAATGATTGTTTCAGGATGCTGCTAAATCTTGTATGATCCTGATTGTAACTCTACAATATTTGATTTGTTTCTTTCTGACTATTTTCAATATTTTTCCTTGACTTCAGAGTTCTGGAATTAGGATTTGATATTCCTGGGAGTTTTCATTTTGGGATCTCTTTCAGGAAGTAATCAGTAGATTCCTTTAATTTCTTTCTTCAGATTTATGGATATCAGGTCAAAGCCTTGATAATTTCTTGAAAGTTGATGTCTAGGCTTTTCCTTTTTCATTATGATTTTCAGGAATTCTCAAATTTTCTCTCCTCAATCTATTTTCAATGTTAGCTATTTTTCCAATGAGCTATTTCACATTTTTTCATTTGTCTGACTTTGTTTTATTGTTTCTTAGTATTTCATGGAGTTATTTGCTTCCACTTGCCAAATTCTAATTTTTAAATAACTATTTTCCTAAATGAGCTTTTGTATCTCTTTTTCTATTGGGCCAATTCTGGTTTTTAAAGATTTTTTTTTTGCAATGAATTTTATCAGCGGGTCATTTCTGATTTTTTAAGGTGTTATTTTTTTCACTATTACTAAGTTGTTAATTCTCTTTTTATGATTTTCTTGCACCATTTCTTTTCTTATTTTTTCCTATATTATTCTTGTTTTTTTCTTTAAGGAATTCTTGTTGGTATTGGGTCCAATGTGCATTTTTCTTTGACGTTTTGCTTGTGGTTCTTTTCCCATTGTTGTCATCTTCTGATATTGTGTCTTGATCATCCCTGCCACTATATTGACTTCTTAAGGTCAAATTCATTTTTTGTTGTTTGCTCATTTTTCTAGCCTATTTTTCAACTTCGTACATTATGTTAATATTGGACTCTTCTCACCTTTGGAGTGGAGGTTGTCCCAAGCTTCAGGCTTTTTTATCCTGCTATTTTCAAACTAGTTCTGTGGGTCTGTGAATTTTTAGTGCTTCCCAGGTGGTGTGATCCAGGCAGAGGCTTGGTCACTGCTCTCCCAATCTGCACTCCAGTCTTTACCTAGAAAGGACCATTGATCTCCTAAAGCCATATGAAACTCTTCTCTTCCCTGGAACTGTGACGAGGTACCCTACTCTCTTGCAGATGCAAGTGCTAATGTTCCTTTTCATCTTGGGAGACTAGGGTCCCTGTTCCCTTGTGGCAGACAAGAAACTCTTTTTTTTATGCTTTGGACTTTAACCCAGAACTGGATATGCTCACTGCAGAGGTGTAACACCTATGAACGTTAATAACTTCCACAGGCCCACAACCACTACTGTTCTAATTTCTTATAGCATCTAATATATTTGGAATCAAGTACTTATCTTGTAAAAATTATTAATTTTAAATTACAGGTGATTTTTCATCTTGTTTCTCTAGTGGAACAAATATCATAACATTTTCAGAGTGTTCTAAATCTGTCAGCCTATTAATTAGTAAAGAATACTGAAAAGGAAATTGCAGAAAGAAACAAGAACTATTGGGTCCCTTTTTCTACCTGTTCCTTAAGAGAAATTTCCTGTTTTATCACCTCCTAAGGGAAAATTATAGTGAAAAGGTAGACATAGAAACCCTGAGTATTTTGATAAAATGTAAGCTCCTCAAGGGCAGGAACTATTTAATTTTTTTATCTTTGAATCCCCAAGGACAAGCAGAGGGCCTGGTGATATAGATACTTTATACATGCTTTCTAATTAACAGATCATGTAAGTCCAAATCAGAGCTGGTTTGTAGAACTTAAAACTGAGAGGTAACTTAGCAATTATTTCGGTCAAACCTTTTATTTTTTATATTAAATAACTTCCTAAGGAGGTTGCCCAAGGCCACATGGGTCCTACGTGTGAGATAGTAAAGTAGTAAGAGTCAGGGTACAAACTCATTTCTGTCTTTTCCTGTCAAATTTAATATTTTGTCCTTTATGCCATGTTATTTCTCAGGACATAGTGTTTTATTCCATAGGCCTGCATTAAAAATTGTGGCAATCCTCCCTCCCACCATCTTTATAGCACTTGAATCTCTCATCACAGGTAAGAATGTGACTTAAATTAACCAAAAAAAGATTGTAAAAATTAAAATAAATATCTGAATACAATAAATATTTCAATGTTTCTATATTCTTTCTGACTTTGACATTCTTCCCATCAGTCTAATTTGCCATCATTTCAAGCCTTCTTATCCTGTACTGTTCTTATTTATATCATCTTAAAACCAAACCATAGAGAATCTACACAGTATACTAGGGACACTTCTCTAAGTTTTAAAGTATTTTATGCTTTTTCTGGTGTTCATAAATTATTTTTCCTTATAATATATTAGTGGTCTACTATTTTTCCTGGTTATGTGCATTCAGGGTGATGTTTTAAAGCCATTTTTGCTTGTAATTCATTATTGGCACTCTGCCCTCATCTTCATGAGCTTTTTTTTAAATTTACCCTCTTTTGAGCAGAGGGCTGCTACATAAGGACATGAAGCAGGGATCATTGTGTTAATGGATAGATATCAACAATCCAAATAGAGGTGAGTTGATGTGGAAAGCTTCAAGTCTAGGGAGCTCAGCCAAAAGAAATAAAAGAATAAACAGAGATCATTAGTCTAGACAAGAGGCAACTTCAAATCCACTACATTAATCCAGGCTTATACCAGACCATTCTTTTCATCCCAGCTGTCCATCCTGCCCATATTCTTTCCATGTGGCAGAGACCCATGTCCTTTGCCTTGTCCACTTCTGGAAACAGTAATTAAATCAATATTTTCATTGTTTCTGGAAAGTACAAGTCAACTCACTATAGCTTTACTCTCTATCCTTAAGATTTCCCAAACCAAAACACTCTTCACTGTAAAGCAGAAGGCAACAACCATTTATTAAGTACCTACTATGTGCCATTCAGTCTGCTATGGTCTTTACAAATATTATTTCATTCGATCCTCACAACTTAGTGAAAATGTGTTTGGCCCCTACTGTCCGATATTTCTTTTTTCTCCATCAGAATGACAAATCATTTTTCAAGATTATAATTATATTACTGGTGAAAGTCCGGGAAGTCATTTCATCAAAGGGAACAGCAGCCATTGTTGGCAGGGTGGATGGAACTCTCATTCTAAGGCAGAGGCTGTAGGCTATGAATCCAGACTGTTCTTTAAACAAGGACAAAGATGTCAAAATTATTTCATAATGTTTCCATTATCCCATAGGATTTCTCTAGTACCTCTTTCTCTTGAGAGCTCATTCTCCCTTAGGGAGAAAATCAGATTCAGTTATTTTTCTCTCTTCTGCTTAGTCTCGGTGATTAGACATTCTGAATAATGGAAGAAGTCAAGAGGCCCCATCACAGAAATGGGTATTGGCCATTATTGCATAGTATAGCTTCCTTTTTACTGTGGTTGCTATATCATCATAGTTTGGGGAAGTAAGAGGGAGGAGACCTTGAGAAATCATATTGAGAAGTCATCCTACCATCTTTTGACAAGTCTCAACATATATGAAGTATAATCTACCCCATCTCATAAGCTCATCATGTCCTCCATTTCCACTTCATTGCTTTCATTCATTTTGCTTTCATTCCTAACTAGAATGCCTTTTGTCATAGAATGGATACCAGTGGTCATCTTGTCTAACCATTCCTGAAAATAAATTCCCTTTGTATAATTCTACACATGTGATAATCCAGGTTTAGCTTTAAAGGCTTTCAGTGAAGAGCTACTACTTCCTGAAGTATTCCATTCACCTTTTGGATATTTCTAATTGTATGGGCAACTAGGTACTACAGTGGATAGAGTGCTGGCCCTAGAATCAAGAGAGTTCAAATCCAGTCTCAGACACTAGTTGTGAGATCTTGGGCAAGTCACTTAACCCTTTTGCCTCAGTTTCCTCATCTGTAAAATGAGAGAAGAAAATGTCAAGCCACTCCAGTATCTTTGCCAAGAAAACTGCAAATAGAGTCATAAATTGTTAGACACAACTAAAAATGAACAGAACAAAAATTATTAGAAAGTATGTTCTAACATTAAGCTTTAATTTACAATTTTGCAATTTCTACCAATGGTTCTAAGTTTTTCCCTTTGTGTCCAAGTAAATTGAGTGAATCATTTAGTCTTTCTTGGCCTCAGTTTCTTCATCTGTAAAATGAAAGGTTTGGTCTAGATGACCTCTAAAGTCATTTCCAGCTACATAAACACACACACCTATATATATGTGTCCATGTGTGTATATATATACACACATACATTTTACATGTGTTTACTTATTTGCACGTACATGTATATGTATATCTACATATGTGTACACATATATTCAAACACATGTATGTGTGTGATATCATGAACCTAAATCTAAACACTTTCATCCCTCAAATACTTGAATACCAATATTGTGGTACTCCACCTAAGGCTTTTCTTCACCCCTTGAACTTCTCATTTTCTAATCCCTGCCCATCAAGGCCCAGATCAAGTTCAATTGTCTCCAAGAAGCCTTTTTTAAAAAACAACAACATATCAGCTTTTCTGGTCTAATCCCTCTTTCCTTGAGTTTCTCTAATACTTTTGTCTCCCACCACATAATTTTATATATTATAAATTTATAATTTTTCACTGGATTGCTAGTATCGCTATCTTATGTTTTACATATGACTCCTCACATCATAGGTTATAAGTCCTTTGAAGACAGAAACTCTGTTTTATACTGAATGGTTAATGTTTATTAAATATTTTTAGCAACACTTCTAGCCTCCTCCCCTCATTCTCATTTATACTTACCAGTTTGTTCGCCATCATAATGTTTCTTCCATAAGATTCAAGGAGGTATTCTGTAGGCACTTCCTTTTAAAACTATTGTTTACAAGCACCCATTGGTATGCTTCCCATTAACAATCAAACAGATACATTTAGCTCTTAGCAAAGATATTTTCTGGGAAGGAATAGAAAAAAAACTAGCAAAAGCTAGCAAAATATTCTCTTCACAAATTCAGAATTTATCTGAAGAGTGGTCATTTAAGCAGAGTTCACTTATAGTGAGAAAAAAATGTACATGTTTAGCACATATGGCCAAGGGAACTTACAGATGTGTTTGAATTGCCTATGGTCACACAGCTAGTAAATTTAGAAGCACGATTTGCTTCCAAATGAGGATTCCCTTGACTCAAAGTCCTGAGTTCTTTGAGCTATGACAAATTGCCTCCACAGGTATGAAGGTTATAAAATATGATTAAAACAGTACTATTCCCTAAATTCTAGAATACTCAAATATTTTGGTTTATGGAAGGTTGGGGGAAACTTCTTTGAAGGATACAGTCTAGGCCACATAGAGAGAAATGTCTCAAATTTGTAATAAATGGATGGAATTTATTAGTAAAGAGAAAGCAACAGGAAAAAAATACTATGTCTATTTCTCTGGATTACATTTTAGAAGAATATTGAAAAGATGGAAATTTGTAAGTGGTACCACTTCACAAAAAGTAAAAAGCAGTGGAAGGAAAAGCAAACCTGTAGAATGATTGGTGTGAGATCCAGTAGTGCTAGGTCAACCAAAAGTATTTTAAAAATAGATATGCAAGGAGGATAATAAAAAAGTATAAAATGGAACATTTGTTCAAAGTTTCTGTAGTAATCTTTTCCCATTCTTAATGTCAGTGAAATCATCATATTTAGAATCTGTATCTTAATATCAGTATGCAACATGAAGAATTAAAAATGGTACTTAGTGAGCATTTATTAAATATCTACTAGTTGCCAGTCATTGTATTAGGAACTGGGCATAAAAGTACAGTAAATGGCACAATCCCTACTCTTAAGAAGATTACAAATATAAGAAATGAAAAGGAAATGTATAAGCAAAAAAATGTAAATCTAACCACAGCTGCCATTTATTGAGTCCTTCAAAGTTTGCAAAATACCATACAATTGTTATCTCATTTGATCTTCACAATAACCCCATGAAAAGGGTATTATGGTTCCCATTTTGTAGATCAGAAAATAAACTGATATCGCATGACTTCCCAGGGTCACAGAGCTAATAAGTATTATTACTCAGACAGGATTTGAATTTAACTTTTCTTGAATCCAAGTACAGCCTATCTATTGTACTACCATGCTGCCAATAGGTACAAAATATTTAAATATGAAATAATTTGTGAAGGAAGGGCACACAGAAGAGTTTAACACAAAGTCATTTGAGGATGAGAATATTTTAAGTATAGGAATAAAAAGACCTTTCCTGATTATGATAAAAACTTTCCAAATGCAAATCTGAGATTGTTTACTGATGATGTTATTCAGTAATAGTGAATCACTAGCCATTTAATAAGATAAAGCTGTAAAGAGCAGACAGACCTGATCAAATACACATAGAAGAAATCTGTGCTGGAGATGACATCATTTTAAAGACAATTAGGAATTGATTTTCAAGAGTCCCCAAAGAAAGGATGATACCAAATGAAAGAAACATCACCGGTGCCGTTATTATCAAAAAATGCTCTTCACCTTTCCACAAGAAAAGTCTTCCTTCCTTTCCCTTTCTGTTTATGACTAGGGGAAGATATCCAGCTCTTTTGTGTCTTTCTTAAAATGTATAGAACTGGATGTGGTACTTAATCAGGGCAGAATCTAATCAAATTAGGATGACTAGACATCCAGAACTTTTCTTTACTTTTTCAATATTTTTTTTGGACATATTGAGAGAGAATGCTATTTTCCCAATGTATGGGTACTGAGTATAGAATGTTAGGTGCTCTTGCTGCAAAAGAGAAGATGAAAAATGTCAAAAGCAAAGCAGAAACTTCAGAAGAGATAATCCTAGTGGAGGAGGAGCAGTGAGGAAGAATAATGAAAGGAAATGTGGGAAAAGGAGATTAGAAAAACTATTCGATAGGTGGCAAAAATAGAGAGGAGTTGTCGATGCCTTTGATAACTCAACCACTAGGCATCTGCTGAATCTCAGTTGGAGATGAGACTATAGCAGAATCTTGATGGGGGTCGGATCTTGTTTGGTATTCAATGCTGAAGGTTTTTGTGGTTAGATGATATCAAAGGACGACTGAGTAGGTAAGCTTGACCCGTGGGGGCAATCAGTGCATTCAGGAGCTCAGCTCTGCTCTTGCTCTGCTCTGATTTGATGTTCTGTTCGGGCATGTAGTTAACTGTATTTCAGGGTTGTACATTTAACTGCGCTTAAAGAAGGGATAGATTTCTCACCTGGCAGCTGTCTTGCAGTGCGCATGTTTCAGGCTAATTTTCTGAAGCTGATTGGCTGAAAGGGAAAGTGGGCAGAATTCTTTCCCTTGGATCAAGAACTGATGCTATTTTAAGTTAGAACTGAGAGCCCAGTCTATCATAAATTAACCAAAATAGGCATAATATTTGAAATACTCATTTCACAAGGTTGTTAGACAGAAAATGCTTTGCTACCCTGAAAATTCTTTTGAAGTGGATGTTGCTATTATTACTGGTTCTGCTTTGTATATCTTATATTCTGTGAGGTCTTACCATTAGAGAACTATTGTGAAACTCAAATGAGTTTGTGTGAAAATTCTTTAAAAATTCTAAATCATGTTGCAGTTTTGAAGTTATTTATTATTATCTTTGTGATTATTAGGGAAGCAGTGTGGCTTATTAGATAGGTTGGGCAGTCTTCGAGAAGGTAAGGCTAGATAGATTTGTATGTGAAAAAAGAGATAGAGGGTTTAGTAGACTTCAAACTCAGCATATCAACTACTCAACCACTTGTTAGATTTCCTAAAAAGTATGTTCTTATTCACATAGGAGTTGGAGTAGATGGACTCTGGATTTCCCTTTCAATGTTAAGATTTTATAACTATAGTTTTTGTGACCTAACTTCTTCCCAACCTATGTCCCAAGATTGCCATAGCTAATGTTTACATTTCCTACTGTTTTGACATTATTTTACTTAGTGGTTAAAGATGTGATCATCAGTAGTAGCCATCTTTGTATGCCCTTGATTTTTTTAACCCATGGCAATGAAGGTTTTTTGATGGGATTTTTTTTTCACCACAAAGTTATATCATTGATGGAAGCTGTTATAGGCAACTATAAGATAAGACATACAGATAGGTAGAAAGAAATATAGCAATTGCCTATAAAAAAGCATAGAATGATATAGTAAAAATTAGTCAATTCACAAACACTCATTAAGTACCTACTCTGTGTCAAATGCTATACAAGTTATAGTAACCAAGAATTAAACAACTTCTCCTCTCAGGGTGTTACATTCTAATGGAGGAACATTTTTTGACACCCAAAGTGGTAGACCCTCCATATCTAAGGCTTTATTGGGACTAATGCATTTACTACTAAATAATAAAGGGCAAAAAATTGTAGATCCCCACTTTTTTAAGGGAATGGGGAGAGATATTTTCATTTTTCAACTTTGGAGGCTAAATTTATTCTTTAATCAGGTGACACGAGATCTGGGTTAAAGTCCAAGCTCTCTTACTTACTGGCTATGTGAACCTGGTCAAATCCCAATACTTCTCTGATCACTTTTTCCAGTAATATAATGAACTAAATATTCTGTGAGATCAGGCTATGCCTCCTTTCTGGCCCCCTTGTTCAGAAATGGGCTAGAATTGATCCCAAGTCCCTTCAGATATTAAGATTCTGTTTCTGGGTCATCATCAGAAGTCTTGGTTTCTGGTCCTTTGGATGTCTTCAGAACAGTGAAAAAATAACCCCCTACTCCTACCTCTTCTGGATTCTCTGTCTATATCCAGTCTATATATGGTGACCATTCTTGATCAATGATGATACATGTAAAACCTAGTGGAATTGTGTGTCGGCTACAGGGTGGGGGTGAGGTTTGGGGAGGGGGAAAAAGCATGAATCGTATAACCATAGGAAAATATTCTAAATAAATAAAAAAAATAAACCAAAAATAAAATTTAAAAAATATGGCGACCATCGAGCCTTGCCTGATTCCCTTTGTTGTATAGTTTTAGGAGACATTTTACTGACTTCCTACTCATCAGCCCATATGGCTATCCCCATAGTAAAGTTGTTTCAGAAGAGCAGAATGGCTGGCAAAGAGAGGAAAAAATAAAAGAGGTATCATGCTAACCTCCACCTTCTAAGGAACTGTACATTTAGAGTTATCTTCAGGTCTCAGTTGCTAATTCCTAATTCCTCCTTCCCCCTGCATAAACCCTAAAGATAAGTTAGATTTATTTCCTTCCTAAAGAGGATTTAGGCCAATAAATTCAATGCATAGATTCACATGATTAAGAACATGATGGGAACTTTAATATTATCTAGCCCAAGCCCCTCATTGTAAAGATTATATACTGAGGCCCAACAGTGGGAAATGACTTGTTCATGATCACAAAGGAATTAGCAGTGACTCTATTCAAATGCAGGTCCTCTGACTTTTCTCCAGGGGCAACATTGCTTTTCATTATTGAAGCTTCTGAGTAGTTTCTTGTCGTTGTGTCAGCTTCCTTCTTATCCAAATATTCAGAAGTATGAGGGAGACTGAGAAGACTGCCAAACCATAACTGATGCTTTTACCTGATCCCAGAATTCTCACAATAATCATTTTCCTGTCTCCTTTTTCATAAAATTACAAGACTGAGGTCTGGAAGAAATTGTTAACTAATCTTTCCAAAGGTCATAGCAAAACCTTCAGTGGGCCCTTGGAGATCTCCCCCTATATAATATTTTAAAGGAGATTTTCATAAACTCCTTTCAATAATTTTTTTCTGATAACCTTCTCTGCCAGAAAATTCTAAATCAATATGATATATTGGAAACTGTCAGAATATTGTGATTTTACTCATCATTTGTGTGACTGATCAATTTCATCTTACTGGGCCTAAATTTCTTCATCTTTAAAATGAAGGTGGGGTAGACTAGCTCAAGACTTCCTAAAATTTTTTTGAGTCATATACCTTTTGGGCAATCTAGGGAAATCTATGGATTCCTTCTTCTAATGTTTTGTAAATGAATAAAATAAAATAAAATGTTACAAAGAAAACCAATTATATTGAAATAGTTTTAATTTAAAAAAAATTTCACAAAGCCCCAGTTAAGAACCCCTAAAATGGATTATGTTTATGGTCCTATAATTTTTGATACCCACAGTGGCAGAACCTCCATATCCGAGGCATTATGACCAATGCATTTACTACCAACTAATAAAGTATAAATAATTGTAGATCCCCACTTTTGCAAGGGGAAGGGATGAGATAGTCTCATATCTCAACTTTGAAAGCTCAATCTATTCTTTAAAGTTTTGCATCATTCATTTCTGATTGTTTTGGAATGAATCTTTTCCATTTACCTTATTATACTCATCATGGTTATTGCTTTCCTAGCTCTGTTTATTTTATTTTACTCTAGTTTGTGTAAGTCTTTCCATGGTGCTCTGTCTTAATCGTGGTCATTGTTTCTTACAGCATAGAAATGATATTTCATCCTATGCATCTCAGCTATTATTCTCAGTTGTGCAACCATGGACAAATCACTTAATCTTATTTGCCTCAGTTTCCTCGCCTCTAAAAATGAGCTGGAGAAGGAAAATGCAAATCACTCCAGTATCTTTGCTAAGAGACTCCCAAATGGAATCACAAAGAGCCAACATGACTGAAAATGATTAGACAACAAGAACAACAAAGTCAGGGGCAAAACCTGAAAATACCTCTAGGATCCCTCTTTCCCCAAAACCCAATTGGCCTTAGAGTTAACTAGCCCCCAGTTTTTTCAGTTTTTACTCTACCACTATCCAGAACATGGCATTTAATCACTTCTTAATCTTTCTGAGAAGGCATGACCTTGTTCGTAACTAACGCAGGAAAAGAATACCTGCTCAGGAGAATGTCCCCTTTGCCTGTTCATTACTTATGACTCCATTGCTCTGTGGCATTTTGTACCCCTGGGATCAATCCATGAGCAAGACAGGTCAACCTGGATGTGTAGGGTCTCTAGGAGCATCTTATCTGGCTCCTTAATTGCTGCATGCCTCGTAGAAATCATACAGCTGATGGCAAAAGCTTAACTCAATCATCTCAAAACAAGCAAGGACAAGCAGGGGCTGATGTGCTATTACAGAGTGTTGCCAGAGAACAAAAACAACCTAGTTTGAGTCCTCCCACTACAGTGGAATGCAATGCTAGAGGGCTAGGGGAGGGTCTCCAAGGAGTCCAAATTAAATTTAATCCTAGGGGTTTGAGTCCTGAGCATTGCCATCCCATACCACTTCATTACACTGAGAACACAGCATAATCCATCCCACCCCCTTAAGTGGCTCAGTAGTCATTAATATGCATTTGCAAAGGAAAGCCATGTATGAAATCAGACAAAAAGGGAGAAATCAGCTTCATAAACTGTTAGAGGAAGAAGAGAGTTTAGAGATTTTCCTAGTCCAAACCTCTCATTTTACAGATTCAGACACGGGGACTCAAAGAGTCCAGTGACTTGATCCGGTTCCCACTGCTTTTGAGGTTGCCAGATCTGCTAGCCCCGAGTACAGTCCTCTTGGGGAAATTTTGGTAAATGGCTATAATTTATAATCCCCAAAATTATTCTCCCATATTTACTATTTTATATAGGTATCTCTTCTTCCCCCAGCTACTAGCACAACATATGATAAATAAGCCCTTAATCAATGTTTTATACGTAATTGGATGAATGATAATATATATATATATACACAGAGAATTCATATATTATTTGTATATGTGTAATAAATATGCAAATAATTATACATAAAGGCAAACATATATTATATAGCATCTTTTTTACAATAAATGCCTATTTATCTGTAAGCTAAGCAGCCAGAGTGTTCAAAGAACTAGTTTTTAAGATTGGCTATTTTTTGCAAGAAAGAACAAAAGCATCTTTTAAAAAAGTCGTGTAGCACACCACTAATGAAAAAGGCCAGGTCCAATAGGTATGGAAGGGGCAACATATGGCACACCTATGTTAACTCTACTGTACATTATTACTGTGCATATTTTATCACTAACTTGACCAGATGCATTGGTGAGATTTTTGCACCTAGGATTTTTGCACCCTGGGAAAATATCACAAATCATGCCTAGAGAAAGTGGCATAAACTGAGTCTCTATTGAGGAAAAGATAAAAAGCATCTAGAGATGCTAGGACACCAACAGAAGACTGCTATTGAGGAGTCTACAATATAAGGAAGGGTACAAGGACGAGATGAACTACAACAAGCTACCATCTTATAGTGTCCTATTTTAACCAATTATTCTTGCCAACTATGGGCTAAATTTTGTCATTTATACATTACCAAAGGATTGCGATGTGCTCTGACCGACCTGTAAATTTGGCACCCTGGGACAAAACTCTGGTCTCTCTGCCCTAGTTTCGGCCTTGCTCCAACATAACCTTGTCCTGATTTATTGTTCTCTGCTGAACCAATTCCTTTTCTTCATCATCTTTTTTAGATGCTAGAATTTCTGAGCTATAAAGCAGGTTCCACAAATGCACCATAATTTTAGTGGTATTGCTATTCAAGCAGGGAGATGAAATGATACATACTTCTTAGTAAATTCTATAAGGGAGCGGAAAGAATATTCTAATGTGAATAAATAGGACAAAGAATATCAGGTTCTGCCTTTGCCTAAATTTATTGTTCCCATATTGGAAATATAATGTGACCCTAGATGGTATTCCATATTCAAGATGAGACTTTAATCTGGGATAAATTAATTCAAGAAAGAAATAATAGGCTTTCTGGAAACTTAGGATACTAGCAAAAAGGTAGAAGAGAATCATAAGAGAAAATCCATTATATTTGTCGACCTAGAGGGAGTTTGAAAATACTTAATGCTCTATAGTAATAGTATTCATTATTGTTTTCATTCAGTCCTTTTCAGTCATGTCTGACTCTTCGTGAACTCATTTGGGGTTTTCTCGGCAGAAATTCTGAATTGGTTTTCCATTTCCTTCTCCAGATCATTTTACACATAAGGAAACTGAGGCAAACAGAGTAAAGTGACTTGCCCAGGAATACACAGATAGTGTCTGAGACTGCCAGATTTGAATTTAGAAGATGACTTTTCCTGACTCCAGGCTCAGCACTTTATCCCCTTTGCCACCTAGCTGCCCCTAATAGTATTCATTACAAAATATATTTGAGTACCAAGTTTCTTTATCTCAGACAGCATACGAGGGGCAGGTATGGACCACTAGAGCATAGGAACAGTTGTCAACTTTCTGATTAATGACTTCAACTTTTCTAATCCCATATTTCCACAATAACCATCTCCCTTATCACATTTCCTATATATAGGTAACTATTGGAGATATGTTTCAACCTACTTGTACCTACCATTCATCTCTCCCTTGTCTTTTGGCTCAGCCCTAACTTTGATTCTTTAGACATTTATGGGGTTCCAAGTTCTGTAAGCATGCAACACCAACGGGAGATCATCTTTGTAATAAATAAATAAATGAAAATTATATTTTACCTTGGGTAGCAATTTGGAATCATTGAAAGCACTATGTAGTTTCCCCAAATATAGTCCACCCCTATTCTCTTTCCCCTCTTCCACTCTGGATCCAACTCACTGTCCAACTTCTGTGCTTGTTCTAAATATCTTTGTACCAACTCAGTGATTTGTCTCTTCAACAATATGTTGACAGTAGGCATTTTTCTTGCATTTATTCTTCTTATAAAGACTGTTATACTAATTATTCCTGAGTAGTCATGGGTCTCACAGAGATGACCCTGTAATTGTTCTGGAGGTTGATGCAATCAGAACAATGTCATTTACAAAGAAGAGCCTTACTATCTAAAGAAATGACTTCTGTTAGGAGGGTGTAGCTTAGTTGGGTTTTGTGCCATTCTTCCTATAATCTACTTCCCCCCCCCCCAGTCTACTGTATCATGATGATCATGTTTGTTTATAATCTGTCACTTTCTTCCATAATATTATATAAAGTAACTTGTTTTCTAAAATGCTGTTACCATGTCTCTATCCTTTTGGAAAGGAAACAAGTGTTTGATGGCTGCAATGGTTTCTGAACTTTTCTACATGTTTTGGTGACCACCTTAATTCTCATAAGGTTTTGTAAGGAATGGTGATGATCAAGGCTAGTATCTGCCCTTTTTCCCATTTTCTATTGGTTTTTATTTGTCACACTGAAGCTTTAAAATTACTTATCCTTCTAATTTGTTGTTGATTTTAACCTAACAAATTAATGGTCTGACTAAACACAGACAGCTGTTTGAGAAATAACTCTTACATTTAATAACCGGTTGTTTCTTGATTATTAAGATAGCCATTGTCCCTTTATCCTTGCTTGCCATGAATAGCACCTATAGACTATATTTTGGTAGGAAATATTTTTTAGTGTGTGAGGGTGTGTGTCTGTGGGCACCCATGGACACACGCACGCATATATATATATATTTACATAAACATACAAGTATCCCTTCCACATCACAAGGGTTAGGGGTATATCACCTTCTTGATCTGGAAAATCTAGGTAAATTTTTTGACCCTCTCTTTATACAAGAGAAGAAATCAGATTTTTTCTTTTTGTTTTTTTGAGTGTTAAGTATTTGGTCATAGGCTATATAGAGATCAATGATAAGTAAAAAAAAAACTATGGAAAAAATTTTAAAGATACAAAATAAATAGGATAAAAAATTTAAATGAAACCAAATATGTTGGCATTATGCAATACTATAGATATATTTTATGCATTTCTAAATGTTTTCCTGTATTGTTTGTTAGCCTTTGTTATCTGCAGCTTCCACAAAACTCCC